>NC_057861.1:349902528-350213298 GCF_019393635.1 Dromiciops gliroides
GAGCAGTAGAGAGTTTGCTGGAATTGGAACCGTGTAAGTAAGGTGTCATAAATGCTGTACAGATAATTCCTATATATGGAGGGGATTTAGACTAAAAGGCATCTAAGGAGCCTTTCAATTTTTAGAATACATGATTCTATCACCATTATTATTTTCTATACATTATGTATTCTAGCTGTTAGATGTTAATGGTTTGAATATTTAATATGAAACAAACTATAAAAACCTAGGCTTATGTTAAAATTAGGAAACATTTCTCTATATATCCGACAGGGCTATTTCTAATATCCTTGGGAAAAATTCATAGAAATCATTCACTTAGAATTGGCCAAATCATATACAATACATGGTATTTCTGGAAAGCAAGGGAGATGGATAGCTTAAATAATGATTCACAAGCCAAAGCAAGCATTGAACTTTTCCTTGTGTTGCCATTTGTAGGCAGCTAGGACAAGAGACTTATTTTGTTTGCATTTCAACTCTCAGATAGTGAATAGTGCTCAATTATGTCAAACTCTATCATACACTGCACGTACTCCATGGAGCATTCATTCAGGTGTATGATTAAATTCCATCTCCCACATCAATTGCAGTGTCTATAATTGGAAGGAATGGGCATGAATCTCTTAGTTGAGTGGCAGTAGACACACACATAATTGTACTTGCTTATCACTCTGACAGATAAATTCAGCAGAAGATTAATCAGCAATGTCCCTATTATCAACATAATAATATTTCTGGGTGCTTTTTTATGACAGAACCAATAAAAACCTGTCCTATTATTTTATATTAACCATCCCACCCAAAGAGTGAAAAAATAATTAGAAGGAGGTCATAATGAGTTGCATTTGATGTTGTAAAGAATGCAGTTGATAACATTGTGTGCTTTCCATCTTATTTTTAACAGGGTTTGATTAAGTCAAAAAAGGAAAAGATTTTAAGATAGATATTAACTTGAGTGTTATACCTTGCACAGAATCTCCCTTTCTAGGATGATGCCACCTGATTATTATCTGTCTCCATGAGAAATTCAAATTTCTGAAACTATAAGTAGCACAAGGTAGTCAATCAATATTTATTTTTGAAGTAAAAATAATATTTAATTTACAGGTTCATAGGATCTGGAACTCTTTTAAGGGTTGTCAGAAGCCATTTAGTCAAACCTGTATCTGATCCATTAGGTTATATACAACTTGAGAGGAGGGGGTGTCTTTTGCCTCTTTTTAAATCTCTAGTGCTTAATAGATGTTTATTGATTGATTGATTGGGCAAGAATCCTCTTTACCAGTTACTTAATTGATCATTAAGCCTTTGTTTGAAGACTTGCAGTAAGAGAAAACCCACTACTTCTTAAATTATGCCCAGCCACTTTTTCACAATGCTAATTGTAAGAATGCTTTTCCTTATCTCAAATTGTTTCCTTTTCCCTACTTCTCATTGCTATTATTTCTACCTTCTATGGCCAAGCAGAAAGAATCTAATCCCTCTTCCATGTGAAAGTCTTTAAACTACTTGAAAATAACTGTGATCTTCCTCAGCCTTTTCTTCTTTAAGCCAAATATCTCTAGTTCTTTGACTGAACCTTGAGCAAAATAAAACTGAAAACTTCCACCATTCTGATTACTCTCAAGATTATCAACATTCTTTCCAGTGTGGTATCCAGAAATGAAATGCAGTACTCCAAATGACCTAACTTAGGCCAAGCATACCTAGGTAATATAACTGATGCTCCCTGATCCTGGGAACAATGTCTCTCTAAATGTAGGTTACAATTTCATTACAATTTTTTGGCTGCCATATCATGCTGTTAACACATATTAGGCTTGTAGTCCACTAAAATCCTGAGATCTTTTTCAGTCAAACTGCTATCTAATCATGTCTTTTCTATTTTGTATATGTGTAAGTGCATATATGTAAGATGTTCCATTTGTCTACATAAAATTCAATCTCATTACATTTGGACAAATTTTTATCATGTCAAACTATTTTTGTGTGCCAACTCTGTCATCCCACGTGTTAGCAGTCTCTCCCAGCTTTGTATCTCATGCAAAACTTGGTATGTGTGTCAACTATTCCTTTATTCAAGCCATTGATAAATGTAAGATTGCACAGAACAAAGCATAGAGCCATAAGGCATTACATTACAGATCTCTTTCTCACTTAATAGCATAAGTTAATGGCCACTCTTGGATCTGGACATTCCAAACAGTTATATAACCCCTTCACATTACTATCATGTAGAACATCTATCTTCATCTTTCCCACAAGAACAGTGTGAGAGACTCTATTAGAAGCTTTGTTAAAATGCACATAAAATATAGCTAGAGACTTCCCTTGATTTTCTAGTCCAGTAACCCTGCCAAAAAAAGGAAATGAAGTTAGTCTGGCACTACTTATTCAAATTTTTTTTTTACTTTAATAAAATGGGATCTTTTGTTCCAAACTGATGAAATGACCACAAGTCATTTTCATAGTTGAACCAGATAGTTTCTATGATTATGAACTAGCTTAATAGCTGAGCTAACATCATATACATTCTTTCTTTTGGAGAAATGGCAACGAGTAACCTGCTCTGAAAAGAACAACATTTCAACACTGGGAATGATTTTCCTAATGAAGTAGTTATTGGCAATCCCATGTTTAAGTTGAAACCAAATAAATCTTTGGAAAGCATACAGTAGTGTGGGAAGTCCTTCCTTTGGAATTGGGGAATTGATCTTAATCAACCTAAGAGTTTTCTAACAATGCTATGACTAAGACTGGATTCACAAGTCACTTAGAGGACATGATTAAGTCATTTGCAGGAATATGTTTTCCTTCCTTCTCCTTCCCTCAAGTCTTTGCAATTGGTCTACAAAACCTAAAATACACACACATTCATTCACTCGCACGTATATTTTCCATTCTGGCAGAATTGTTTATTTTTTGTTACTATTATTTGAGTGGATCTAGAATCACTGTAGATTGTTCTTAATAAAATTTTCAGATTGGAATGTATTCTCTACATTTTTAGATATACCTCTTTACAGGCTTTAATTGATCAAGGCTGTCATACTCTAGAACTGATCATATTGGTTAACTGTTACATGTATGTCTCCTATATACATGTATATAAATTATTATGTGTTACACATGTATAATGTATTTGGGTTATTGATAACATTATACTGACTATACACACACATATATATGTATAGATACATACATATATGCATATACACAAGTGTGTGTATATATGTGTGTGTATATGTATATATTTTTATCTATCATCTATATGTGTAAATTCTTGAGTCTGTGAAAGCCTTGATCACTTAAAACCTTATAGAGGTGTATCCGTGTACACACATGTGTATGTATACATATATACACATAAATATACCTTCTTTTATTGCACTTTGCTTTATTGTGCTTTGCAGCTACTGATTCTTTTGCAAATTGAAGGTTTGTGGCAATCCTTTGTCAGGCAAGTCTATTGTGCTGTTTTTTTGTTTGTTTATTGTTTTTGTTTTGTTGTTTGTTTGTTTTGTTTTGTTTTGTTTTTTTTTTGGTGAGGCAATTGGGGTTAAGTGACTTGCCCAGGGTCACACAACTAGTAAGTATCAAGGGTCTGAGGCTCGATTTGAACTCAGGTCTCCTGAATCCAGGCCAGTGCTCTATCACTGTGCTACCTAGCTGCCCCTGTACTGTTTTTCTATAAAAGCATGTGCCCATTGTGTCTCATGTCACATTTTAGTAATGCTCATGACATTTCAAACTTTTTTCATTATTATTATATCTGTTATGGTGATATGTGGTCAGTAATCTTTGGCTGTTACTGTTGTAACTGTTTTTGGGATACTATGAATGGTGCCTATATAAGACAGTGAACTTAATTGACAAATATTGTGTGTGTTCTGACTGCTCTTCTGACTGGCTGTTCCCCCATATCTCTCCATCTTCTCGGGCCTCCCTATTCTCTCAGACACAATAGTATTGAAGAATATGACATAAATTTAGTTGATAAGCAGTGGCAGGGTTTGAGAGGATTGTTCTACTGTGGGCAAAATGCTATCAAACAGCATGACATGCTACAGAGAAGTCTTTCATGAAAGGAAGAATCAATTTGGCAAACTCCATTGTTTTCTTATTTTAAGAAATTGCTACAGCCACTTCACTTGCCCAGGGTTGATAATAAGGTTAGGATTGGTACATTTTCTGTCCTGTTGGACCCCTCCCATTCACCTGCAGTGTCAGGTGGATTGATCAAAATGGGGAAACAAAGGTTTGAACTTCCAAGGATATTGGTTTATTAAGCAATGCTTGCCAATTACATAAGAAATGAACCCCCAAGCCTTCCTCAGCTTGGCACTGGACCCTAAATACAGAGGGAAACAGAATTTAGGCCTTAAAAGAACACAATTAACAGGCTACAAA
The DNA here is from genome assembly GCF_019393635.1 of Dromiciops gliroides. NCBI lineage: Eukaryota > Metazoa > Chordata > Mammalia > Microbiotheria > Microbiotheriidae > Dromiciops > Dromiciops gliroides. The sequence goes on from NC_057861.1 coordinate 349,906,942, forward strand.
CCAGGATAAAAGACTAGGTGAGCTCATTCCTAATTGGATGTAAAATTAGGAACTTTCTGAGTTGAGAGGGGGATGAATGAGTTTTGAGAGTTAGAAGGGGCAGAGTTAACAGGTACAACTTCCTGAAATCAGAAAAAGAGGTGACATACTGTTGGGTATGGTATCCTGCTAACTACACCAATTGTTGGGTACTGGCAGGGGCTCAGGTGTATAATGCTCCCAGTACCCCAGAATATAACAACTTGATATTGAAGAAAGATATTGGTATTTGTTCTTTGTTTTGTATCTGTGGGTTGTTATTACTATGTGCCCCTGATACCCCTCTGGCTAAGGGCGGCTAGGGAACATAATGGAAGATAAGTCAGAAAGTATGTAAAGGTGACCCAGCCAGGGGTGGATGGTTTTAGCTGTATGGCCAGGTCTCACAAGGGAAAAAATCGTGACCTCCCTTTCACCCCATTACATAAGGGGGAGGTATCTGTGCATGTGCACCTTTTTAGGCACATTACCACATCGGTAGCATGTCATTGACAATCTTGGAAGACTTTCTTATCAATGGTTTCCCTGGGAAGTATAGTTGGAGGTGGGATCCAAGACATAGAGAACGGAATATCCAAATAAGGAGAGATTTCCATGATGCATTTAAAGTGCATACAGTATGAGCTAGCTAAGCATTGGGAAGTCACACAACCTTCTGACACTCAGCCCCCTGTTCATGTGCCCCTATACCTCTGATTTACTCTTGCACAGACAAAGATGACTTTCTACCAAGTATGCATATATGTATAAATATCAGGAAAGTTTGGGAGGAGCTAGACAGGAATTCACATAATGTCAGCTTGCCATCCCAGGACACTGACCTGTTCCCTACCCCCAACCCCCAAGTAAGTCTCCTTTAAATAAATTCTGTCTCTTAAACCCTGGAGCTGCCAATGGCTTCTTTGGTATCAAGTTGTTATCTTGGGGGTACCCAACAATTGACATAGTCGGTAGAATACCATACCTAACACCTACTCCTCCTCAAGTGTTTGTATTCAATCAAAGGAATATGGAAACAATAAGTGATTGGTCAGTATGGGCCAGGTTTCAGATATGACACATATATTGCCTTAAGATGTATAATGGTGAGAAAATTCCTTGCATCAATCTTTAGACCTGACTGTGTTTCTGGGTCAGTATTACCTAGGTCCTTAGTTAGCAACAGGTAAGAGGTGGTCCAGTTCCTCAGCCATGTAGGGATAGGTTCAAATAATTCAATAAAATTTTCTCATAATTCCCATAATTGAATAAAAATTTCTCACAAGATAGAAATTGGACTAGACCCATAACTAAATAAAAAGGGAACTGAGCTAGCTCCAGAACTGAGTCACAAGATGGAGTCAGTGTGGTTCATTCAATTTCCACTATTCCCTCACTACCCAAACATTTCCCTGGTGAGTGTTTTTGGTCATTAGAACAGCCCCTATTCCTTTATTTCCCAAATAGTGTATGTAGTCGGTGTATATGCACAGAATATCACTGATGTAGCTTCCACCTGGAAGAAGGCAGGGGACCTTACTTCTGGGAATGTTGTAATGCAGTGTAATGGAAGTGGATCTGAAAGGTCCTAGACACTGGGAAGACATTTTGTAACTGGTTCTGGTCACCTAATTATATAGTAAATAGGAAGAAAGATCTTTGTTGAGCCATGCAAGTATTCAGAGGAATATTAATCAGCCTTCACTTTTCTATTCTTGGGTTTGAACATCAGACAATTCTGTAAGGGGAAAGAATTTTGGGCCTTCTCCCTCCAGGATTTACATCAAGCCCCATGAAAACAGTCCCTTACTCTTTTGCCCAATATTTGTTCTTTCATTTTAAGTGAAGGGATTAAATACTATTGAGCTCTGAAATGTTGAGAAGGTGAGCTGTTGAGGTGGTCAGGCATTCTGGGAATTGGGGGTATTTAGGAGTGAAGTCTATGAAGGACTATGTAGATGGCCTGGCATAGATACCCAGGGGAGCAAGAAGTCATCTTCAGCACCCAGTTTAGCAGTAGTTCAGATGAAGCTCATCTAGCAGGGATTCCCACATTTGGATATGAACTTCATGGAATCAATGCTTTTTTGGTGTTAGCACACCAAACATTGCTAATTCTAAGCCTGCCTTCCCCGGAGAATGAGGTGATGTAAGGAAGCTTGTGTCCCTAAGGTGTTGGAGGGGAAATATTTGATTTTTACTTTTGCTATATCTTTGGGGTAAATAGCCTTTTCCAAAAGCAAAGTGAATGGAACTGGGGCATTAGTCATTCACTGGTGGTTACCAGGTTGCAAGGGGCAATTACAAAGTGATGAGGATCAAGCAGATACCATTAGAGAAGAGATACCTCAAGTCTTTCAGAAATACCCCTAGAACACTGAGGGAGAGCCTTAACAGCCATGTTCTGGGATAACAAACCAGATCACACTGTGTACAACGCATCATACATCTTATGAAGGAGTCAGAACCTAAACATCTGATTCTATTTTTGGTGGGGGAGAAGGCACAGGGGATCAGGATCTGTGATTTCATTACACAAAGAACTTCGTTTTTGGAAACTTCTACATTTATGCGAGTCCTAGCAATCATGTGTAACTTAGAATCTTTGCATGCAGCCTGAGGCATGGAGAGGTTAAGTGAGTTGTCCAGGGTCCCACAGATAATCTATGCCAGAGACATGATTGAATGCAGATGTTCTTGATTTAGTACTTGCTTTTTAGCCAAAACCAAGCTTCCCTCTTAAACATTTGATAACTTTGAATAATAACAGCTAACATTTATATGGTAGATTAAGGTTACAAAGTGCTGTTATATACATTATCTTGTCTGATAAATAAGTGGCAAGATACTGTTTCAACAGATAATTTTGTTGTTTAAAAATCAACACTTAGCAAAAAAAAATATGCAAGAAACGTCTTTCAAAATCTTAATATGGAGATAGATCCTCTAAATATTAAACGAGGGAAAAACAATCTAGGACTAATAGCCAAAGAGTGTTATAGCATTGTTGTAGTATCACCATCATCATAATTCTTTATGAGGTACACTAAAGCCTGTTTTAGAAAAAAACACAAAAAAATGATTACGTGTAACAGTAGCCAGAATTGCCAGTCTCTCTCCTATTCACCTTCTCTTTCTGTACTCTGGTTATTTGTATGTGTTTTTTTCCAGTATTAAAACAGAAATTTTCAGATACAAAATTATATGGCCTTCTTTGGAGTCCTACAAAGACAAGCTGCTCCTGGGGAAAAAAAAAATCTCCATGTGTCTTTGGAGAAGAATACAACAGAAAAGACCAGTGCCTTCAGGATACTTGTAATTAGGTTTTTCTTAGCATAAGTCCTCAACAAGGTCTCCCTTTAATTTTGTGTATAGTATCACAAAGCAAACCATATTCCTTTGCTTTAAGACTTCGTTGCTTAATCCCCAATTTGTGGCTTATGTTACCCATGAAAACTGAGTGAAAGAGTTAAAACACAGTGAGGTCAGGAGACTATAGATTTAGAAAAGGAAAGGAACATTAGAGTTCATCTAGACCAGTTTGTCCATTTTACAGATGAAGAAACTGAGGCCCAGAAAAGCAAATTGACTTGCTCAGTATCACACAGAAAGTAAATGAAAAACCTGGGATTCTAAGTCAGGGCCTTCTGATTTCAAATCCAGCACTCTTTCCTCTGTACTGGAGTATATCAACCTTTTAAACAAAAATCTTAGAGCATCACTAGACAAGAAGGTTTCCTTAGAAGGAATGAGAGGGGAAAGGGACAAGCAGCGCACCTGTACAATGCAAAGACAGGACCTAGAAGGATATGTGGTTTGAGGGATGTTTGATTCATGTGTTACAGGGACTGCCAATGAGAGCCCAGCCTGGATGAGCGAGTGCAGTATGCTTAGCTTGATGCAGTGCCTTATCATGTGGACTTCAGAACACGTTCAAATAACCTGGAATCAAAGGGAACAAAAAGTCTCTTTCAAGTGGCTTGCTCCCTAGGGGAAATCTCTCTTTCTTGGCTAGGGCTGAACATGGGATAAATCTCTGGGTGGGATACTTGGGAGACCTGTGACCTGTGAATGCATTGCACCTCTGTTCTTTGCTTTTTTGTGTATTTATTTTTCCTTTTTTTTGTGAAGGAGAATTGGAGATGGTTATAGCTTTGTCATATTTGAAAGGTTGTAGGGAGCAGAGGTCAAAAATCAATAAATATTTATTGTGTTTACTGGGGTACCTAGGTGGAGTAGTGGTGGGAGTGCCAGGCCTAGAGTCAGAAAGACTTGTCTTCCTGAGTTCAATCTGGCCTCAGACACTTACTACTTGTGTGAACCTGAGCAAGTCACTTACCGTTTGCCTCAGTTCTTCACCTGTAGAATGAGCTGGAGAAGGAATAACAAAACCATTCCATATCTTTGCAAGAAACCCCCAAATTGGTTCATGAAGAGTCAGGCATGACTGAAACTTCTGAACATATACTTACTATTTGCCAGAAATGATGCTAAGTGAGTACTCAGAGTACAAATAAAAACAGAAAACAAAGCAGTCCCAGCCCTCAATGAGATTAAATTCTAAAGTGGGGAAAATGATAACATAAAAGAAAGCTGAAAAGGTCTGTTTTGGGGGGTGGATGGGGTGGATTGTGTTGAGGTGGTGATGAGAGAGTATTAACTGTGGAAGGTACTGGGAAGTGAGATACTAGAGAAAGTCCAGAGCATCAGGAATATTTCTTGGAGAGGAACAAAGATTGTAGTCATGCTAGGAGTCCTCCTTAAAAAGGAGGTTCTGTTGAGAAAACAGTCAATCAAGGGAAAGACCACAGGATACAGGGATATTTTTGAGTGTGAAGGTAAGTGAATTTTCCCAGGTGAAGAGTTTCTGTGACTTGGTAGAGAAGTCTGGAGAGTCAGAGGTCCAGTGAATTATTTTTTTCTGGGTCCCCCTTATCTTCCTTCTTGTCTTTTAAAAATGTTTTTTATTGTTATTTGTTGGGAGGGATGCTATTCAATGCCTGTATCCAATATTTCCCAAAGTTCTCCTCCTCCTTTTTTTTTTTTTTTAATCTTTTCTTCTCTCAACACTACTAAATGTTATTTTGGGGCATGTCCAGTGCCCAATAAAAGTTTTAACTACAAATAAAAACTCTCCCGATTATTTAGATATAGTTTGTTTGCAAAAAATTAAATCGAACTATCTTCCCCATTACATTTTTGCCAACCAGACTTTCTAGATCAAGGGAGTTTGCTCTGCAACAGTATCCTAGCCAGAGTATTAGCGTAAAGCAAGCAATGCTTTTACATCAATTGATTTTTTTGCCTTAATGAAGCTCTTGGGTCCAACTAATTTAGAAGACCCCTCCAGCACCTACATTGGTAGAAAATTTTCATTTGTATTTTTTAAGGTTCATATTTTCTCTCTAATTCCCTTTCCTGTTGTGAGTCAATAATGGATTTGGCTGTGTGTGCTTAAAAGTTCTTCTATCCCAGCAGACATTTGAATTGTCAAGTTAATTGTTTGAGAGGCTATTTCATATTGAGTGACCTACCTTTTGGGGTAATATGATTGCTGCATATGAGGGGTGGGGTTGAAAAATGTCAGCATTCTAGCAAGAGGTGTATTTTAATGAGTGTAGCTCTGGGAGCAGAGCTTTACATGGTCTGCTCACAGCTATGATATGAACTCCCTCCCTCTGAGAGCTTAGCTAAGAATTTTTGACTTGTTTTCTGGTCATCTTTCCCATCTGCAATATGAAAAGGATAATTTCCTCATAAATATGCCAAGAGATTTGCCCTTGTAGCTTTGTGTTTACCCCCATCTTCCTTCTCCATACCCCTGGTTTGCTCTCTGCATGTAGAAAATGCACCCTGGGAATCAACATTGAATAGCTTCGAGAGCTAGGAGCACACATAGTCCCTTGGATGATTCAACTGGGAGGGGAATAGATGAGGAAGGAACTTGTAAAGAGGGTAGGTCAACAGGGAGGGAGAAGTTTGTGGTGAGATTGTCAGGGGAATGAGTTAGGGAGGAAGGTTATGATGGAGAGAGAAGGAAAGAACAGAGAACAGGAAGATTTACTTTAGATTTTTCTCCTCATATATAATACAATGGATGATTGTTGTTCTATTTTGTGGGTTTCTGACATTTTTTTTCTAGTTTGTTTTTAGAATTAAAATAACTTGTAGATAAGCTCAAAAAATCTTTCAAACTAACAAATAACCACGGGTCCACCCATATTTTACCATATTATTTCCAAGCTGAATGACTCTCATATCACATGATGACTAAGAGAATTAGAGTATTTGCCTATAGTAAAATATAGACAGCTATCACTCACGAAACATGCATTCCATGTAAACACATCATGTCTAAGAACTACATATGTCTTCTCTTAGGATGGTCATACTAAGTAGTTTCAAGCTTCCTGTAATTGATTCTATTAGGGGAAAACACCTAATTCCGGGTGGAGAAATGCTAGAATTGAAGCAACCTTAGGTATCATATCTGATATCCTCCTCTTATAGATGAGGAAATTAAAACCTAAAGATGACATACAAGTGGAATCCTGGTCTTTAGAGTCCCAGTCAAGATCCAAGTAAAATGGGATGATGGTGCTGAATAATAGATAAGGATAAGGGCATAACCTGTAATTTCATAGGTATAGCTAATTGCTAGATGAGAAAATACTCTCTAGCAGTGCAGGTCGTCATTAGTCTTAGTTGCTTAGAGTACTGAGAGGTAAGGTGGACTAGTTATATACAAGTCATACACCTAGGACATGTGTTCTTGAACTGAGATCTTCCTGGTTTTGAGGACAGATCTCTATCACTGTCTCTTACATACCATTTGCAAAAAAGAGTTTTATTTCCTCATTGTGCATTCTGATTCCTTCCATTTCTTTTTCTTCTCTTATTAATATTGCTAGCTTTTCAAGCACAATATTAATAATAATAGTGATAATAGACATCTTTGTTTCAGTACTGATCTTATTTGAAAGATTTCTAATTTATCCCTGTTATGGTAATGCTTGCTGATAGTTTTAAGTAGATTCTTATTATTTTAAGGAAAAAAAGCACCATTTATGCCTAGTTTTCAATTGTTTTTATAGGAATTAGTGTTTATTTTGTAAAAAAAATTTCAGCATCTATTGATCCAAATCATATGATTTTTGTTGATTTTGTTATTGACATATTCAATTATGTTAATAGTTTTCCTTCTATTAAACCAGTCCTGCATTCTGTATAAATCCTACTTGGACACAGTGAATAATCTTTGCGATATATGCTATAGACTACTAGTTAGTATTTTATTTAGGACTTTTGCACTGTTATTTATTAGTGTAATTGATCTCTCTCTCCTATATATATATTTTCTTTATAAAAATTTTCTCCTTTAGGTATCAACACATGTTTATTTCATATAGGGAGTTTGGCAGGACTTCTTAACCTATTCTAAATAATTTATTAATATTGGAAATAGTTTATCTTTAAATATTTGGTAGAATTTACTTGTAAATCTATCTGGTTTCTTATTTTTTTTTTCCTTAGGAAAGTCATTTGTGGCCTGTTCAATTTCTTTCACTAAAATAGATTTATTTAGATATTCTATTTCCTCTTCTGTTAATTTGGCAGTTTATGCTTTTGTTAAGTATTCTTTTATTTAACTTAAATTATAAATTATTGGCATGTAATTGGGCAAAATAGCTCTTAGTAATGCTTTAATTCCATCTTCATTAGTAATGTATTCATCCTTTTAAGTTTTTATACTGGTGATTTGGTTTGCTTTTCTCCTTTTAAGAATCCATATTAACCAGGGGACAGCTGGATAAAGCACTGGCCCTGGATTCAGGAAGACCTGAGTTCAAATCTGAAATCAGACACTTGATACTTACTAGCTGTGTGACCCTGGGCAAGTCACTTAACCCTCATTGCCCCACAAAGTAACCCCCCCAAAAAATAAAACAAAAGAATCATATTAACCAATGGTTTATCTATTTTATTGTTTCCCCATAAAACCATTTCTTAGGTTTATTAATTCAGTGGTTCTCATACATTAATTTTATTAATTGCACCTTTAATTTTCAGGATTTACAATTTGTGTTTAATTGATGTGTTTAATTTGTTCTTTTTCTAGTTTTTTAATTGAATACTCAATTCAGTCATCTGCCCTTTATTTATTTATATAATCATTTAGAGATATTAACTTTCCTCTGATTATTACTTTTGCTGCATCCCATAAGTTTTGGTATATTTTTTCATTGTTATCATTGTCTCTTTTAATAAAATATTTTTTCTCTATGATTTGTTATTTGACCCACTCATTCTTTATAGATTAGGTTAGGCTCCCTTAAATTTTAATCTGTGCTTCCATGGTCCTTTATTAAATATATTTTTATTGCTTTATGATCTGAAAATGATGCATTTAATATTTTTTTTTACTTTTCTGTATTTTACTATAAAGTTTTTATGCCCTAAACATATAGTCAGTAATTTTTGTAAAGCACTATTTACTACTGAGAAAATGGTATATTCTTTTATATTATCATTATTTTCTCTCCAGAAACCCCATCATATCAACTTAAACTAAGATCCTATTCATCTCTTTGACTTCTTTCTTATTTATTTATTTTTTGTTAGATTTATCTAGTTCTGAGAGAGAAGGTTAAAATCCCCCACTATTATAGTTTTGCTGTCTATTTCCACCTATAATTCATGTACCTTTCCCTTTACAATTTGATGCTATATCATTTGGTTCAGATATGTTTAGTATTGATATTACTTCATTATCTATGGTGCCTTTTAACAGAATATTATTCCCCTTGCTTATCTCTTTTAATTAAATCTATTTTAACTTTAACTTTGTCTGAGATCATGATTGCTACCCCTGCTTTTTGTTACACATTGCATAATAAATTCGTACTCCAGCCCTTCATTTTTACTCTATCTGTGTTTCTTGTTAGCAAATTATTAAAACTCACGTATTTTACCCATGGGAGAATCTCCCACTTCAATTCTGCTTACTCTTATTTAGGCCTAACCTCAATATCTTAAATATTTGGTCCATAGTCCACAATCAAGTAGAAAGTATCTAATTAGAAGAGAGCCTGATACTATAAGTGGACATACTTATAGCAAAAAGAAATAAAACAAAAAAAGCTGAACAATTAGGGATGAGACAGAATAATAATACAAAACCAGAAACTCAAAAATCATGGTGGTGTGCATTGTGAGAAGATAATGGGATTTGCCAGATACTCAAGGCCCACCTGGAGATTAATCTAAACCGATGGAATCAATGAAAGTGATTGACTTTGCTGAGTAGTCTACTTCTAGTTAATTAGATTGTAACCCATACTGGCTAACTCTTAAGAAGGTTATTATCTCAGAAGCTAAGGACTTTGAACTCAACATGAGGACCACCTTCAAGTCCAGTGAACCAATGCATTTGGATGATGCTGACCAATAAACTTGAAACAGTGTGTAATGACCGCCTCTGCTTGGGACCTAAAAAAGCTTCCACATTCAGTTTGAGGGCAGTTCATGGTTGAAGCAGGCTCATGGGTGGAGGACTTGAGGAAGAACCAGACCAGGCTGGAACTCTAGGCTATATAGGCCTTTTCTTAACTTTCTGAACTCCATGTGTTTTCCTTTTTACTAATACCTAGTATGCTTAAGAAATGCTTAATGCTCAAAGACTGGTGCTAAGGCTTCTAATTTAAGGCAACCACACATTCTAGATTTTAAACATCACAGCATTTACTTAGGAAAGGACAAGTATCACTACATGGAAGGTGGGCCTGGTATAACAGAAAGAGCACTACCTCTAGAGATAGAGGACCTATATTAAATATTGTCTGTGTGACCTTGGGTGAGTTCACTTAAAACATCCCTGGGTCTCAGTTCTTCATTTTAAATAAGGTGGGGTTGAACTAGATCCCTTCCAGTTCTGATCTATGATCTTTAATAACCTTGCACTATTGTAGAATATCAGACAGTATATTATTGTATTATGCAATAATCTATAATCATAATAATGACAGTCACCAAGAAAAGGTTAAAGATTTAGCATATTCTACTTAAGAAGGCAATGAAGTATCCAATGCATTTTTAGATGATTTGACATCAAAATTATCAAAATATAATCAGTGTTTAAAGGATGTTGCAGTTACCAAGAAAAGTCATTTGTGTGATGAAATACCCCATTTACCTTTAACGATGCCTGGTATAATAAATGTAATTATTATATTCCCAAACTCTGACTGGTGCTTTCATTATTTCCCTATAGCCCACAAAATATAGGCCGAAATACTTTAGTTAGCTTGCATTTAATGTCCTCCCACTTTCCTAGTCTTAGCTCAAAGTATAACCTGTCCATGTAACTGTGTTCCAGCCAATTAGACTATTTGCTGTCCCCTGATTTTTCTATTTCTGTGCCTTTGCTTCTACCAGTTTCTATGTTTATAATGATTTCTTCCACCTCTAACTTTCAAATACTGCTCACACTGCAAAGCCATTTTCATGTACCACCTCCTAGACAAAATCTTCTCTCGATTCTTCCTCGTTGAAAATCATCTTCCTTTACCCACACTAACTAGTGCCTTGTACTCTTCTTATAGTCTTATCACATTTTATTCTATATTATTATAGTAAAGTGTCATGTGGTATTACATTTGTATTATTATCCTCCCAGTGGATTGTAACTCGGAGACTACAAGAAACTTGTCTTAATTATCTTACTTATTTTTGTATATCCCTTAATCCTTAGCATTGTTGTACATATAAATAGATTTTAAAGAAGTGACTGTCTGGGGGGGCAGCTAGGTGGCGCAGTGGACAAAGCACTGGCCCTGGATTCAGGAGGACTTGAGTTCAAATCTGGCCTCAGACACTTGACAATAGCTGTGTGACCCTGGCAAGTCACTTAACCACAATTACCTCACAAAAAAGACTGTTGAATGAATGAGTAAATCAATACATTATTTACAGACTACTGGGGTTGCATCCATTCTGACATGGAGTCATCACTTCTACTTTAGGAAGAAAGATAAAAGAGGAAGAATAGAGCTGAGGGAATAATAAGAAACAGAAAGGAGGGGAGGGAGGCAAAGTAGAGAGATTAGAATTATCTGAAAATGGAATGTAGTACTTCAATGAGGTCATGAATTTCCTGTCACTGAAAGTGAAAGGTATTCAAGCAGAAAATAGTTGACCACTAGTCAGGGATGTTGTAAAGAGAACTCTTTCATTGAGTAAGGACAAGATAACCTCTAAGGTTCCTCTTGATCCTACAACAATCTAGCCAGAGGGATAAAAGTAAGCATATATTATATCTGAGGAGAAGTAATAGGCACACTGAAGGAATGACATGTATTTATTTGCTTATCTACAGTATATTTTCTTTCTCTTTCAGAAGTGTTTATTAGCTGTTCAGATCCTTATGCATCATGAATAAATTGTAGTTAATGTGCATTCTTAGATTAATTACTCTGTATGAGTTTTACAGTTTTATAGTGTAAATAAATCCAGTGATTTGTGAAGTCCCTCTAGCACATTGTAGACTTTTGCTATTTCTCCTTGAAATTGTCACTGTCTCATTTTATTAATTTGCTTCTATGGTGATCCACCCTCCTAGGCTCTCCCTCCCTGTCACTTTCTACAGTGAGGATGGATATCAATATAGATGCTGGTTCTGAGTTTCTGCACAGTAATAGCATTAGCTGTGCAAACAGACTTCTAGGGACTATGTCCTAATTGCTACTAGTATTTCCAACATCTACAATCTTAATGAACAAGCATTCTCTAGACTGTTATACAATTCACTGATGAACACCCTACTAAGTAGCACTTAATAAAGCCAGCCCCACCTACCCTAACAGAGAGGGTTAGTTTGCCCCACCCAGAGGTTTAGTGGATCATAGAATTTTTAAAGCTGGAAGGGAATGTGGTGATCATCACATTCAACCCTTTTATTTTGCATAGGAGGAAATTGATGCCCAGAGAGACTGAATGATGCCCTATTGACAGAATTAGAAGTTGTGCCTCCTGACACTGAGTTTGGTGCCTTTTCTACTATACCAATGCTTTGCATTAAGAGCTCCTGTTTATATGAGAGTTATAGTTTTAAACTTCACATAATGAGAGAATAATTATCACTATGTAATAGTTTAAAGCAGCTAGACAATATAGTGGATAGCATGTTGTATTTGGAGCAAGAGAAGCCGGAGTTCAAATCCTGCTCGGATGTTTACTATCTGTGTGATATTGACAAGTCACTTACCTTTTTAAGCCAGTTTCCTTATATGTAAAATAGGTACAATAATACCACCTACCTCAGAAAGTTGTGAAGCTCAAGGGAGATTCTATATATCTATGACTATGTTTAGTCTGTCTGTCTGTCTAACTATCTATCTATCATCTACTTATCTATCTATCTATCTATCTATCTATCTATCTATCTATCTATCTATCTATCGTGCTTAACAAAGTGCCTGGCGCATGGTGCCATACATTCTAGGTAAATAATAATTGTTTTTGATTTGACCTTAACCAATAGTTCTGCTTAGTAGACTGAGTACCTGTTGGTAAATCTCTGAATTGGTTCTAATCATTCTGAAAGCAACTTTTTAAATTATGAAAAAAAAAATGAAATAAAATGTCAATTTTTTTTTGATTAAGAGAACCTACTATTAAGTGTTTGCCTTGAGGAAATCAAAGACAAAAATATATTATATACATTTTTTTAAAAAAGTCTGTCAGTAAGCATTTATTAAGAACTTATCATCTGCCAGTTGTTGTGCACTAAGTTCTAGGAATACAAAGAGGCTTTTTAAAACATAGCCCCTGATCTCAAGTGAGTCCCATTCTAATAGAGGTAGATATATCAAATAACTATGTACATAGTAGTTATACAGTGGATGAAAAATAATTTCAGAGAAAAGGGCCCATTCAAACTCTTTCAGAGTTCTTGGGATTTGAAGATGTGTGCCAGGACGCCCAATTGTTAAATTGTTAGAGTGAGCATTCACATCTAAGAAACTGGGCAAATGGGCCAAATCAGAGCTTTATTTGTTATTATGTTTTTGTTTTTTCTAGAATTAAGAAAGTGATGGAGAAAGTGCTAATAATGTAAATGATGCAAACAATGTTTCATGCTTACATTTTTTTTTTTCTGTAGAACTTGTTGCTAAAGCATTACCAGTACACATTACCTAGAGGGTAACATTGTAGGGAATGCACTTTCCCCATTCAACACTTTAGTTCTTGAGCCCTGAAAAATGTGTTTCCACTTCCAAAAAACTTACAACTCACGATAATGATACATTTAGATGATTTAGAATGGCATGAACACAACCATTTGCTTAGCAACAAGGCAAGTAAAATAAATAGAAATATTATGTGTACTTATAGATTTAAGCATATGCAGGAATACTAGATACATCACAATCAACACACAATCCTCTGTGTACTCTCTCACTAATGCATTAAATATCTGTGAGCAAGAGTAGTTTACATACAGCAACCTGCCAAGGAGGCAGATGAATGAGGAAATCCTGTGTGCTCATGGGCTGTTAACTTGTAGCTCCAGAATGATAAACTTCAGTTTCAGGGACTCTCCCTAATTGTTCCTTAATGAACATCACTTCTGTGTTGAACAGATGCTTCCATTGCTAAACTGAGTTGCTCTTATGTACTTCATTAACACCTCACTAAACATGACGACTCAGCCAAACTAGTCAGTCTTCTGCATGACTGTTTGATTCCTGTCTGCTCAGCTGAACTTTGCCCCCTTTCATCAACAGAGTAACAATACAAAGAAAGGAAATCGTGATTTCTCTTGAACACAGTTCTAAAATTTGTCTTTTCACCCCATCTTTCTTTTCTCTTTCTGGGGTTCTGACTCTGGATATTTTCTGCAAATGATCCCAACACTGCTCATGGTTAGTAAAATGATTCTCATCTTCTGTTTATAATCAAGCAAAAATACACTAGTCCCACATCATAAACAGTTACAGTCCCCTATTCCCCCAACTGTTAACAACTAAAAAATTCTCCAAAAGTTCAATGCCCCATCATTAAAATATACTGTGTTCTCTCTTCACTCCAGCATACCACAAGTTGACTACATTCAAAATGAGTATCTGATATCTCAGTGCTTTCTTTGAGTCAGTCATTTAAAGGATTGATTCTCTTTGTACACAGTAACAGCAAAATTATTATTATTTTCATTTATTGTTATTTGCAGACAATGAGGGTTAAGGAGTTGCCCAGGGTCACACAGCTAGTAAGTGTCAAGTGTCTGAGGTCGGATTTGAACTCAGGTCCTCCTGAATCCAGGGCTGTACTTTATCCACTGCACCACCTAGTTGCCCCCGCCCCCCCAGCAGCAATATTATTTTAAGAATGACTTATTTTGACTATTATAAATTACCCAAATTAACTATAAAGGACATATAAAGAAAGATGCTATCTGCATCCCAGACGAAAGAACTGTAAATAGAAGTATGTATAGAATAATTGTATATATACCTATTTGTGTCTAATGGTAACCATCTCTAGGGTGGGTAAAAGGAGAGGGAAGGAAAAGAAAAAAGAAATTTACATGATAATTTTGTTGTAATTTGAAAGGAATAACAGTTGTACATAGTATATATTACAATTTCATAGGCAATCATCTTATTTATTGTACTATGTTATAGAAATGCTTGTTTTATTCCTTTTTTTTTTTTTTTAGTGAGGCAACTGGGCCAAGTAGCTTGCCCAGAGTCACACAGCTAGTAAGTATTACGTGTCTGAGGCCAGATTTGAACCCAGGTACTCCTGACTCCAGGGCCGGTGCCCCATCCACTGTGCCACCTAGCTGCCTCCTTATTCCATCATTTAAAATAAAATTAAAGGGCGGAGCCAAGATGGCGGAGAGGAAGCAGCAAGCTGCCTGAGCTCTCCTTCTGTTCCCTCAAAACGAACATTAAATCAAGCTCTGGACTGATTCTGAAACTACAGAACCTGCAAAGAGACAGAGAGACACAGTCCTCCAACCAGAGATAATTTAGAAGACTTCAGGAAAAGGTCGGTCTGACTCGGGCAAAAGGGAGGCCCAGCACAGGGCAGCAACCCCGCGCGAGGGGGTCGGGGCAAGTCAGCAGGAGCTGCGGGCCACAGCCGAACAACTGAGGCTCCCGGAACCTGGTTCAAAAATCTGGGGTGGCCAAGAAGGACAGTGGAAAAACTTACCTGCACCAGCCGAGAGGGCCACGAACGGCGGGATCAGCGCCGGGGGTCTGGCGCCTGGCTGGCCGAGCACAATCAAACCAGGAAGTGCAGGGCGGGGCATCTCCACACCATAAAGGCCTCAGAGTAAAAGCCCAGTCACACAGCACCCATACACCGGCACAAGAAGCCCAAAACAGGGACCCTGGTGCCCCCAGAGCAGACCTCAACTTAAAGAATAAATAAATAAGCTGCAATAATGAGTAAGAAGCAAAAAAGAGCCTCTCCATTGAGAGCTTCTGTATCAATAGGGAAGAAGCCAACACAAACTCAGATGAGGACAATAGCCTCAAATTGTCTACATCTGAAGCCTCACAAGGGAAGGTGAATTGGTCTCAAGAACAAAAAGCCTTCCTGGAAGAGCTCAAAAAGGATTTTTAAAAATCAATTGCAAGAGGTAGAAGAAAAAATGGGGAGAAAATGAAAGCAAAACAAAAAAACTATGAAAAAGAATCAGCAGCTTGAAAAGGAAGCTGAAGAAAACAAAGCCTTAAAAATTCATTTGGCCAAATGGAAAAAAAGCTGCATAATCTCACTGAAGAAAACAATACCTTAAAAATTCACTTAGCCAAATGAAAAAAAGGTGCATAATCTCACTGAAGAAACAGTACCTTAAAAAAATTCACTTAGCCAAATGGAAAAAAAGGTGCATAATCTCACTGAAGAAAACAATGCCTTAAAAATTAAAGTGGGACAGTTGGAAGATAAGGAATCCATGAGACACCAAGAATCAGTCAAGCAGAATAAAAAAAATGAAAAATAGAAGAAATGTGAAATACCTCTTGGAAAGACAACTGATCTGGAAAACAGATCGAGGAGAGACAATTGAGAATCATGAATGCCTGAAAGCCATGACCAGAAAAAGAATCTAGATACCATATTCCAGGAAATTATTAAGGAGAACTGCCCTGATATCATAGAATCAGAGGATAAAATTCATCATTGAAAGAATCCATTGATCACCTCCTGAAGAGACCCCAAAGGAAAACTCCAAGGAATATTGTAGCCAAATTCCAGAATTATCAGGTGAAGGAGAAAATACTCCAAGCAGCCATAAAGAAGCAATTTAAATATCATGGAGCCACAGTCAGGATTGCTCAGGAACCTGGCAGCTTCAACATTAAAGGGACCGCAAGCTTGGAATATGAGATTCCGGAAGGCAAAGGAGATTGGATTGCAGCCGAGAATCTATTACCCAGCAAAATGTGCATTTTCTTTCAGGGGAAAAGATGGACATTTAATGACATTGGGGACTTTCAATCTTTCCTGGTGAAAGACCAGAACTGAATAGAAAATTTGATCTCAACATACAAGACTCAAGAGAAATTTAAAAAGGTAAACAGAGGGGAAAAAAAAAGTTACCCTATTAGGTTAAACTGTTTATATCCCTACACAGGAAGATAATACTCATAACTCTTAAGAATTGTAAATGTATTTGGGCAGAGAGAAGGACTTTATATAGAGGGTATAAATATAAATTGTCTTTGATGTGATGATACAAAAGAATTAAGGGGATAAAAAGGGAGTCTATGGGGAGGAGAGGAAAGGGGAGGTGGAATGGGATGAATTATATCATATGAAGAGGTGGAAAAAAACCTATTATAATAGAGGGAAAGAAAGGAGGGGGGAACATGGTTTCAACCCTATTCTCATTAGATTTGACTCAAAGAGGGAATAACATATACGTTCATTGGAATAAAGAAACTTAACTCATTCTTTAGGGAAACAAAAGGGGAAGGGAAAGGGGGGGACTGATAGAAGGGAGGACAAAAGAAAGGGAGAAAAGGGTAAAGAAAAGAGAGGGGGGTGATAAAAAGGGAGGGCAGATTGGGGGAGGCAGGGGTAAGAAGTAAAACGTCGGTGAGGAGGAATAGGGTGAAAGAAGGGGGGAAAAGTACAAAGGGGGTAAATAGAATGGAGGGGAATAGACAGTCAGTAATCATAACTGTGACTGTGAATGGGATGAGCTCTGCTATAAAACGGAAGCGAATTGCAGAGTGGATTAAAAACCAGAACCCTACAATATGCTGTTTACAAGAAACACATTTGAAGCAGAGAGATACACACAGAGTAAAGGTAACAGGCTGGAGCAGAATATATTATGCCTCAGCTAAAGTAAAAAGGCAGGGGTAGCAATCCTTATCTCAGACAAAGTGCAGGCAAAAATAGATCTCATACAAGAGATAAGGAAGGAAATTACATCTTACTTAAAGGTACTATAGATAATGAAGTAATATCAATATTGAATATGTATGCGCCAAGTGGTATAGCATCCAAGTTCTTAGAGGAAGAAGTTAAATGAGTTCAAGAGGAATTAGACAGCAATACTATACTAGTGGGGATCTGAATCTCCCCCTCTCAGAATTAGATAAATCTAGCCAAAAATAAATAAGAAAGAAGTGAAAGAGGTGAATAGATTACTAGAAAAGTTAGGACATGATAGATGTCTGGAGAAAATGAATGGGGATAGAAAGGGAATATACCTTTTTCTCAGCAGTACATGGCACATTTTCAAAAATTGACCATGTATTAGGGCACAAAACATCATAGTCCAATGTAGAAAGGCAGAAATAGTAAATGCATCCTTCTCAGATCATGATGCAATAAAATTACATGTAGAAAGAGCCAGGGAAAAGTAGAATGAAAATCAATTGGAACTAAATAATTTCATTCTAAAGAATGAATGGGCCAAACAAGAAATCATAGAAACAATCAATAACTTTATCCAAGAGAATGACAATAATGAGACAACAGACCAAAATCTATGGGATGCAGCCAAAGCAGTGCTTAGGGGAAAATTATAGCTCTAAATGCTTACATGAATAAGAAAGAGAAAGAGGAGATTAATGAATTGGGCATGCAACTTAAAAAGCTAGAAAAAGAACAAATTAGAAATCCCCAATTAGACACTAAATTAGAGATCCTGAAAATTAAAGGAGAAATCAATAAGATTGAAAGCAAAAAACTATAGAATTAATCAATAAAACTAAGAGCTGGTTTTATGAAAAAACCAATAAAATAGATAAAATATTGGTTAATTTGATTAAAAAAAAAGAAGAAGAAACCAATTACCAGTATCAAAATGAAAAGGGTGATGTTACCACCAATGAAGTGGAAATTAAAGCAATAATTAGGAAATATTTTTGCCCAACTGTATGCCAATAATTTGACAATCTAAAATGAAATGGATGAATATTTACAAAGATACAAACTGCCCAGGTTAACTGAAGAGGAAATAAAATCCTTAAATAAACCATATTAGAAAATAAATTGAACAAGCTCTTAATGAACTCCCTAAGAAAAAATCCCCAGGGCCAGATGGGTTTACGGGTGAATTTTACCAAACATTTAAAGAACAATTAATTCCAATATTATACAAATTATTTGGAAAAATAGGTGAAGAAGGAGTTCTACCAAATTCGTTTTATGACACAAATATGGTGGTGATACCAAAACCAGGCAAAGCAAAAACAGAGAAAGAAAATTATAGACCAATTTCCCTAATGAATATTGATGCTAAAATCTTAAATAAGATATTAGCAAGGAGATTACAGCAAGTGATCACCAGGATAATACACTATGACCAGGTGGGATTTATACCAGGAATGCAGGGCTGGTTCAACATTAGGAAAACTATTAACATAATCAACCACATCAATAAGAAAACCAACCAAAATCATATGATTATCTCAATAGATGCAGAGAAAGCTTTTGACAAAGTACAGCACCCATTCCTAATAAAAACACTAGAGAGTTTAGGAATAGGGGGAGCTTTCCTTAGAATAATAAACAGTATCTACCTAAAGCCATCAGCAAGTATTATATGCAATGGAGATAAATTAGAGGCCTTCCCAATAAGATCAGGGGTGAAACAGGGATGTCCATTATCACCCCTATTACTTTAATATTGTTTAGAAATGTTAGCTTTAGCAATCAGAGAAGAGAAAGGAATTAAAGGAATTAGAATAGGCAAGGAGGAAACAAACTATCACTCTTTGCAGATGATCTGATGGTTATACTTAAGGAATCCTCGAGAATCAAGTCAAAAATTACTTGAAACAATTAACAACTTTAGCAAAGTAGCAGGATATAAAATAAATCCACATAAATCATCAGCATTTCTATACATGACCAACAAAGTCAGTAGCAAGAGATAGAGAAATTCCATTTAAAGTAACTGTAGGTAATATAAAATACTTGGGAGTCTACTTGCAAGACAAACCAGGAACTCTATGAACACAACTACCAAAACACTCTTCACACAAATCAAATCAGATCTAAATAATTGGAAAGATATCAATTGCTCATGGATAGGCAGAGCTAACTATAGTAAAAATGACAATACTGCCTAAATTAATTTACTTATTCAGTGCCATACCAATCAGGCTACCTAAAAATTATTTTATACAGCTAGAAAAAATAATAACAAAATTCATCTGGAAAACAAAAAATCAAGAATATCTAGGGAAATAAATGAAAAAAAATTCACAGGAAGGTGGTGTTAGCGGTACCAACCTGGAGCTTTACTATAAGCGGCAGTCATCAAAAACTATCTGGTACTGGCTAAAAAATAGAGTGGTAGATCAATGGAATAGGCTAGGCTCAGGAAATGCAGTAGTAAATAACACTAGTAATGTAGTGTTTGATAAACCCAAAGACTCCAGCTTCTGGGATAGGAACTCAGTATTTGACAAAAAACTGCTTGGAAAACTGGAAGATAGTATGGCAGAATTAGGCTTAAACCAACATCTTACACCTTATACTAAAATAAGGT
The DNA here is from genome assembly GCF_019393635.1 of Dromiciops gliroides. NCBI lineage: Eukaryota > Metazoa > Chordata > Mammalia > Microbiotheria > Microbiotheriidae > Dromiciops > Dromiciops gliroides. The sequence continues at coordinate 349,926,986 of NC_057861.1, forward strand.
TCAAAATGGATAATGGATTTAGGACATAAGAGGTGATACCATAGGTAAATTAGGAGAGAAAGGAATAGTGTACCTATCAGATCTTGGAAAGGAGAACAGTTTTTGACCAAACATGAGATAGAGTATATTATAAAATGCAAAGTGGATGATTTTGATTATATTAAATTAAAAAATTTTTGTACAAACAGAAGCAATGCATCCAAAATTGGAAGGGAGGCAGAAAGCTGGGAAACAATTTTTGAGGCCAGTGTTCTGATAAAGGCCTCATCTCTAAAATATATAGGGAATTAAATCAAATTTATAAGAATCCAAGTCATTCCCCAATTGAGAAATGGTCAAAGGATATGAACAGGCAGTTTTCTGATGAAGAAACCAAAGCTATCTATTCCCCTATGAAAAAAATTGCTCTAAATCTCTAATGATTAGAGAGATTGCAAATTAAAACAACTCTGAGGTACCACCTGACACCTATCAGATTGGCTAAAATGACAAAAAAGGAAGATAATAAATGTTGGAGAGGCTGTGGGAAAATTGGAACACTAATGCATTGTTGGTGGAGCTGTGAGCTGATCCAACCATTCTGGAGAGCAATTTGGATTATGCCCAAAGGGCGATAAAGCTGTGCATACCCTTTGACCCCAGGCAATCCCACTTTTAGGTCTTTTGCCCAAAGAAACACTGGAAGGGGGAAAGGGACCCCACATATACCAAAATATTTATCGCTGCTCTTTACGTGGTAGCAAGGAATTGGAAGTTGAGGGGGGTGCCCATCAATTGGGAATGGCTGGACAAGTTGTGGTATATGATTCAATGGAATACTATTGTGCTGTAAGAAATGATGAGCAGGAGAGTTCAGAGAAACCTGGAGGGTCTTGCATGAGCTGATGATGAGTGAGATGAGCAGAACCAGAAGAACATTGTACACAGTATCATCAACATGAGTGTGACCTACTGTGATGGACTATATTCTTCTCACCAATGCAATGGTACAGAAGAGTTCCAGGGAACTCATGATAGAAGAGGATCTCCAAATCCAAGAAAAAAAAAGAAAGAAAGAACTGTGGAGTATAGATGCTGATTGAACCATATTATTTCTTTTGTTTGGGTGCTGTTGTTTTTTTTTTTCTATTTTGAGGTTTTGCATCACTGCTCTGATTCTTTCTCTTGTCTCAGGATTAATGCAGAAATAGGATTAATGTTATTATGTGTATATATATGTGTGTGTATATATATCTATATATCTATATGTATATGTATAGAGATATATAGATATAACCTATATCAGATTACCTGCTGTCTAGGGGAGGGGGGAGGGAGGGGAGGGAGGGAGAAAAATCTGAAATTGTAAAACATGTATAAACAAAGTTGAGAACTATCTTTACATGTAATGGAAAAAATAAAAATATCTCATAAATAAAAAAAATAAAAAATAAAATTAAAATATTTTACATGACTACACATGAATAACTTGTATTGAATTGCTTGCTTTGTTTGTTTTTTTGTTTGTTTGGCAATGAAGGTTAAGTGAGTTGCCCAGGGTCACACAGCTAGTAAGTGTCAAGTGTCTGAGGTTGGATTTGAATTCAGGTCCTCCTGAATCCAGGACCAGTGCTTTATCCATTGCACCACCTAGCTGCCCTGAATTGCTTGCTTTCTTAAAGGAGGGATAGTGGGAGAGAGGAAGGAAAAGAATTTGGAACACAGAGATTTAAAGATGGATATTAAAAATTGTTTTTACATGTAATTGGGGAAAATAAAATTCTAAATAAAACAACATAAAAAGAATTCTGAGTATAACCATGTCCCCCTAGAAGTGAACTATTAAAGACAACATTCAGCAACTTCTTGTTCTTTGTAGTAGACTCCTTTATAAATATATTAGAATATCAGTGTGCTATAAAAAATGGGCATTATGAAGAATTCACAGAAACCATGGGAAGACACATGAATACTGCCTATATGACCTTGAGCAATTCATTTCTCTAGACCCAGTTTTTTAATCTGTAAAATGAGAAAGTTGGACTAGATCAGAGATGTTAAATAGGTAGCCAGCAGGACACATGGAGCCCACAAAATTCTTGAGTGCTTCCTGAACCAGATTGAAATGCAGTTTTATCTGATTTTAACATGTTGATATTTTAATGTGTGTGTGTGTGTGTGTGTGTGTGTGGTTTCTAGGTTAATATGTAGCCTGCAGGGATCCTTTATTTACCTTTTAGTGTGTCCACCTTTCCATTTGATTTTGTCCCCTTGTACTGGATGATCCCTAAATTTCCCTTCTAGATATAAATTTACCAGTCCCAATAATTTAGAGATAAGTAAGTAGAACCAGGAAAACAATGACTTCAAGAATGTAAAATGGATAGAATAGAAAACTCAGACTAAAGACTGAATGGGTAGGAGTAGATGACATGTTCTCTTGAGCCCTGGTAATGTGTTGGGAACTATCAAGGCAGATGAAAAATCCTTTGTTACTGGCTGACATATTCTGCCCTTGTCTATATGTGCCTATTTTGAGGCAACACACGTCCAGAAATCACATGAAAAAAGTTTTAAAAAGAAAGGTTTTTTTTTTCTCCATCCTGTGTGAGAATCAGATTATGCTTTCACTTTTGTGACAATTTGTTTTATTTATTGTTTGAAACGACTATAGTTCCTGTGTTTTCTGTGATGTGGTATGTTTCTGGTTGATTTTCAGGTCATCTAAAGAAAGTTAGGAAGTAATGTCTAACTTCACTTGGAAGTTACAGGTTGGTGAAGAAACATGGGCGAGCTTCTTTCTTGATAAAAGGAATGAATATCAGGTAGTTTATTACTCATGAGCCAGTCTCATCAGCCCTGCAGTCCCATGGGCACAGAAGGAATGATGACTCAGTCATACACTGGTAAGCAAATCTGACTGAGAACCCAGATTTGGGGCTTTTGCCCCCCTTATATTTGATTATTGTTCTGGGAAGATTCATAGGGACTGTGTCAGAGGGGACCTTGGTGGCGTCAATAAGCTGGTAGTCTGATTACAACCCCCCTTCTTGACCATAAGGGTATTTTGATTAGGAAAGTTTGCTAACTTTGAATACCTGGATTAAGTGAAGTTTGATAAACTGATTATGGTCAGGAAAGCTTTATATTCCTTGTCTAAATGAAGTTGATTAAACAATGTTGGGTACCTAGGAACTTTCTCTTACATAGGCAGGTCAATCAATGATCAGACATGGAGTCACTTCTGTCAGCTGAGACCTAGTGATACATCAATTATTACAAGGTTAATCTAGTAAATTAGAGCCTCATAATCTAGTCCATACTCCTTTTAGTGTATCATTGAAAACATATCTATTTTGAATCATGTGAGTTTGACTTTTCAGAGCTTTTCTTTGCATTATTTTTGTCATGTTATAGATGAGGAAACTAGACTTAAAAAACTTGCTCACTGTCACAAAGCTAATTAGCTAGAATTTGAATTTAGTACTCTTCTGATTCCAAGTCCAGGATCATTTCTATTACATTATTCTCCCTCCCTTTTTCTTAAATTTTAGCTTTTCTTAAAGGCCCATTCTACTGAGGAGCAAAACAATTGCTACAATAAAGCAATTTGGGATGATCAAGCCAGAACTTGTTCTTTGGAATAGGACATCTAGGCAGAACACTGAAGAGGCAAAGGGTTGATACAAAAGGAGGAAGTTTAGGGTAGCTGGGGGGAGGGGAAATAACTGAGGTTTATATGCATATCAAACAAGACAACACAAGTGATGCTACTTCTCTTTCCTAAACTCCTTTGCTTGTATGTTGCCCTTTTCTCACTTATTTTCCCCCTCCGTTGTTACCCATTGATGTTCAGTTTTAAACTAATTTCATTTATATTAAAATTTGGAGATAGTATTTCTCAGTATTATTTGCTTGGTGCTTGCATTCTGGCCCCAAGTTGAACATGAAAGGGACATCCCTAAATACGTTTTCCTCTAAAATTTTTGCTGTCAAAAATCTTAAGGGGGGCAGCTAGGTGGCGCAATGGATAAGGCACTAGCCTTGGATTCAGGAGGACCTGAGTTCAAACCCAGCCTCAGAACACTTACTAGCTGTGTGACCCTGGGCAAATCACTTAAACCCCATTGCCCCTGCAAAAAAAACCAAATCTTTAGGAAGATTCTAAGAGAGTTTGCTGTGTTTTAAGGGGTCTCTGTAGATCCTATCCAGACACATTTAACAGATTAAAAACTTTGCATGTTTGAGTATATAAGAAATTACCTTCACTGGATAGTTGTAATTTTCTAAATTTTATTTTATTTAATTTTTTTGGTGGGGCAAGATGAGGATTAAGTGACTTTCCCAGGGTCACAGAACTAGTAAGTGTCAAGTGTCTGAGGCTGGATATGAACTCAGTTTTCCCTGAATCCAGAGCCAGTGCTTTATCCACCCTACGCCACCTAGCTGCTCCTATTTTCATTTATAGTATGAACAAATTCATTTATTTGGTTTCATTTTAGTGAGAGAAAAGCTGTGTAGGAAACAGTTAAATCAAGGCCTTCAGAAAACAATTTCTTCAATATGTAGACTGCGTTATAGTCTGAAAGAGAAAACTAAAACCTCAGTGAATCATAACACCCAGCTCTAATATAATAAAATAGATTTTGCTTAGGATAGAAGCTTGGAGAGGAGAAGACTTGGTCATAAGGAAAACTAGTTGGAGGATATTTTTTAGTCTGTAGGCAGAAAAGATTATTTTTATTATAATAAATGACATGGCAATTTGTTTTTTCTTTCTCCACCCTCCTCCCCTTTACCTCACCTCAAGATCCTGGAAAATTTTCCACCTAGATTAGTTTGCAGCTAAATGGAAATTACATGAAAATACAAATGAAAGATCCAGCTTCAGCATCTAGCTGAATGAGCACACTAACGATCTGGACACTCTACCAAAATGGGTTGGCCCAGCTCCACTAGTGCTTCCTGCAGAAACCCCATTATTCATACCATGATTAATTTCCTTTTCCTCCTCTTCCCGCCCCGCCCCCATGATCTTTTCTAATCCCTCCTCATCCCTCATCCTTACCCAGCCCCCAATATAAGATTAGTTGGGTATAAATTCTAAGGTTAATCTCCTATTGCACTACATCAGAAGTGTGACTGCCTTTAAGCAGGCATCAGAATCTGTGTTGGTTTCAGTGCTTCTGAGCCCTGATACTTAAACCGTCCTCTGGTGCAGGCTAGTGTATATCAGCTTTCTCCACCAGCCATCTGGCAAGAGAATACTTTATCAAGAAAGTGAAATGAATGCCATGTTCAAGGAGACATAAGTGTAATCCACTTACAGAATGAGGAATTAACCAGCCATTACACAGAGAGGATGGCTTCTGAAAGATCATGTGGTGATTATTGACAATCAGTCTCTAGCTTGAGTCAGTCAATATTCATTTGAGTATTTATTGAGCCCCTCTTATGTACAAAGTTCCCTGTAGTGCAAAAGAAGCCTAAGGTATAATCCCTTTCCACAAGGAATTTGGAGAGATAGACAGACATTATGGAATAGGGAAGAAGGCATGATCATCATTACCATTGCCCAACAGTAATAGTTATAATAATAGCTAACATAGTGCTTTCAGGGTTTGGAAAGCACATTACATTATTATTCATTTGGTGCTGACAAAACCCTGTGAGGTAGGTGTTATTATTACTCCAATTTACAGATAGGAAAACTGAGGCTGAAAGAGATTAAGTGATTGTACCTAGGTCACACAATATCTGGGATAATATTTGAACTCAGTTCTTCCTGACTCCAGTTACGGTGCTCTATTATCTACTGTGCTTTGAAGGTACTTCTACTGAGTGCCCTATTACATATAGATCACTGTGTTAGAATTTAGGAATATAAAAGACCTAGGATCCTATAAAGGAATGAAATACAGATAGTTTGGCACTGTTATACACAGCCTTTGTTTTTGCTCAGTGCCATATAATGACTGATAGAGATTCTCTCATGGTTCAAGTTGCCATTTATGGATGGATTTCTGCCTATAAAAGTAGGTTTGAAGGGCAGCTAGGTGGCACAGTGGATAAAGCACTGGCCCTGGATTCAGGAAGACATGAGTTCAAATCCAGACTCAGACACTTCACACTTACTAGCTGTGTGACCCTGGGCAAGTCACCACTCATTGCCCACTCCCCCCCCCCATAAAAAAGTTAGGTTGAGTAAAGAATCAAGCCCCAACATGGATTTAGATCAATTTATCCATTCATGATATTATTTTCTACTGAAACTACCAAGGCAACCTGTTTGGGGAGATTCCCTTAAGAAGAGACACAAGTATAGCGGGTTGTAATTTTGCATCTTAAGCTTTTTTTTTTTTTTTAAGTATATTGTGGCTACTTGTCACCTCTTCGCTTGCCTGTTAGAATTTGAGGGATTTTTCCTTCTTTTAAAACTTTTGAGAAGCTTTACCATGTAGGTCTGATCATATCACATCCCTTTTCAAAAGAACTTCTGTGGATCTCCACTGTTTATATGATAAAATGCAAATTCCTTAGCCTGGTATTTTAGGTCTTCCAAAAACTAAATTCAATATATTTTTTCCTCTTCCAACCTTAAGTTTCAGTGAAATTGGACTACTAGCTATTCTCTAGTCTTTTCCTACCTTTTCTGCCTCTTTGAATTTGTAAGGGTTGGCCTCCCCACTTGTCCTAGAATGTAATAATCCTCTCCTCCTCACTCCCCCATTTGCTTCCTATTAAATCTTTCTCTTGCTTCAAGGCAACAATTCAGGTTAAACTCTAACAGGGGTCATAGATTAGAGCTAAGAGACACCTTGAGGGTCATTTAGTTAAAATCTACTATTTAAAGATAAGAAAACTGAGACCCTGAGAGGCTGATGCCTTATCCAGAGTCCCATTTAGGACTAAGTAGCAGAGAAATGATTCTAACCTAGTTATTCTAATTTACATCTCCCTGTGAAGCCTACCTTGAGGGAGCACAACTCCCCTCCTAGCTCCCATTTCATCCTCAGATTTTTTTAAACAACAATTTGCCTGGTTCTCTTTTTGAACCTTGTCATATTCTATTTTGCGTTTCCTTGTTTGTTTATGTGTTATATCCCCCCTGGTTAGATCTGTAAATTCCTTGAGGGCAGAGATGTATTTTTTAATCCAGATATTTCTATCACTTGTGATAGTGCATCTATACTATGCTGCTTAATAAAAATTTATTGAATTATTTGGCTTTTCATGTTATTTCGATTATAATCTTCTGAAAACTGGGGAATGGGTCAGAATTTCATTTGTATTTTGCCATATTGCTAGTCTGGGCAGAATTAAATGTAGTTGACTACTATTTCTCCCATATGTAGATTTCTCTGATGGAATCTTGGATTCCCTTGACAACTGGATCCCAAAAAAGTTGCCTAGTTAATACCTCCCAATTTTGTTTCGCTAAGTCCTTTTTTCCCAACTGGTTTTCAGAATTCCCACTTCGTTTCTCCAATAGGCATGACTTTGATATGTCGCTATAATTTCTAACAAAATAATATATAGCATTTTTGACCCCCTGATCAACTTTTTGTACTTTCAGATTTATGTAGAAGCTCTTTCAGTTCAATATTCCTGATCACGTTTAAATGCTTTTAAAGATTCAGTGGATACAAAATATTTTTAATCACTAGACAATAAATATGCTCATACAGAATAAACAAAATAAAAAAGTAAAGGATTTTAGTAGTCCCACAAATAAAAACAAAACCTAGGCTATTTGTATGTGCGTTACCATGCAAGAAAATCTTTTAAATATGAAGTAATTAGCTCACTTTAGAGGAGGAAATGGAATATATTATTTGCATACTGATAGCTCTTCTACTTCTGTAATGAGGATGAAGGTAACAGGGGACCCTAATCAAAAATGTGGATCTGACTTAACAGCTTGAGAAAAGAATGTTTCAAGGTTGACTATGACTGAGAGAACCATCAAAGCGATTGCTCATAACATTTTTTAGTAGGGCATGCTGTCCCACTTGAATAGGGACACATTCTGAGAGTAATTAGACTTTCGAACTGTTCAGGATAAAAACCAGTTCATATTACCACAGTAAAAATTTTTCCCCATTCACACGACTACATATTACTTTTAGAAATGGCTTTTCAGTGACAGATTTCTACTTTTCTTATTTTCTCCAGAGTGATTCGGTGGTCCTCCATTGCACTGCTCTATCAGTATTTAGTTAATTTGAAGGATTTTGAAGAAATTCCAAATCAAGGCAAGAATTATTTTTTTCCTCTTCTTTTGGACCCTTACAAATAGGATCATGTGTTCTTATTAGCAAAGATTTTTGTCATTTTGCCTCTGCTGTAGTCTGACTTTGATACCTCATTGTGGCTTGCAAATGGCTCTACAACCTGAAGTCTATGACATTCAAACATAATGCTGGCACATTTTGTCAAATTCAGTTTATCCTCATATAGCTGGCCACCAGGTGACTAATTATTTTGTCTATGCTGACTTATTAAACATCATGGAAAGATTGTCCATGCTGTTGAAACGATTTTTTTTAAGTGTTGAAGAAACTTTTTTCCAGTAGGAATTATGTGACTGTTTTGCTTTATGCCAGTGAGGATCACAGGATCATATGTCAGATTATTTCACCCCCTTTAGATTACAGGTGAGAAAACTATAGGATAAGGTAGGATTTGAATCCAAGTCCTCTGATTCCATCCAATCTTCTTTCTACTATACCAGGCTTTGCCTGACAGTCAGTCTTCTATAAAGAACATCAAATAACCTTTCAAAGAAAAACAAAATAAAAAATTTAAAGAAATGAAACTGATATTATTGTTATAATTGAAATGGAAGTATTTCTACTGGTGAGATATGAAAATTTAAAGGAATGACCCCATGAGGGGAAGTAGAATAAAGTGAAAGAACAGTGAATCTTGACCTCAGAAAGCCTGGCTTTGAATCCTTTTCTTCTACTGGCTGACTACCATGGGGAAATTGTTTTATCTCTATGTGTCTTACTTTTCCATGATCAAATGAAAAGAGTTGAACCAGATGATTTCTGAGGTTTCTTCTAGTTCTAAATCCCATAATCCAACTACTTTAAATTTTCCAATCATCTAGGTTAGGATTTGATGAATTGTGAGTTGGTTAGCAACCAACTCGTGTATCATAGTTCAGGTTTGCAACTCATTAGTCAGTGAATTAGCCAGCAAGCACTATATGCTAGGCACAGAGAATACAAAGAAAGGTTTAAAAAAAGATGCTGCCCTCAAGGAGCTCACATTTCACAACATGCAATAGCTTTGTATGTAGCAATATATACGATATACATGGTAAGTAATTTTTAATGTTATGGCTGCGGTTGCTGTTGGCAGTGATTTTTCAGCTCAAGAACATAAAATATGACACTGCTTCCATTTCTTCTTTCACTATTTGTTAGGAAGTGATGGACCCATTGCTGTTAAGCTACATGCCAATTTTACCACTCTCCTATTTCTCCCTCATCACCAGGCTTCTTATTTTTTGTTCACTTTCTGCCATCAGAGTGGTATCATCTGCATATCTACGAAGGTTGCTATTTCTCCTGGCAACCTTAATTCTGGCTTTTGGTCACCCAATCTGGCATTTTGCAAGATATACTCTGCATATGAGCTAAATAAATAAGGTGAAAATATGGTTTTTGTTTTACTACTTTTCCAATCTTAACCAATCAGTTCCATGTTTGGTTCTAATTATTATTATTATTTTTAAGTGAGGCAATTGGGGTTAAGTGACTTGCCCAGGGTCACACAGCTAATAAGTGTTAAGTGTCTGAGGCCGGATTTGAATTCAAGTCCCCCTGACTCCAGGGCTGTGCTCTATCCACTGCACCACCTAGCTGCCTCTCCATGTTTGGTTCTAACTGAAGCTTCTTGGCCTGCATACAGGTTCCTCTGGAGACATGTAAGATGAGTCTGAGTATTCCCATCTCTTTTTGAGGATTTGCTACATTTTGTTGTGATACATATAGTCAAGGTCTTTAGTATAGTCAATGCAGAAGTAATTTTTTTTTTGGGGGGGGGGGACTCCCTTGCTTTCTCCATAATCTGGTGAATGTTGGCAATTGATCTCCAGTTCCTCTTTCTCTTAAAAGAACAACTACTTTTTTGGTAATTCTCAGTTCACATATTTCTAAGGCCTCACTTACAGCACTATAAATATACATTGCTGGTATATGAAATGAGTGCAACTGTTCAGGCAATTTTAACATTTCTTGGCGCCCTTTAGGACTGGGACATAAACCGATCTTTTACCTATCCAGTGGCCATTGTTCAGTTTCCCAAATTTGGGACTTATTTAGCGCAGCACTTTAACAGCATCATCTTTTAGGATTTTAAATAGCTCAGCTGAAATTCCAGCACTTCCACTAGTCTTATTGTTAGCAATCCCTTCCTAAGGCTCACTTGACTTAATTTTCCAGAATGTCTGACTCTAAAACCAGTAACCACACCACTGTGGTTATTGGTGATGTAAAAAATCTTCTTGTATAGTTATTCTCTATATCCTTGCCACCTCTTATTAATCTCTTCTACTTCTATTCGGTCTCTACTATTGTATTTTATCATGTCCATTTCTTCCCGTGAAATGTTTCCTTGATATCTCTAATTTTCTTGAAAAGATCTCTTGTCTTTCCCATTCTACTGTTTTCTTTTATTTCTTTGCACAGGTCATTTAAGAAAACCTTATGTTTCCTACTATTTATTCCCTGGAATTCTGCATTCAGTTGGTATCTCCCTTTCTCCTCTCCTTTTCCTTCTTTCTTCAGTCATTTGTAAACCCTCATCAGATAGCCAGTTGCCTGTTTTCCAATATTGTGAACCTCTGTCCTTTGTTCTTCAGGCACTCTGTTTACCAGATCTAACTCCCTTAAATCTATTGATCAGCTCCATTTCATGTTTAATAGGGGATGTATGCCATACCTATACAGTCTGATCTTTTTTCTCTACTTTCTTCATTTTAAGTCTGAATTATGCAGTAAGAAGCTCATTCCACATTCAGGTCTAGCTTTAGTTTTAACTGACTGTAGAGCTTCCTTCACTTTTTGCCCGCAAAGTATATAATAATCTGATTTCTATATTGACCATCTGGTGATATCCACATGTAGAGTCACCTTTTGGGTTGTTGAAAAGTATAGCATGTGTGCATGTACATGTATATATGTATGTGTATATACACATGTATCTTACATACAAATATATATAGTGTTGAAAAGTGCTCTCTAGCTATACTGTCTAAAATATCTAATGAGGGAACACCAATAAATTAGAAGCTTTAGTAAGAGTTTAGACTTTTAGGCATTTATTAAGGAGCATACGAATTTGGTGGAGAGGAGAAAGAGGCCTAGACTCAGCTATCTGTCTCAGTGAGCCCACGTCTCCAGCTCTGTTCCCCCCTGAAGTCCTTGTGAAATGAGAGTGTGAGAACAAGCCTCGCCCCGCCCCCCCCCAAACCTCCAAGCTAATTGGCTGGTAGCTTTGATAGACAGTACCCACGAGCAAACTTTACTTCCTGACACCAAGGAACTGACTTCCCCAAGTCACATGGCTTGCCCTCAGATGCCTTCTCCTCATGGCAGAGCTTTCCTACAGTAACTCTCCAGTAGGTGGCAACACTCCAATTGTTACAGTGTATATTTATGTACTTATATATATCATACCTATAGATCTCTCTCTCTCTCTCTCTCTCTATATATATATATATATATATTTTTTTTTTTTTACTGTAGCCCACCAAAAAAACCCCATAAAAACCAAAAAAGCTCAATTGTTTTTTTTTTTTTTTTAATCTGCCAGGTACTCATATAGCAGTGAACACCATCCAGAAGTACTTACAGATTACCCCTCTTTTTCTGTGTTTCTGATTTAGCCCTAATATGCAGAAGATCTTTTGATTAGCACATTCTTCCAGGTTGATCAGACCTAGTTCTCCACAAGTTTTCCATAATATTAGGAAGTATTATCTTATAGTAACTAACTATATACATCTTAAAATTAGGCTTCTGTGAACAGGTGATTTTCAGAAAAATCAATGTCTACTGACTATCAATAACAAGATGGTTGCAGCCATGTGGCACATTATGGGATTTGAAATCAAGAAGAACTGAGTTTAAATAATGCCACAGACATTAGTACTGGAGTAATTGTCTGACCCCTCAGTAATCATTTAACCTTTTTATGCCTTAGCTTCTTCATCTGAAAAATGGGGACAATAGTGCCTACTTTTCAGAGTTATTGTTAAGATTGAATGCAATAATATGTGAAGTGTTTTTTCCCCCCTCCAATCTTAGAGTCCTATACAGAAGCTGGCCATGATTATTATGAGAAAAAAACAAAATTAACCCTTTTTCTGTCACACTCTCCTCCCTGCCTTTACCCTACTTAGTATGGTGAGTAAAATTGTAAACTAGACAAACTGAGATAGTTTTTCTCTGGGTAATAGAACATTTTATTAACAGTGATGTGAAAACTGTTAGTAAAATGGGTCATATTGGCCCATCTCAGTCAAAAGGCCAGGAATGATTAATTATTAGTTAGGCTAACAATAACCAATAAATTGGGTCAATGGCTCTTTTAATTACCAAAGACCCAAAAAGTGAGGGCCAACAGGGTCATTTAAACCTAGGTATTGGCCTCCTTCTAAGTGGCCTGATAGAACATCTTTGGATCTCCCCTGGCAAAGGCATGGCAGTTTCAATTGGTAGACATTTTAATGAGGAGGTATTTTAAGAGTCATGGCTCCTCTTCATAGTTGGAGGAGCAGGACTAATCCAGGTGATAGGATTAGTTGCAACTGGGGAAAGTGGACTGGCCCTTCTGGTGTGGCTGATTATGCTGTTCTCCAACACTTAAGGAATGCTAATTGCTATATGAGACCCAGCTGCACTAATAATCTTGGCTACCAAAACAACAAAAAAATCTCAATCAGGTTCCCCCTCCCTACCCCATTTCAGTCTCCTCTTGGGGACTAAATAGCTCCTAACTGAGAAGAGAACAGCAAGAACAGAAGAGTTTTCCCCAGGGAGGGATCTAGCCCTAGTTGGGTTCTTTGTTAAAGGGTAAACAGAACCTGGGGGCCCACTTTTAAACTGGTTCCTGAGCAGATGCCTTGGGGGAAGGGGGGTTAGGAGTGATTACATTCCTCAACCACAGCTTTAATTCAGGCTCCTTTTGACCTGGCGGGGGGGGGGGGGGGGGGGGGGGGGGGGGGGGGGGGGGGGGGCGGGGGGGGGTGGGGGGGGGGGGGGGGGGGGGGGGGGGGGGGGGCCAATGTGCCCATGGTGGCAGGGTGGGGCTTGGAACCAGAACCATAACATTTTGGGCAAGGCCTGAAGAACTGCATGTGACAAAAAGGTGAATGGAATTAATTACATAGTAATCTGGTTATAAATGATCTAGCATAATATAATTTTCCTCATTAGCCCCTAGAATCTCTTAAAACGCCAATTGGAATATCAGTTTAGCCTCTTGTGGTATGGTCTCTCTCTCTCTGAGTCTGAGCCTTGATTATGTTTTTCTGCCATGATTTTAATTTCAATTTTATTCATTTCTTTCTTTTTTCCATCAATGTCAGCTTGCTGTCCTTCATATCATGCATGCTTCTTTATAAGTTTAAATATTTTCTCTTGCACAGAGTTCATAATTATTATTTTTGGAAGCTTATAAACATATTGATTCAAGATATTAACACTTTCATTTCTGGTTGTATTGGGCTTTTTGTGGTTTGGAGCAACTGTAACATTTAGTGGCTCTGAGTCAACCCTGAGGAAATTTCCCATTATAAGCACTTTGTGTTTACCTGGAAAAGGAATTTATGATATCAGCAACCTTACCATGAAAGTTTTGTCTATTTATTTGAACAGCGGATAAAATGCTCACTGCACTACATTCAATGAAAGCATGATTTTAATGTCTTTCCATTATATAAAATTTATAATTTCATACATAGTGATGCTTCTTGTAATGCAATTATAAAAATTATGTCCATTATGGATAGAATTCTCCTTGAAAATAATAGGTTGTGGGGGAAATACATCTATTTACATAGAAATAGATACTATACACTGTCTTGGGGCCAGCGCGGTAAGTATAGAAATGGGACCTTGATAAAGGGCATCTGGGGATATGGAAGAGTAATTCATCAAGTTTCATTTGACACAATATAATTTTAAACCTAGTAAGCATAGTTAAATGGGAAAATCACTATCCAGTGGTAGATTGGAGACTCCCCTAATATAATCTAGCAGGAGGAGAGCCCAGACTGCATCCTATAGGCTATTGGTTCGATTTCGTTCTCTATCCCATCCCATGTCTGTATCTATTGTATTTGAGCTGAGCCAGGGATTCCAACTAAATTGCCAATGTATTTCTGCAGCCCAGTGTAGTTTCATTTACTATTGTACAAATATGTGTTGTAGGATCCTTATGGAAATAACAGTGTTTGCTTCCTTCCTTCCTTCTTTCCTTCTTTCCTTCCTTCCTTCCTTCCTTCCTTCCTTCCTTCCTTCCTTCCTTCCTTCCATCCTTCCTTCCTTCCTTCCTTCCTTCCTTCCTTCCTTCCTTCCCTCCTCCCCTCTTTCCCTCTTCCCTTCCTCCCTCCTTCCTCCCTTCCTCCCTTCCTTGTATGGAGGGAAGGACAGAAAATGGGAGTTGGAAATTTGGAAAAATTAATGAAATGTATTAATTCTAAAGCAATTCTTTTTTTGTCTGTGGTTTTTGTTTTCATAAGATTTTTAGTTCCAAATTTATCTCGTATCCTCCCTTCCCTCCCCCCTCCCTAAGACATAAAGCATTCTGATATAGGCTATATATGTACAATCACATTAAACACATTTCTACATTAGTCATGTTGTGAAAGAAGAATCAAGAACAAGAGGGAAAAACTCAAAATAGAGGAAAAAACACAAACAAACAAGTAGAAACAGTATGGTTCAATCTGCATTCAGAATCCACAGTTATTTTTTCTGGATGTGGAGAACATTTTCCATCATGAGTTCTTTGGAATTATCTTGGTCATTGTATTGCTGAGAAGAGCTGAGTCTATCACAGGTGATCGTCACCACAATGTTGCTATTACAGTTTAGATGTTCTCCTGGTTCTGCTCACTTCACTCAGTCTTTCCAAGTTGTTCTGAAATCTGCCTGCTCATCATTTCTTACAGCACAATAGTATTCCATTAGATCCACATACCACAGTTTGTTCAGCCATTCCCAATTGATGGTCATTCCCTTGATTTCCAATTCTTTGCCACCACAAAGAGAGCTGCTATAAATATTTTTGTACATGTGGGTCCTTTTCCCTTTTCCCATGATCTCTTTGGGGATACAGACCTAGTAGTGGTATTACTGGGTTAAAGGGTTAAAGCAATTCTTTTAAATATAATATCTGCCCAAATGTATTTTAATGTATAGTAGAGCACTGGACTAGAGTTTGGAAATCATGAGTTCAGATCCTCCCCCAGACACTTACTAGCTATGTGACTCTGACGAAGGAAGGAATAAAGCATTTATTAAACACTTACGATAGTCCAGGACAGCTTGCTAAGTATTTTACAAAATCTATCTCATTTGATTTTCATAAAACACAAGAGGTAAATGCTATTATTATCTCCATTTAAAAGTTAGGGGAACTGAGACAGGCAGAGGGTAAATGATATAGCTAGTACATGTGTGACGGACCAGTTTTGAACTTAGGACTCCTATCACATTCAAGTCATATAAGCAGCCCAAACAACTTGCATGGGTTCTGGTGACCCAGCGCCTAGGGGAAAGAGCAGAGGGGAAGGATATCAGAAGAAATCTTAGCTCTTTCTGCTCTGGCCATGATGGATGGGTTCTGAGCAGTGTTCTTCATTACCATCTGGGTGACCTAATATGTCACTTCTTTGAAGATTGTTATTTCATGCTCCCCACATAGCCATGCAGCATCACCAGATGGGCCTTTGTCACCAACACTCATCTCTGAAAGCAAAAGTGTAAATAAGTGCAGAATGATTTCTTGTAATTGAGAATATGGCATTGCAGGATTCTGCTGTATCTCCTGACAATAACTTAACACAACAGGGAGTATGCTGGAAGATGAATGAGGTACATTCCACACTGTGTGCATGATTGTTTGGAATTCATGCCTGTGAGGTGATCTGTTCCTCATCATAGATTGTGTGGATTTGTTTTTGTCTGAATCTGATTCCTCTGAGGTACTGAGAATCGGCAAAATACACCCATCGGAAATGCAGAGGGTAAACTCTGTCATAAGCTCCTCTGCTTGACAGACAGCTCAAACTGAGCTCCTAAGTGAATTAAATGCTTTGGGCAGTTAAGTAGTTGACATTTAGATGGAAAGTTTGAAATGTATCGACTTCGTCAGCTGCTCTTTCACAACAGATTTATTTCTTTTTGTTGAGCTCAGCCTCAGAAGAAACTAATCAGAAAGAACTCATTTATGAGCTGACAAGACAACTTTACTGTTTTCTGAAGAAAGCTGATAAGCTGTATCCTTGTTGCTAGATAACCAATGGAAATCTGTGGATTACCTTAAATTATAAGGACAGAATTGGGTCTATAACAGTATATTAATGGTTGTATTTTGAGCAGAAAATGGCTTGTTTTCTCAAGACTGTGACGCTAAAACTATTTTTAGGTTAGTGAGCTGAACTGTAAAAGCTCACTACAGCTATGTTCTTGCCAGGCAAAACAGGAAAAAAAAATAGATCTGTGCAACACTCCCTTGGTATCTTTTAGACATGCTGTGTTAGAGAAATGGGGCGGATGTGCTAAGAATTATAGCATTTTAACCATCCTACTTAGGGGCACTGGGAGATAAAAGAGAGAAAAGTCCAAATGTTTTTGTTTCTTTTAGGTTAATACTAATGTGATTCTGTGATCTAACTCATGTTGTAAGCTGATCTTAATATATGTTTCTGTATGTAGAAATAAAACGATGTGATAGAACAAGCCAATTAATAGTACTTGGTCCATTTAGGGGGAGGCATTTTGTACAGTGGAAATAATGCTGAATTTAGGGTCACAAAACCTGAGTTTGATTCTGTTTTTGTGTTCACTACCTGTGTGATTGCAGGTAAGCCATTTAACTCTCTTTGGGGACTCCAATTTCCTTCTCTGTTAAAAGAGATCATTATATGAATGGACTTCTTAGGTAATTTTCACCTTCTGATTTATGATCTTTTGTTTAAAGTATGTTAAAAACATCAGAGCAGCTACTATTTTTAGAGATTTCCTTCCTAAATAGAATAACTTGTATGAGTCTAGTCTATTATAACCCTTTCTGCCATCAGGTTAGGTTTAAGCGATTTCTAGCCTTCTCTAAAGTAGCTCATAATCACTCTCAGTCAGTCAATAAAGATTTATTAAGTACCTAATATAAGTTCAGATACTGTGCCAACTTCTGGGGTTACAAAGAAAAGTAAAAGAGATATGCTGCACTTGATGAGGTTACACCTAATGGCGAGAGAGAAACATGCAAACTCCTTTCAAACAAGTTATTATAGATAAATAGGAAACAAGCAACAGAGGCAAGGTACTAGAATGAGAGAACTTGGGAAAGTTTTCCTATCAAAGGTAGGATTAAAGCTGGATTTGAAGATGGCCAGGGAAACCAGAAGTCAGAAATGAGGAGAGAGATCATGCAGGCATGGCAGATGGCCAGGGGAAAATTCCAGTGTCAGTTTTGAGGACCCAGTAAGGAGGCCAGTATCATTGAATTATAGAGTACATGGAAGAGGGTGTGTAAGGTGTTAAAAAGAGTGTAAGGGTAGGAGAGGGGCTAACTCATAAAGGATGTTGAATTTGATCTGAAATAATACGAGTCATTGGAATTTATTGTGTCTGAGGGTGACATAGTTGGAACTATGCTTTAGGAAAATCACCCTTGTCAGGTGAGTAGAGGACAGAAGGAGTGGGGAGATTCTTGCAGGAGGCAGACTCACCCAGTGACTATTGCAAAAGTCTAAATGTGAGGTGATGAGGGCCTGCACCACAGTGATGGGCTCTCATGGAGGAGAGAAGAGAGTGAATGGGGGAAATGTTACCAAGTGTTAAATTGTCAGGCTTGGCCGTGGGTTAGATCTGAAGGGGTAGGGGCAGCTAGGGTGGTACAGCGGATAAAGCACTGGCCCTGGATTCAGGAGGACCTGAGTCCAAAGCTGGCCTCCCAACACTTGACACCTTACTAGCTGTGTGACCCTGAGCAAGTCACTTAACCCCCTCAATGCCCCAGCAAAAAACAAAAACAAAACCCCAAGATATGAAGGGCGTGAAGATAGTAAGTAATCAAAGATAACACCAAAGTTTCAAGCCAAAGGGACTAGGAGATTAGTGGTCCCTTCAACAGAAATAGGGAAGTTCAAGAAGAGGACGAGGTTTTAGAGGATAGATACCGCAGTTCAATTTTGGACATTTTGAATTAAGATGTCTACAGAGCATCAATTCAAGATGTCTGAGAGGGAGTTGGAGATGTGAGACTTGAAATCAGAAGAGGTTAGGTGTGGATAAGTACACTTTGAGAATCATGAGCATAGAGATGATGATTGAATTCATGATCTGAAGAGATCACCATGTGAAATAATATAGAAGGAGAAGAGAAGAGGACTTCTAGAGAGAGTTCTGTGTGATACCCATGATTAGCAGGTATGATCTGGATGAAGATCTAGCCAAGAAGAGTGAGAAAGAACAGTCGCCTAGGTAGGAGGAGGGCCCAGAGAGAAAAGTGTCCTGAAAACCTAAGGAGGAAAGGATTGTAAAGGAGAATGTTATTGACTATGTCAGTGTCTTGAGAGAGGTAAAAAAAAGGCATAACACTGAGAAACGGCCATTAGACTTGGTGATTAAAAAGTCATTGGTTCGGCGGTAGCTAGGTGGCCCAGTGGATAGAGCGCTGGCCCTCGAGTCAGGAGTACATGAGTTCAAATCCAGCCTCAGAACTTAACACATACTAGCTGTGTGACCCTGGGCAAGTCACTTAACCCCCAATTGCCTCACTAAAAACAAAAAAAAAGTCATTGGTTACTTTGGAGAGAGAAGTTTGGGTCTTTGTAACTCTTAGCTGTGAAATTAGGAAATGTTCAACTTCTCCCCCTTTATAACTTTTATAGGAAGCCTTGATGAGTTTTTCCCTCTCAACTTTCCCACTCTAAGATAATAGAAAATTCTTCCAAGGTCACTTCTTTGGACAGTCATTAGCAAGCTGTCACCCCTCAGGTAACTGGAGCCTCCCAAAGATACTATGTGTGTCATCTTTAGGGTAATTATAAGGAACTATCTATTACGAGGTTTCCAATCCAGATGTCAGCACTGGTGATTTAAGGCCATTGAGGGTGTTAAATGAGTACACAAGTCTGAATTGTCCAAAAGAACAATCATGAATTCAGAAAGAATTCAGCCCCCATTCAACCTTATCCAATCAGTGCTCCCCCAAATTTTAGGTGCTCAGTCCCTAAGATCCATCCATTCAGTGCTCCTTGAAATATCCAAGGTTGATCAAAAAGACAAGACTTAACTCATAAGTGATGCTAAAAAATGGAGTTTTTTTCTAAATAAATAAGGATAACATGACCTTACATTTCATTCTAATATCTGCTGAAGATACAGTACTGTGAAAAGGGGATAGCTTCATGAGTGATACACATGTGGGAACTGACAACACTTGAAGACTCACAGAACTATGAGGAGCTTTAGATACAGATGTATTTCTATACCATTCTTTATCATTTTGGATCCTGCAGGCTATGCCATGCCCTTTAAGATCCCCGCCCCACTCCACTTAATACATAAGGTTGGCATATGGTTCTGCTTTCACATTCCAGTGGCTTAGATGTAATACTACATAATTATCCATTTAGAGGGTACTTGCTGAATAATGTTGGGCCAAAACACAGAAGAATGATCTCTACCCTCTGAAATTATTCCCCAAATTATAAACCAAAATATTAATTGTGTCACTTTTGTCGGTAGCAAGCATTAGAAACAAAGTGGAAGTCATGGGCTGGAGGACAGCTGAACAAGCTTGTATAGGAATATAATGGAAACTGTATAATAAGAAATGATGAATATGAGAAATTCCAAGAAACATGGAGGCTTTATATGAACCGATAAGTGTGAAATAAGTGAATCAGTAAAACAATACACTCAATGAGTGAATTATAGAAATGAAAAGACCAATGAAAGGAGATCATACTCTAAAGAAATAACTAATCTTTGTCCCAGAAAACAGATTAAAAAAACCTCCTCTCTTCTCAGCAGAGAGGTGGAAGACAGAGAGGGGTAGAACATTGCATTAGTGTTAGAAATGATAATTGTATTACTTATTTCTAACTCCTTTTCTTTGTGGTGAGGAAGGGTGGGGAGGGTGACAAAGAAGATAGAGCCCTAAATGACTGTGATATAAAACCAAAAATCACTGTTTTTTTTAAAGGTTTTACTCACTTTATAACATTACTCTAAAAGTGATAATTGTTTAAATCCTAATGAGTTGCCTATGTGCTTTACAGGAAAAATTTAAACACATCAATCTTAATATTACTTCTATAAATTTTTATAAACAAAAAATGTACAAAGAAGTTTCAGCTAAGTGGAAGATGACACATAGGTTTTGTTCAGAGAGATGAATAAATGAATTGATAATATAGTGCAGTTGTGGGGTTAGAAGCCAATTTTCAAGATCTTGAGAAATAAATAAGTGGGCAGCTAGGTGGCCCAGTGGTTAGCAGTACTGGCCCTGGAGTCAGGAGTATCTGAGTTCAAATTTGGCCTCAGGACACTTAACACTTACTAGCTGTGTGACCTGGGCAGGTCACTTAACCCCCAATTGCCTCACCAAAAAAACCCAAAAAAAACGAAATAGTAGAGAAATAAATGAGAGGTGAATTAATACAAGCAGAGTTTAGAAGTTTTAGCTGTGAAACAAAAGAGATATATAAGAAAAGTGTTTAGCCATGAAACAAGGGAGATAGGAAAATACCTTGAGGAGATGCTGGGGTCAAATGTAATTAAAAAAACACAACTACTTATGTCCAGTAGGAAAGATGTAAAACTTTACATTGGCAGCATAGATGAAGTCAACAGATAGAGAATGAGGATGAGAGGAAAAAGAAAAATTGAAAGGACAGCTCCCTAATGTTAAGGGCTAAAATTCTAGCTAAACTGTCTAAAATATCTAATGAGTGGTCGCCAATAAATTATAAGCTTTAGCAAGAGTTAGACTTTTAAGCATTTATTAAGGAGAATAAGAATTTGGTAAAGAGAGAGAAAGGCCTAGATTCCTATCTATTAAAGGGAGAGCACATTTCTAGCTCCGCTCTCCACCAGAGTCCAAAGGAAAGAGCGAGCGAGACTGAGCGCCAGTCTCTTCCTTCCTCCTCCCACTCGCCCGCGTCACTTCCTGACTCCTGGTCTTGCCCTCAAAGACCTTCCCTTCATGGGCAGAACTCCTCTACAGTAAGTATCCAGCAGGTGGCGTTATTCCAATCGTTACAGTCCCCCCCTGTTGTTCCTCAAGAAACAAAATGTTTCCTTGACGGAACAGTAAAAACAATATGATAACTATTGCTAACTAATAATATGTGAACAACAATATAGAAAAGGAAGAGAGGAAAGTTTTGTCCCAGAGGGGGCGATTTTTTTTGTCCTCATGACCGACGCTTTGACATTAGTCCTTGCAAAGGGAGGGCCTCTGCAGAGAATACATGTTACAGATGGTGTATATTATAACAGAAAGAGAAAAAAACAACAAAAAGAACAAATCAAAACTGTTCATTTAAAGTCTCTGAAAGTCTTTTCTCAGATGTCCTCTAGGTGTAGTCGTGGAATGGAAGTCTTTTCAGGGGTTGATGTGTGGATGCTGGTAATCAGCCAGGAAAATTTCCTGCAAAATTGAGCTTAACACACAACTTTAAAATAGCTTTGTCAATAATCAAATCAAACAATGAAAGTTCTCAAAAACATGTCTAAGGGAATCAGAATCTTAGTTTTACACATGAAACATATAATAAAACAAAAATTAAAACATTCTTTAAAATTATAATATTACTATAGTCCCCCCCTTTATGGAGGGTAATTGAGAAGACAATTGCTGCGATATTAATTATTAAAAATAATTTTTATCTTTGTTTCATCACTTTTTGCATCATCTGCCTAATTATCCTCATGCCATTATGAGAAATTAAAAAATCTAATATAATTGGTAACAGGTGTCAAGGCCAAATTCAACACTGTATTTATCATGACACCTGAGATAATTATGGGGGTTACCATAAAAGAACAGAGAAATGATGGGATATGAGCATTCCCACACTTGAGCAATATGTACTGCCCATACAGTATGCCAGGCTTAAAATAGGTGGATGGAATATATGTCCATGCCACCGAACATATTGGAAGAAACTGAGTCAGACTTAATCAGATGCATGGGATTGAGATGTCCATGGCATCAGGCATATAGGAGGGAGCATAGAAGCCAGGTGTAGAAGTGAGATGGGTGGGATGAATACTTCCAGCCATCTGTACAATATTGTGGGGAAAAAGAGAATAAAATATTAAACCAAGAGAATCCAACCTCAACATTTGTCAAAAGCCGTTCCCTCGGCCATACCTTGACTTCATGCATGTCTCCCCTCATGTGACAGTTCAGTGTCTGCTCTTGCATGTATTCCTCTTGTGATTGGATGGCATCTTGGCCAACTGGCATCTGATAACTCAGAATAAAGGCAATTAATGTCTTAAATGATAAGTTCCCATAATCCAAGTCTCATATGGATTTAAAATTGAGGATAATAAATGATTGCAAAAAATGTGAATACATCTTGACTCAGAATATAATATATAATTATGCAACAATTTCAAATAATACCTTTTTTTTACTTAGCATACAATTACTTTTTTGAAAAATCTGAACATATTTAAATACAAGTTAAAGCACAACACAATCTCAAAGACAACTTTTACAAATGTTCCCCTCTTTTTTTTTTTTGAATATGCTTATCAAAAATAATACTTCTAGAATCAATTTACACTTGCCATGGCAACCAATTTGCCAGGGAAATGCTTTAAAGAGTTTGATCAAATAATCAGTTGAGAAAAAATAACAAAAACAAACAACTCAGAATATGGGAGCACAATACTCCTAGAATTAACACTGTATTATGAAATCAAAACCATGTTTCAAAATTAGATAGATGAATGAATAGAAGAAAATACACGTGGAATAATAAAAGACAATGAAATTCAAACTAAGGAAATCTAAATGAATATGAACTTAATATTAATAAGACTATTATAAAATATAAACTTGATCACATGACTAAAAAGCTTTTACAAATATTCTCCTTGTTTTAAAACTAAGTATAAGACACAATCTCAAAAGCATGAAAATCTCTATGAAAATAAACCCATACCATTAATTTCAAAATGTATATGTAATAGCATAGAAATCCTATGTAACCTCTGAACTGACATTAATACTCTGAGTGAATTCAGAACACTTTTGATTCCGATATCTAAAATCCCCAATACTCATATCAATACCTTGCTGCTGACTTCTACATTTCTGTAAAATATGTACCCTTCCATGGCAAAAGAAGCAGAGTCTTGAACTATGGTGATGATTGTCATTCTTATTCAGCTTAAGTTTTTCTTCTTTAACCCCTCTATATTGTCTGTCAGTCTTTTCACCATACAAATGCTTTATAAGATTACTAATTAAAGACAAAAGCAGGTTAGCAAATTATGAACAAAACAAGCATATCTGGAATTTAAAGGGCTTTCTAAGGTTGTCTCAGAAGCACAGCCAGGCTGGGAAAGGGCTGAGCCTGAAGCTGCAAATGTAGTTAGAGAAAGTTGAGCATGCGCATCAGTTCTCTGGACTTCCCAGGCAGGGAAGCAATGGGCTTGGCCATGGGAGGAGTAGAGGGTGGGGTTTGGAGAGGAGGGGAGGGACCAGAGCAATTTGAATCAGACTTGATTTTGAACTCAGGCCTGGATTCCTCTTCCCCCACTTGGCCTCCAGGTGCTAGGGGATTAAAAGCTTCTAGAGGGTGGGTCATTGCCTCCAGGCATGCAAAAATTAGAGCAACAATTAGTGTTAGAACTGGGAAAAGCTGCAGGAATCTCTTCAGGTTTCTCTGAAAAAGCATGGTTGGGAGAGGGAGAGATATTTCCTTGTGTGAGTAAGTTGCTGGCTCTTCTAACAAAAATAAAAAGAAAAATAGAAAATCCACAAAAACAAAGCATTAACATGATCTTATCTCCCATTTGTCTGGTTAAACAGACTAAAATCAAAAATAGGCTAATTAGGGAGTTTAAAAGGTCCATTCGAAAAAATTTAAAGGGAAAACACAGCCAGTACGCCAGTACTTAGCAGTTAAAGGGAGAGGGAGGGGAAATTTCTTACCCAACCAGAAGATCAGAAGACTGAAGTTTAGCTTTCCTCTTCGTGGTCAGCCATCTGTTAAGGGCTAAAATTCTAGCTAAACTGTCTAAAATATCTAATGAGTGGTCGCCAATAAATTATAAGCTTTAGCAAGAGTTAGACTTTTAAGCATTTATTAAGGAGAATAAGAATTTGGTAAAGAGAGAGAAAGGCCTAGATTCCTATCTATTAAAGGGAGAGCACATTTCTAGCTCCGCTCTCCACCAGAGTCCAAAGGAAAGAGCGAGCGAGACTGAGCGCCAGTCTCTTCCTTCCTCCTCCCACTCGCCCGCGTCACTTCCTGACTCCTGGTCTTGCCCTCAAAGACCTTCCCTTCATGGGCAGAACTCCTCTACAGTAAGTATCCAGCAGGTGGCGTTATTCCAATCGTTACACTAACAAGATGGGAAAGCTATGGGATCAAGGGATAAGTAGAGGAATTGGCCTTGGCAAAGATAAAGACTGCTTTTCCTCCAGTGATGGGAGCAAAGGAAAGAATGGGGGATGACAAAGATAATTTTTAGGGTATATAGCTGAAAATAGGGATTTATCTCTTAATTTGCTCCTATACTGTCTGCTGAGTAGTATAGTCTTCAGACTAGAATACCCAAGATAAGTAGGAAGATAATGAAAGAGTACCTAGTTGCCTTTGATGAGTTCAAGTCACCAGCAGGGGTGGGGGGCTTGGGAGGTGGTGGTGAAAAAAAAAAGTTACTAGGGTACTTAAAGAACTGCCAACTCGGCAGCTAGATGGCGCGGTGGATAGAGCATCGGCCTTGGAGTCAGGAGTACCTGAGTTCAAATCTGGCCTCAGACACTTCACACTTACTAGCTGTGTGACCCTGGGCAGGTCACTTAACCCCAGTTGCCTCACTAAAAAAAAAAAAAAAAAAAAAAAAAAGAACTGCCAACTAATATTAGCTTTCTCTGAAAGATCTTAGAGAACAAAGTTCTTTGGGACTGGAAGATGTTGTGGTTTCTAGGCTCTTTCAACTCTGGTATTGTGGTTTTTGCTTTTCTGTGGGGCCTATTGGACAGAGGAATAGTGTTGGTATCCAGAAGATCTGGGTTCAAGTTCTGTTTCTGATACATTCTGGTTATATAACCATGGGCAAGTTGCTTGACCTTTCAGTGACCCAGGCAACTCTAAGTTGTAAAACAGTGGCTAAAATTCCTGGGTAGAAGGAATTTGCTTATTATGAATTCTTCAAACACTAATGAAATCACAGGGATAGACAAAAACAAATAAAACTTAAGGGTGATAGTTAAGGTCAATGTTCCTTTATTTCATCAAGAACTTGTATGGCTAAGGCTAATGTATTTAATTGTATTCCAACTGGAATGTATTTTTATTCTTCTGATTTTATCTTCATTCTGACAAGTTAAAAGTCTGGCTGTATACAGAGAACTGATTCTGAAATGACTGTGATATTGGTAACAATGAAATTACAGTAATTTCTAGTCAAGATTTAGTCATTTCATTTTTTTGGTGGCATAATAAATTTAGAAGAAAAGTTAAAGATGAGAAGGCACTTTGAGTAATTATAAAACATCTAATATAATATATTTAAACAGTTGTTAAAGGTAGAAATAAAGACACTGGCTAATTATCATAATTTCTTAGATAAGTTTAAGCAAGGTAAAATGACCACAAGGAGGTCAAAAGAAAATATCAAATTCTCTAAGTGAATAAACAATTGCTCACTAAAGGAAAGATATGGCAGTTAGGGGCAACACTGATTAACAATACAACAGTAGAACATTATGGAGGAAGATAGAGTAACATAGCCTCATAAAACATTAAGAAACAATAGAAGAAAACATGAGCCTTTTAAAAAATTGGCAACACCCACCTGATCCAATTGATTGTAAGTACATTTTTATATGAAAATAGAATGAGGAAAGCCACTAGATATAAAATGGAATAGATCTGCCAACATTTCTTTAGTCAGTCTTTATCATCATCAATGATAGTATAATGATCTTATTTGGATTGTAACAGCTAAATGCCCAATGTGCTACATGGGCAAGTTGAAATACTGTGTGGGTGAATGGGGTGGAAAGCTAGATATGAATTACAAAAAAGAAATTCATCCTGGAAGCAGAACAATTTTAAAGGAACCTGAGAAATGCTTTATGAGAAATCTAAAATATGAAAATTCCCAGAAGAATAGACAAGATTGTATATGATATTCTTATAATGAATAAAAAGCATTAAAGAAGACATAAACAATTATTGAGCCATATAACTACTTTCTCAGTTAACAAAATAATTTTAAGAAAATTAATCATTTTAAGAAAATAATATGTATGTATATATATACATACATTCACACACATATACACACAAAATACACATACACATGTTGTACATACTTACACATGTATATATATTGTGGTGTATGATGTTACATGTATGTTTTGTGATAAATAAAAAGAATGGAAATAACTAAAACAAGCTATTTTCTATCTATATATACATATATATACACATATACAAACATGTATATACATATATGTATATACTATACACATCTGCACACGCATATATGTACAGAGAGACAGAGTCAGAGGGAGTCTATAAGAGTATGAAATAAGGGACAAGCACACAGATGGATAGTGGGCTGGACCCAGAATTGCATAAGAGAAGAAGAACCAGCTGGATCACATATGGGAAACTGAGTAGTGCTTTCAGTGATCCTAACTGGCTTCCTGCCACTAAAACACATCTTTTAAAGATCAATATTCTTCTTATGATGCTGTAAGTCTATAAATTATGTAATACCACAATCTCAAAAGAATAATATTTGTTCCAACCACTTTGGAAAATAATTTGGAATTATATTAGAAGAAATCACTAAACTATACATGTGTTTTGATCCAGCAATACCCCTTCTAAGCATATACCCCAAGAAGATCAAATGCAGAAGGAAATGCTTCATGTATGCATATACCTACTCAAATATGTATGTATCTTGACATGTTTTTAGTAGCTAAATACTAAATAGAAAAAAGTGTCCAACAATTAAGGGATGGCTGAACAAATTGTGGCATATGAATCTAATATAATGTTATTGTGCTAAAAATAATGGTTAACGTGAGAATTCAGAGAAACTTGGGAAGACTTATAGTAAGTGAAATAAACAGATCCAGGAGAACAATTCAATAAACCATTATAATAGCAAAACGACACTTATTATGGAATCAGTTGAGTCAGTTATGACTTCAGATGACTGATAGTAAGGTATGCCTTATACCTCTTGGCCAAGGAGTGATTGCTACCTAGTCTATGTCTTGCTTTGTTTTGCTTAATTGTATTTACAGGGAGGGTTCGGGGGATAGAGTTGGTCATTGCAAAGCAACAGTGATATAAAAGAAAGCATTAATAAAATCTGTCTACATGATGGATCAAAAAATATATAATTTGCACATTGCCATGGAAAGATGTATGGTAATTATAAAATCCAGTTTGTTATAAAGGATGACCAGCACAAAAAAGATGGTATAAAAGATACTTAGGACATATCTGACCATAAAAGGAGTAATGGCCATCATGTAGTGAGAGGGAGAATAGCATATGGACAGCCCATATGCTGCTGTACTGGAATCAACAACATTTTAAAGTACTCACTGGGATAAAGAATGAAAACAATTTGCAGCAGGTTTGAAATTACGGATATAATGAAATATTGGTGAAGAGTAACTTTTGTACAAAAAAGGGGAATAAAGTATAGACGGTAAAATTTTGGGGAAAAACATGTTTCATTGGGTCAATGTAATAACTCACCTAAGAGATAAAAATCATGACTTATGCCTACCCCTGTATTAAAAAATATGAGCATGTTAAAAACAAATTTGCTAAACATATCATTTCTTTACTAAGCATCATTGGTGCATGGAAGATACCACATTCCAAAAATGTTGTTTAATATATGAGTGTTATAAGAGGTGAATGAAGTGTGCAAAGAGCAAAATTTTCCTTTGAAATAAATGAAGGGACATTACCATATAGTCAGAGCTGCATCTTCCATGATTATGGAAGGCAGTAGAAGCACAGATGATCTTCTGTTTACCCATATTAAGGTTTGGATTGAATGCTATGATTTTTCCAAAGATTTACCTCCATAATTTTATTTTGCTAAATATTAAATTGAATTTAAATTGGTTTGAATTCCCTGAGTACACAAATGGGTTGCGAGGAGGAGGTAGACCAGCAGAATCTTTGGCAGAAGGGAATAGGGAGGAAGGGAGTGGAAGTGGATCAAGATTAAACATATGCCATGGGTAATTGAGAGTAGATTAATAGCTAATTTCCCCAACAACCAATTTTAATACATAAATCCCAGTGATGGAGTTTTTTGACCTTGTTTTCTTTGCAAATCTAAGAGAATTTTTTTTTTCTATTCTTATCAGAAGATTTGAAAAACTGCTCTGGCATGATAGAAAGAACTTTTCCTATTTCCCCTCATTTAAAAACCAAGTAAAAAAAAATCCATTGATTTTTGCATTAGTCATAGGCAAAACAAAGTGGGAAAAGGAAAGGAAATGGGAAGAAAATAGAACAAAAGGGGAGATTCATTCTACTACAGAGGGCAATGAAGGCCTTTTCACTCCAATTGGTTAGTTATGCTTTCCACTAAATGTTACCAATTTAAAAGTAGAGCCAGAGAGAAAGAGTAGAGAGGAAAGGAGAGGAAAGAAGATAAGAGAATATAAGATTAAGTATATGTTTTATTCTATTCTTATATATTTAAGCTATCAAAAGAATAATCATATTCTATCTCATTTCTTAGAATCAATATTTTGCATGACTTTGGGCATATATATTTTTATGAACTCCACTCAGAAGAGTACGTTGTTTTAGGTGTAGTTGAATTTACAATAAATTATATGTACATGTGTACATATGTGTAGATGAATATATAGAGCTATGGGAATATACATGGATATAACTATATGAAGTTGGATGTATATACATTTTGAAATATACACACAGACACAGACACACACAGATATATGTTTCTTCTTTTTTTTATTAAGAATTTTCTTTACCAGGCTTATGGAGTAGGGGAAGAGATGGGAGAGAGGAGCAGGGCAGTAAATGAATTTTATGCTCATCAGAAAAGGCTCAAAGATCTTAAACTCATCAGAGCTGCCTCAAGGAGGGACTAATAGACACACCCAACTGGGTGGAGTAATCTATTTAATCTGGGCTGTAAATGAGCCTAACACTCATCAAAATTGGCTCAAAGACCTCAATCTCATTAGAATTGGCTCAAGGAGGGAATGATGTACACACTCAATTGGGTGGAATGGTCTCTGTGGCCCTGCAGGAAGGTGGGAGGTGAGGGGAATGGAGAGAGAGAGAGGCAAGGGAGGGAGGGGCAGAGTGGGGGAGGGGACAGACAGAAGCAAATCCCTTTTGAAGAGTGATAGGATGGAAGAAGATGGATAATAGAATAAATATCATGGGGAAGGGAATAGGATGAAAGGGAAACAGTTAACAATAGTAATCATGAAAAAGAGAAGAGGGGAAAGAATTGTACAAAAAAATATTTATAGCAACTCTTGGTGGAGGCTAAGAATTGAGAATCAAGGGAATGTCCATCGATTGAGGAATTATGGAAAAAGCTGTGTTATATGATTGTAGTAGAATGGACTTGTGCTACAGGAAATGACAAACAGGATGATCCCTCAAAAACCTTGAAAGACTAATGAACATCAATGTATATAGTGAAGTGAGCAGAGCTGAGAGGACATTGTGTGTAGTGACAGCAGGATTATTCAATGAGTAATTGTGAATGACTTAACTACTCTCAGCAGTGCAATGATCCAAGACAATCCCAAGTAACTAATGAGGAAGCTTACTATGCACCCCTATAGAAAGAACTGATAAAAAGAACACTTGTGGATTGTACATATATAACTTGGCTGCAATCTTGTGGAGGGGGGAGGAAAGGGAGGGAGGGAGGGAGAAAAATTTGGAACTCTAAATTGTATGAAAATGTATGTTGAAAACTACCCTTACATGTAAATGGAAAATAAAATGAATGTTTGTTGAAGAAAATAAGAGATAAAAGGGTCGGAGTCCCACCTAGCTGCCATTTCCATTAGGGAGTTGGCCCATTCATGAGTGAATGTATAAATAAAGGCCTTTGATACTTTTCAAAAAAAAAAAGAATTTTCTTTTCCAAAATATATGTAAAAACAAATTTTTACATCAATTTTTAAAAACTTTTTTTTCCTGCTTCTTTTCCTCCCTCCCTTCCCACCTCACACCCTCAAGAACTCAAGCAATTCAATGTAAGTTACACATGAGTAGTCATGGAAAACATCCCCACATTAGCAAGGTTGTGAGAGAAAACAGTTAAAAAACAAAACTTCAGATTAAAGAATTGTCAAAGAAAAAAATGTGATTCAATCTGTTTTCAGATATTATCAGTTCTTTCTCTGGAGGTAGATTACAATTTTCATAAGTCCTTCAGGCTTATATTGGATCATTGCCTTACTGAAAATAACCACTTGCTTCCCAGCAGATCATTTTAAACTATTACTACTATTTTGTATACAGTACATTTCACTCTGCTTCAGTTCATGTAGGTCTTTCCAAGCTTTTCTGATAGTATCCTATTCATCATAACTTTTACATAGTACCTTAAACTAGACAAAGAATTTTCTTCACAATAGCCCAGCCAAGTAGATACCATACATTTTGCCATTATAGTCAATCATCATAACTATTTCCATCCATCCTATTCCCTTCCCATGATATTTATTCTACATATATGTTTTTTTAACAAAGATATTGGAACACCCACTTTTCATGTGATATGAAATTATTTTTAGAAAGCAAAGAAAGAAAAATATAATGATTCTTCAAAGGCCTTTTGAGAAAGGATACCTCTGAGGGAATTGGGGGAAGGTTAGGTGTTGTCCCATTTTTGAGTTTGACATAGATGGACTAAAATTCTGGCATTCAACATTTTATTAATATTTTCTTCATGCCTCTACTGCCAGAGATGAGTTATCACAATGGGCTTGTGTTACTAAGTTTACCAGTATAGTGTCACTCCAGAAGATGGCACTCCCATTTTTGCTTCTGTTCCACAAGTAGTGCTGAAGTAGCTTCTTCTTTTTTTTTTTTTTTTTTGGTGAGGCAATTGGGGTTAAGTGATTTGCCCAGGGTCACACAGCTAGTAAGTGTCAACTGTATGAGAATGGATTTGAACTCAGGTCCTCCTGACTCCAGGGCCAGTGCTCTATCCACTGTGCCACTAAGCAGCCCCCTGAAGTAGCTTCTCAAGTACAAATATTATTATTTGGTCTTGGGAACACTTTAAGCAACTGGAAGTTTCCATGATTTTCTTCCATTCCCAAGCTGCTGTACTTTGTAGTAAAAAATGCACATTCCCTTGAGATTGATGTGATCATAAGATATACAACATTAGGAGGCTACTTCGGTTGGTGAAGTAGAACTTGTGCCTTTCAGATATGAAGAGGGGAAAAAGCATACAATGAAGGGAATTTTATTTTTGTTTTTCCATTGGCATGATTACTACATTCACTGGCAATTTATTCCTATCAGCTTATTAACATACATGTTAATTAATCCATCCTATTGGCAACTAATAAAAAAGACAAATGCTTCATTTAAAAAATCTGTTTCTATTCCCTTGTGCTCTGATTCTTCTCTCACAATATGATTAATGCAGAAAAATGTTTAATGTTATGGTACATATATAACCTATATCATATTACTTTCCATCTTGGGGAGAGTGGAGGGAAGGGAAAGTGGGAGAAACATTTGGAAATAAAAATCCTATGAAAATAAATGTTAAAAGTTATCCTGACATGCAACTGGAAAATAAAATATTTTTATAAAAAAAACCCAAAGCAAAACAAAACAAAAGTTTTTTCCTTTAAAGGAATAAAATTCATATTTATAAACATAAGTATTTTGACAATAAGAATTAATTTCAGGAACCCTTGTTAGCTGCTAAACTGTTTCACAGCAACCTTTAGGTTTCCATGATAGAATGACAAGTTTATATATCATTCCCTACCCACCATTTTCAATCAGATCATCACAGATGATACACAATCAAATTTACAAATGTGAGCACTCTAGGTAGAAATAGAAAAACCTTAGCATTAATGGCATATACTCTCAATAAATTTAATATGATGTCCAAGAATAGGTGTATGTACAGTAAGAGAAGAAACAGTATAAGAAACTAATTTCCCACCATACTTATGTAAATATTATTTTGTCCTATCAAACTGAAATAGTCTCTTGTGCCCTTGTTACCTGAGAAAACAATACATATAAAATTTCTAAATGTCTAGACCCCAAAGTTTTTGAATATATTTATTTGCCAAAATTACTCTAATGTTTTAAAAGGTCTGTGGATTTGTCAAAGCATGTATTCCCTCCATTGATAGAAATTGTAACTCTCCCTAACCTCAGGAAGTAGTTTTCTTGGTTTTCAATAGAAAAAAAGAAATGCATCAAATGGTGGTAAACCTTCCAGTGATGCTTCTTGTCAAATTGAGTTAGCCTGGGTTTTACCTGTCAGTAAAAATGAAGAGATATACTGTCTTGCCAGGGTATACATATCAAAAGTGATAGAATTATTTCTGACCAGTAAACTTGATTCCTACCTTCTTTTTTTGTGATTTACATTGGGACCAATATTGTCATCAAAAAGAATCTTGTGAAGAATTATGAAGTTCTGGGGAGAAATTCAAGACCATATAGGATCAGGAGATATTTTCATTTATACTGACTATTGAAGAGATATAGGGCAATAGATTGAGAGAGTTATAGAGTCAAATGTAGGTGGGGTTTTTTTAAGGATGGGGGAGATTTAAGAATGTTTGTCTAAGGCAACAAAGTAGGAATCAAAGAGATAGCAAAGGAACAAAGGGAAGAATTGAAGGGGCAGGCTACAAAAGGAGATGACCATGAGATCAAATAGCACAATTGGAACACAATTTGGTGTTGGAAAAGAAAAGGGTCAGGTATTTTTTAGAGAATGGAACAATAAGTGAATTGCAAGGGGATGACTTTTATTTTCTAAGTATTGTAGGTGAAAATATCTTTAGCTGATAGGAATGGAAAGGTAGTATAGAAGGCTTGAGGAGAGAATTGGTTTCAAATAACCTCTTCAGGGAATGTGTTACAATAAGTCAAAGAAAGATAAAAGGTTTGCCATGTCTCAGGGAGGACACAGTTGAAATTAGAAGACATATTTGGAGAAGAGTCTTCAGTACAACACCATTGCCTTCTTCCAAAGGAGCTCAGTAGCATGCTGATAAAGACAGTGAAGAGTGATTGATTGTAGGAATAAACCAAGATTGGAATTTTCATTAGGAGCAAAAGAAGAAAAGGGCAAGAAATTCAAGGGTGGAGAATAGTACCTAGTTGAATTAGTCAACCAAAGAGTCAAGATGGTAAAGGCGGGCTAAAGCAAGGACTATGAGAATAGGGAGTAATAGAGGAAGAAAGAGTGTTCTAGCTCAAAGGAAGTACTGATGGACCAGGAGAGGTATATTTGCCTACGGAACTTATTGTACCTATAAAAGGCTCAAGTGGACAGCCTCTCTCTCTATTTCTAGTTGTGGATATGTTCTGTGAAAATTTCTTGCAGGATCAAGTACCTTGGGGGAAGATCCAGTTTAGGGGTAGGGAAAGTCTCTACTTCCTTACCCCTAAACTGACCCTTTCCCCAAGGTATATACCAAAAGCATCCATGTCTACAACAAAGCCTTATGGGTACTATGTAATAGCAAAAGACTGTGCTGAAGCATAATAGACACTAGGCTAGCCATGGTTCTCTTTATAACACTTGAGCAGAGGGGGAGGCCAAGGTGAAGAGGATGCCATTTCTATCACTTACATATTTTAGATATGTAACAACATTGCTTTTAAATCCTTTTGCCTCTTTTCTTTCTCTCCCCCCTCCCCCAGCCCCTTCTTTTTCCCTCACACCTTGCAGCTTCTAGCTACAGAAATAGTTTTGACAGAGCAAGGCTTCTAAAATTATTTCTCAAACTTTGCTGTTTTTTGTAAGGCAGGAAGGGAGTAGTAGGGATGGAGTGATCCTTAGCTTCCTTAGCTGTAAAATGCAGAGGTTTGACTAGAAGACGTCTAAAATTCCTCCCGGCACTAAAACTTTGATTCATTAAAGGCTTCATAAAGAAGATGCCACTTGGGTAGAATTTTGAAGGAAAAAAAGAGACTGTAAGATGAGGTGGGAGTATTTTTCAGGTATGAGATCAGCCAGTACAAGGGTGAGGAAAGGGTATATGGAGGGACATATATGAGGAGTAACAAGAAAAGCAATTCAGATGGAACATAGTGTGGGAAGGTGAGTACTAAGGTTGGAAAGGTAGGTTGGGGACACAGGTTATGAAAGGATGTAAAGAATGATGAGGAAAGCGGGGCTGAGAGTAGTTGGTTAAGTGACCTTCCCAGGGCCACACATCCAAAAGCATGACATACAGTCAAAAAATCTAATATCATTTTAGGTTTCATTAAGAGGCATGTATCTGGAATGAGGGAGGTCTGACTGTTTGGATTACACTTGGTATGTAGTATTTAATTCTTAGTACCCTGTTTTAGGCAGAATACTGACATGTACAGAAGAGGGTAATCAGGATGGTAAGGGGTCTAGATATCATGCTATAAAAGGATTTTTGAAGGAATGTGAGCAAATCATTTGACATTCCCAATTCTGAGTTTCTTCATCTTTAAAATAAAAGGGACAGACAGAGATGGCCTTTGAAGTCTATTCCAAATCCATAACTAATTTTCTGAATCAGCTTAACCGGGAGAAGCAAAGACTTTTTAGTAGGACCATGACTGTCTCAATAATTTAAAGAACTTTCATATAGAAGCAAGATTAGATTTGTTTTTCTTGGTTCTGGAAAACAAAAATAGGAGCAATGGAGGAGGGTGTGAGGAAAGAGGGAGAAGGGGAATTGCTATTGAAAGGTAGCTTTAAATATAATTTAAGTATTTTCTAAACATTAGAACTGCCCAAAAGTGTAACGCTGAGAGACAGTGAATTCTACTTTTTCTAGAGATCTTTATATAGAGACTGGATGCCACTCGTTAGGCAGGCTTATAGAGTGGGTTCTTATTTAGATACAAGTTGGACCTGATGACTTCTGAAGTCCTTGCCAACTCTGATATTCTGTGTTCCTGATCCTGTTTCCCCATATTTACATAATATATGGGTTATCTAGGTTTTTTCTTAAATACTCAATTTCAAACTTTGCCTACAACATATGTTCATACATATACATAAACAAACACAAATAGCTGCATTTAATGAACTGTTAATTGCAACTTCATTATGATGTTATTCGAATTTAAATAGCAGCCAATTTTGACACTTACATTTTTTTTCTTCCCCTATGTATATCTATTTCTTGTAAAGCTGTTTACTGGTGATATTGTAGGGGCAATATCACTTCATGTACTTGAATTGAAAAATATTCCCTAATATTTCCTAAGCCTTATTCTTTCTTGAGCAATGTTCCCAAGTTATGCTCAATTGTATAGGGAAAAATAATGAAAGATAAATTAGGAAAGACATTTTTTTTGAGATGGACTGTTAAAAGGTGGAGTAACAGGGTCTATAATCTCTAAATGTTTCTCCCTATACCAGAGTTAAGGAACTTGCATAAAAGAGGAGGTTTGGGATTTTCCAAGGAAGGTGTTTAATTGGCACCTGGACCTGTCAGGCAGGATGTCTTGCTAAGTCACAGTTTGTGAGTTAGCGACAATCCCCCACCTGGAATGGCAGTGAGTGGAAGCTGTTCCCTGGAGGACCTGCTTGGAAGTAGCTGCATGACTTTCTCTGAGCCAAGTTTCTTGGTAATAGGAGTAATGATTGACATTTATATAGTTCCTCAAGGTTTACAAAACACTTTCTTTTACAACAACCCTATGAAGTAGGTAGTGCAAATATTATTATCCCCATTTTACAAATAAGAAACCTGAGAGGTTAAAACACCTGCCCAGAGTCACAGAGCTGGGGATATCAGAGACAGCAATAAAATTGAGGGCTTTTGATTGGAAGTACAGCCTAGGAAGTGGTAGTACCAGCCACCTCTGAAAGTAGCCTAGAGTATTCCTTGGAGTTATAGGGCACAGTGGGTAAAGTGTTACATTTGGAGTCAGGAAGATATGAGTTTAATTCTGCCTCAGATATTTAGTAGGTGACCCTAGGCAAGTCCTGCAGCCTCAGTTTCTTCATCTGTAAAATGGTGATAACAATAATACTACCTCTCAGATTTATTGTGAAGATCAAATGAGATAACATATGTAGAATGTTTTGCAGATTTTAAAGTAGTATACAAATGCTAGCCAGCTATCTATTATTCAAACTTCATTGGAGTACACTCAGTCAGAGACCAAAGCCAGAGGTTTCTTGAAAAGTCCTAACTAGGTGTTTTTCTCTGGGGTACTAGCATGAAGCTGAGGGCCCTTCCCACAATTGTTTTCCTGTTTGACACCCACATGCTTTGTGATTTGCCTCTGGCCTCTCAGTTTGTGGCATGACCATGCTATTTCCTTGCCCCGTCACTGCCAGGACTCCATTGTTCTCAACAAGTGCTGTTCTGTTTCCCCAACCCCCCCAAACCTTGGGATTTGTTGATGCATGAGGATTGGTTACTGACTATGCTTTTAAGGCATAGGTCAGACAGAGACAGACACATTCCTTCTGATCTCATTTACTTGCCCAGGGTGGATTATTGTGGGGACTTGGACCTACCTTTCATGAGTGATGCCTATGACATTTCTACTGCTGAAAGAGAGGAAGAATGAGGTCTTTGTTTCCCTTCCCCTTTCCAAGAAACAAGGTTTTATCCTGTGATATCTCCCATAATAGGACCTTGTTTTCTGAAGTCTTGACACCTTTCCCCACACCCAAGATACAAACATACATATACACACAAATGTTAATATTCCATTTTTTGGTTTTGTTTTGTTTTTTTAGAGGGTTAGTAACTCCTAATATTCAGCATCTCATAAGAATCCCCTAGGGGGTATGGTGGGAGGGCTAAATAGCATGAAGATATTGAGGGTAAATTCCCCCTTTTTATTTCTATCCTTCTTAGAGTGAGTGGCTCCAGAATACATTCTACTTTCCTTCTTAAACCCTAAAACTACAACATAGCACAAATGCTACACTCTTCACTGTAACACATTTTATGATTAGATCACACAGTTATCAATGATAAGCATCCATTATCACATGATTCAATTTTGTGGAGGGAGGGGATAAGAAGGGTGGTTCTAGACCTGTCATTTCATTAGATTAAGAAATTCCTGATGAGGATGCTCCCTCTAACAATAAATATCTGCACCTGCTCTGTAACTTTTACTTACTTTTAGTTCCTCTGGCTTGGAGGGATCTATTTATTCTTCCAGGAAAAAAAAAAGTATCTTGGATACATAGATAGAACTACTAGTGGCTATTCTTATGATTCAGAGTCCTGGGTTTGAATCCTGGCTCTTTTTCAAGTCATGAAAAGATACTATGGTCAATATGCCATTAATTGAGTGGGCCTAATGAAAAACAGGCCTAAGTGAAATTTGATACACCCCACCCATTCCCTAATGGTTTCATTTGCATGGTAATCTATGTAGAGAACTCCAGTTTATGTTTTCTGTAAGCAGATGTGTTCTAAATGACTGAGAGTGTTAGAATTAGATGATTCACCATAGAAGGGTACAGAGGATCACACAGGGACCACTCTAGGCTCTCAATGTAATATATAGTCAAAAGGAGACATCCCTCAATCCCCTTGAGTAATGATTGAAGAACAGATCATATGTGAACAAGGTATCATCTGTTAGAGAGTGTCCTTGGTGTTTCATCCTATTGTATGTAGTGCCTTTGAGCTTTCCAAACAGTCTGAAGTGAGTTGATAAAGAATCATGAGTCATTAACTTGGTAATGTGACCCAGCAGACCGAGCCCAGAACTAGGTTTCAAGAGATGTGAATTGTATTGTATTCCCAGTTTTGCCATTGATTTTCTGTGTGGTCTCAAGGAAATCACTAAGCCTTTCCGTGGGTAGCTTTGGCCTTCAGTGAAATGCTGACTTAGCTGCTAAAGGAATAACTAGATATTGTAATCCATTTGGCATCTTCAAAAATAGATAGAAATGCTCAGCAATTATTTGTTTATGATGTAATATTGATTGCAATCTCATCTTCTTATTGACCTAACAATGTATCTATTATTAATAGAAATTGTCTGCCTAAGTTTCTAATTCAATTAACCATGATTGTAATCGTCCTCATGGCAAAGATGTGCTCATGGTTGGGACTGTGAAGTGCCAGGAAACTTCTATGCCTTTCAAAATATTGCTCTGAGGAAGCATGCTGTGATTGAAAGCTCATAGCAAACTTGGCAATAATGTATTCAATATTTATTAAGAAGCGATATTTACTGTGGCAATATGTTTAACATGATTGCAATGCATGACCTATATAAAATTGCTTGCTGGCCTTGGGAGCAGGGAGGGAAGGGAGGCTGGGAGAAAAATTTGGAACTCAAAAAATATCTTTACATGTAACTGAGAAAAAACCCAACAAGTGATATTTACTAGATTGTTTCATTGACTATGAGGTCCCAGTTTCTAGCATCTGAGATGTGGTGTTCTATTATTTAACTTTCTAAAGAGAACCAGTAGTTAGAATTAACTCTAAAGAACCCCAATACCTGGCATTTATACAGGGCATACCAAAAGTATGCCCTATATAAAAGTATGCTTTCCATGTTTATTACATTGTAGAGCAATTTGAAGTATTTTATAGACATCATATTTGAGGTTCAAATCAGTGCTACAGGTAATATTATCCACACTTTACAGATGAAGAAGCTGAGGCTCAGAAAAGCTAAGCGACTTGACCATGGGCACATATTTATCAATGTGCTGGAAGTGGGCCGAGAAACCTAGTCTTCTTCATAGTAAAGCCAGCACTCAGGCCATTCAGCCATGCTGTCTCTTCTAGCAAACCAAGCAGGAAGGAACCTTCTGACCTTTCCAGTCATCAAACTTTATTCCTCTCCACACGCTCTATACTCTAGTGATATTGTCTCTTTGTTGGTCCTTGAACAGGACACTCAAACTTCTGATTTCATGCATTTTCATTTGGCTGTGCCCCAAAGCATGGAACACTCCCCCTCTTCATCTCTCCATATCTCCTCCATTAGACAATGAGCTTTGTAAGACCTTGGAGTGGTTTTCCATTTTTTTCTCCCTTTCTTTTTCAGGTGCTTAGGGCCTGACTCTAAGAAGTGGGTCCAAGATGTTAGACTCCAATAGACAATTGGAAAGGATTTCAATAATTATCTGTATAGATACTCATTCATGAATTCCATCATTCACAAGTGGACAGCCAGAGTCTGCTAGAAGATATCCAGTAATGAGGAATTTATTTGCTATCTTTTGGTCGATACATTTGGCTTTTGAACCGCTTTAGTATGGAAATTCTTTGAAGGGAGGCATCATATCATTTTAATC
Organism: Dromiciops gliroides; assembly: GCF_019393635.1. Taxonomy (NCBI): domain Eukaryota; kingdom Metazoa; phylum Chordata; class Mammalia; order Microbiotheria; family Microbiotheriidae; genus Dromiciops; species Dromiciops gliroides. The sequence goes on from NC_057861.1 coordinate 349,966,960, forward strand.
TTTGTGCTCCCAGTTTGATGCAGTTACTTACACATAGTAGCAGGTAATTAATAAATGTTTCTTGAATTTAATTTGGTGGTTTCCTCTAGTAGCAGCTAGGTAGCACAGCCCATAGACATCTGCACCTGGAGTCAGGAAGGCCTGAGTTCAAAACCTGCCTCAGATACTTACTAGCTGTGTGACCCTAAGCAAATGTCTTAACTTCCATTTTCCTTCCTTCCTTCCTTCCCTCCTTCCTTCCTTCTTCTAAGTTAAAATCTACCTCCATTATCATTCTAACTTTTAATGACCTCTTGGTAATTGGAATGATAAATTCTCCCTCCTCATGATAGTCTACAAATATTTGAAAAGTACTTTCATATATTAGGATGATCTTTTGACTTTGTCTTCAACCCCAAAATTTCTGTCCACTACAATTTGCATGTTAAGATTATAGAATTCTTTGTATCCTCTGCTATTCTAGAATAATGGAAATAATTCAGTTGAATAAGCAGTGACACAAGCACCAAGTAGAGGTCAAACAGGTTTGATGCTAGTGAAATAATTTATTTCCCAAGGTGTCCACTTCCAGCATTGTAAATTTTATTCAACTTTTACAAATTCTTATGTTTAGGTTTCACCCCGTGTCCTTGGGTCACATTATCTCCCAGGGAAGAAGGGAACATTTTTAAGTTCAGTTAATAGTATACATGTCTGGCATGTAGAAGCTCTAAGGAAAGTTGCATAAAGCCTCCAGTTCCTAAAATTTTCTTCTATTGTGTACTGAAAGAAGTGTGCAAGCCTCAGTGACCTAATAGAAAGAAATATCCTTTGGTGGAAAGAGAAAAACAATGAACCTTAAAAGTAATTTTCATGTCCTTTGGCTCCTGTACTTAGGTCTACCTATGCCAAAAGAAAAGAAAAGGAATTTGTAAAGCAGGTCAACTACCTTCCTGTTTGTTCACATTGTTAATCTCACCATTCAGTACAATATAAAATGCCTATAGGTCCCTCAGGAACATTGTACGTGGAAGAGTGGGACTGAATCTGATCCCATCATGCTTTGCCTTGTTGACTGCTTGATTTCCTTAAAACACACAGCTGTGTATTTTCCATCCTTATATGTAATAGTTTCTTTTCAAGAAAGCATTCCTATCCTTCCCTGACTCTCCTGCCAAAGAATGATTATAACTGGGAAGGTTGGTAGGTTGCTGTAATCTTTGAAAGGGGATACTATAATGCCATTAAAAATTATATCCAGATTCTGTGCTGCAGAAAAAGCAAGAGAAGTCAATTGTAAACTTATAGTAAGAATAAGGTTTGTGTGTATGTGTGGAGGTGGGGTGGGGTGGGTAAATAGAGTAAATAGTAAATAGTAAATAGAGTACTGGCCGTGGAGTCAGGAAGACTGGAGTTCTTTCAAGTTCTGCCATTATTATATAATATGAGCAAATCACTTAACCTCTCGGTGCCCAGGCAACTCTTTATTATTATAAGTTACAATGCAGCTGAAGATACTGCCCACACTGGGAATTCTAGCCCTGATGAAATCAAAAGTCTGGACAAATATAATGAGCAAAAGTATGAATCCAATATAATTTTACTAATTTGGAATCTGGGACAGTTCAGAAATGAGATGCATTTTGGATAATCTATTTTTTAAAAAAATAGCTCCCTAAACAAATTAATAATGTAAATAAGTTTGGGGAAAGGGATGTTTAACCTATTCAAGAGAAAGAATACATTCAAATACATTTAAACATGCATTTCTAGTCAAATAGGGAATATGATTTGAAGTCACTAAGATAAAATTCTTGTTCTTAGATTTGAAAAAAATACAATTTTCAACAAGAAGATTGTTGAGGCTTGGCTAATGAATCTTTCATGTGAAAAATATCTACAGTTTTTACTGGACCTCAAGCTCAATATCAGTCATAATTATGACATGGTGGCTAAAAAACACAAATCCAATCTCTGGTGACATTAATAACATGAGAGTATCCAGAGCGAGGAATGTTAAAATTTCTCTTGTACCCTGTCCTCAATCAAGTCACACCTGGAGTATTGTACACAGTCCTGGATGGCACATTTCAGGAAAAACAATGGCAAACTATTAATAGTCCAGAAGAAGGGGGGCAGCTAGGTGGCACAGTGAATAAAGCACTGACCCTGGATTCAGGAGGACCTGAGTTCAAATGCAGTCTCATACACTTGACCCTTACTAGCTGTGTGACCCTGGGCAAGTCACTTAACCCTCATTTCCCTGCCCCCACCCCCCAAAAAAGAGTCCAGAAGAAGGATGGCCAGGTTGGGGGGATAAGGGCTCAAAAACCTCAAAACCATGACATAAGACTTTTTGAAGAATGGAGACATTTTAATTTAGTGAAATTATTTAGGGGAAGGTCACATTTGTTATTTTCAAATACTTCAAGGACTGTCATCTGAAGTAGGAATTAATCTTATTTTGTTTGCCTTTGTAGGATAGATTTGGGCTCAATACAAAGGAAAAAGGGCAGGTAGGTGGCTCCATTATGGATAGAGTGCCAGGCCTGGAGTCAGCAACATTTGTCTTCTTGAGTTCAAATCTGGCCTCAGACACTTATTAGCTGGGTAATACTGGGAAAATCTTTTAACTCTGCTTGCCTCAGTTTCCTCATCTGTAAAATGAACTGTAGAAGAAATGGCAAACCCTTCGAATGTCTTTGCTAAGAAAATCCCAAATTGTGTCATGTGTGATTAAACACAACAGAAAACAACTGAACAACTAGAGAAAAACAAAACAAAATAAAGCAAACTTCTTGCCTATTAGAGCTGTCCCCAACATGACATAAACTTCCATGGAGGTAGTGAATGCTGTTCTTTATTAATGCAGGTCTTCAATTCAGGGCAGGATAACCATTTATTGAGAATATTTTAGATGGAATATTTAGATGGATTGAATTAGATACTCTCTGAGGTCCCTTTTAAAACTGAGGTTCTATAATTTTATGAATGTCTTAGATACAGTCCTCATCTGTTTATTAAAACTCATATAGAGGGACTTTGCTACAGCAATACTCTGTTATCCATTTTTTGGGAATTATTTTAAAGTAATAAAAGTAGCTTTAAAATTTGCGTAAACTTGACACTTTTCACAAATACAGAGTGGTCTTCTCATTAGAGTTGGGAAGGATCTTAGAGGCCATGGAGTCCAGCTCCTTCATTTTTTGGATGAAGAAATTGAGGCCCAGATAAATTAAGTGACTCAAGATCACATACCCAGTAAAAAATAAGTGGGATTTTCCTGTGTTTATCCAAGCAAAAGAGCATATAGTGGTGGTGGATGAGGAAAGGGTGGGACAAGTCCTAGAGCCTGGAGGATGAATATAAGTGAAACACAGATTTCTGGCCTGGGAAAGAGACTCATCTCTGGGGGTTCACAACTGGTAGAAAGCCACGTATGTTGTAGCATAACATTTGATCATATAGTGCACTGGGAAGTTGCACCCCATGGACCATGAATAGGGATGGGGCTGTCGGGTCCATCCCATGGATTGTGCATCAGAGCTCTCTCCGCTGGCAGATTGCAGGGATATGTGTGGTTTTACTTCCAGGGGAACATGGAAATTAGAGGTGAGGAAAAAATCCCATTCATGGACCCTGAGAAAGAAGATCCACTCCTTAATGGAACTTAAAAAGAAAATGACTCCTCCCTTTTTCTCTTCTTTTCTCCCTCTGATAAGTAAGTGAGAATTATTTAATTCTCTCTCTAGAGGAGTGGAGGAAGAGGCCAGTTCTTTCCCCGACTTTGATCACATGGAGACTGCAAGTCTATGGCAACTAAAACATATCCTTCCTAGGCAAGCCTGAACCTGGATTTTGGACTTTTTTATTTGTTCATTTCTTGAATATAGGTGTCTGAGAAGTAATCCTGAGATGTCTATTTCTAAACTTCATGAGGTGGGGAGATCCTTTGTCTCTGATCAAGAACTTACTAGAAGTATGTGTGCTTGGCATCTACTCCACTGCTTCTTTGAGAAATGATAACCTATAGGCTGATAACTCCTCCTGGCCTGGTTAGGTGGAAGACATAGACCTGGAAGGAATTTTTTGGACCATGCAGAGTTGAGGTAAAATGTAAAATACCTATTTAGCAGTATTGTAAACTGCTTCCTGTTTTCCTGTTTAAAGTCTGCTCCTGGGAGAGTAGAATCGTTGCTATAAGTTACTGCTGCTTATTTAGGTTTTTGTTTTGTTTTGTTTTGTCGATGTGCCTTTGTGAGTCTTTTGTGGTTAACATTTCTGAATGGGACTGGAAGAAGTAAATGGATGACCTATTTCTGATTTACACTGTACATTGAGTACCTTTCTACTCTCTCATTTTTAGGATACTCTATACACAAACCAAACTTAGCTTTAAGTAATTTTCTCTGGGAGAAGGGTCAGAGAAAATAAAACAAAGAACCCTGAAGGTTCTTTTTGGATGTTAGGCTTCCCAAATACTGAACTGTTTATTCCTTCATGGTTGGTTGGGTCCAGTGCTTAGGAACTGTTTAGTGAAGAGGAAGACAGTGAATATCAGGGCCCCCTGGGCCCAACAACAATGATTTATGTGTTATTGTGATAATGCCATTTTTAAGGATCAATGAATCCAACCCCTCAATTTATTTTTTGTTGTTGTTGTTTTTTTTTTTTTTTTTAGTGAGGCAATTGGGGTTAAGTGACTTGTCCAGGGTCACACAGCTAGTAAGTGTTAAGGTCTGAGGCCGGATTTGAACTCAGGTACTCCTGACTCCAGGGTCAGTGCTCTATCCACTGTGACACCTAGCTGCCCCTAACCCCTCAATTTATAATTAAAATGACTTACCAAAGACCACATAGCTGGTTAATAAGAACTTGTACTAGAACATAGAACACAGAACTTGGACTAACCATGGTCTGGTGGCTCCCAGTGCAGTGCTCTTTCCTCTATTTTGTAGTGTCTGTCAAAGAAAGGAAAAAGCTATCAATGTTTTTGTCTCTGTGGTGTTCAGGGAAGACAAGTACCTCTGGTGTGAAGGTTTGCTGAGCTCTTTTCAGGGCTGCTCCTTTGGTATCCACTTCTTATCCAACTTTCACCTGTGGTTCTAAGAAGGTATAGCATGTGCAGTGACCATGTCCTGGTAAAACTGTCTTAGCCAATGGGTTAAACCAGGTTGACAGTAATTGATTGACCTCAAACCTATAGGTGAGTTAGGGGGATGTTTACTCCAAGTATGTGAAGCCTTCCTCCAGCAGAGTGGGCAGATCAGAACAATTTGTTCCCATGGCCATTAAGGTGCCTGAAACAGGTGCTGTGGAGAACTTAAAGCTTAGTCAGACATTGAAGATACCAAGGTTATTCACCGAATCCTGGGCCATTGCCAGTCATCTTGACTTTTGTCCTGCCATTGGAATCTGATGACTCTGGAAAACAGAATGGGGCTGCCAACTTTGGACAATTCTCCCTCACTAAAGTCTAATTCATGCACAAGTCAAGATATCATCTGTGATGTCATTAGTCCTCTTCGAAAATGAAAAAGAAACACCAAGATCTATGAGATAATATTTGTATAGGTATATTTGTATAGCACAATGTTTGGTGCTTAATAGGTATTTAATAAATTCTTATTTCCTTCCTCTTCTCTTGATCTCTTCTTCCATCTCTCTATCCCTTCCTCCTCCCTTCCTCCTTCCTTCCTTCCTTCCTTCCTTCCTTCCTTCCTTCCTTCCTTCCTTCCTTCCTTCCTTCCTTCCTTCCTTCCTTCCTTCCTTCCTTCCTTCCTTCCTTCCTTCCTTCCTTCCTTCCTTCCTTCCTTCTTTCCTTCCTTCCTTCCTTCCTTCCTTCCTTCCTTCCTTCCTTCCTTCCTTCCTTCCTTCCTTCCTTCCTTCCTTCCTTCCTTCCTTCCTTCCTTCCTTCCTTCCTTCTTTCCTCCTTCCTTCCTTCCATTTCTGTTTATATCCGTTTCCATTTTTCTTGTTTTCCTGGTATTTATAAATTGATTGGACCTATGGCTTAATTAGAGAATCCCTTAGGTAGAAATGCCTTCTATTTGTACATAAAAAAAAAAAAGCTCTCTAGCTTAGTCAGGGTACCTTCCACTTATATTGTAGTCAGAAGAGCAATACTAAATGAATTAGGGCTTATGAAATTCAGACATCAAAGAATAAACATTTATTAAGTCCCTACTATCTGCCCTGGCACTGTGCCAAGTAGTGGAGCTACAAATAGGCAAATGATAGTTCCTGTCCTCAAGGAGCTTACAGTGCAATGGGGGAGACATCACTGTTAGATGATGATCTACAGCAACAACAGAAATACTCTTTTGCTCTGTTGTCTTAGTATCAATCAATGATCTGTGGATTGGAATATTGATCATGAAGAGAAACTGGATATTATTAAAGAAGAAATGGAGCAACATAAGCGTAGCCTTTCACATCTCTAAAATGAGGGGGGTTGAACTACATCCTAACTCTAAAGCCCCTGTTCTAATGATACTATGAATCTATACTTTTTTTTCCTTTTTTTGGCAGGGCAATGAGGGTTAAGTGACTTGCCCAGGGTCACACAGCTAGTAAGTGTCAAGTGTCTGAGGCTGGATTTGAACTCAGATCCTCCTGAATCCAGGGCTGGTGCTTTATCCACTGTGCCACCTAGCTGTCCCCATGAATCTATACTTTGAATAAAGAGATTTGAATATACCTGAAAAAGGAAAGAGGGGGGGGTACACTAAACATAACGAACGCAATAATCATTTTCATTTGAATATCACTTCACAGTTCTCAAAGTGCTTACATGCACTTTAATCCTCACAATGAGCCTCTATTTTTTCACTATTTTATAGATAAGGCACATGAGGTTCAGAAGTGAAATAACTATCCCCAAGTCACACAGATGATAAGTAAGATAGATATTAAATGTATTATTTTTCTTTTGACTATAAATTCAGTGTTTAGTCCACTCTAACATTCTGACTTTTTAAATCTAGGTGTGTAATATGACTCTCAAACACAATTGTAATAGTTTATTGGGTATGACTACATGGTTAAAATATATTTTAGATCAGAAATGAAATTGGGTGACTTCAACTTTTTTTTTTTTGTGGCAAGGAAGGGAATAGGGATAAAAGTAAAAGAGAGAATGATACACTTCAGCCTGTTGTTTTTGAGATCACATTTTCCTTCTAGGAATTTGTGGTACCTGTTGTAAATTGTATAGTTAGAATGTAAATAGCTTCTGTTGTGTACATATTGTTCATGGTGGTAGTAGGAAAAAATATGAGAACTTTCCCTTTCCTCATTAACAGAAGATAAGGATACCTAGGCATATATTATTCAAAACTCTGAGTATTTGCATAGCTTATTATGTATTTTAGGCTGAGTGAACCTCATTGGGCTTACTTCTAAATTAATTTCCTGTTCCTTGAACATTATATCTAAGGATAGCATAGGGATAAGGCATTAAACATGTTCATTTTCTTCACCCTAGTTTATTTTTATACTGCAAATGTTCATTTGTAAAAAAGATTAAAAAAACCCTCATTCTTTATGAGAACAGAAATGTCTAGTCCAGTATCCAACAGAATAAAGACAACCCCTTCTTAAATTCCACCCACACTCTCTTAGAATTGGTTAATTACAACTCCATGTTATTTATTCTCTTCTTTCATTTAACATAGTAGCTAATTTCCTACAGCTACAAAAAGGATAAATTCTTTCTATATTCTCCATTCCTTTTTCATATTTCACTATTTTCTTATAGAGGTATCAGACACTTATTCCCCATCATGCTCTCCCCTTGGGTACTACAAATGTTGGACAGTGCCTTTAGAGAAATGTGTGGGTCTTAAATTTTCCATGTAATTTCCTATGCTTGATTCTTTTACATTCCTATAGCTGGTTTTCTCTTACTATGACCTGAACCATTTTATGAGTCCACATAAAGCACTTAAAGCTACCGGCTGACCAAATTACTTTTCTCACTCACCTCTGACTTGTGGATACATTGAAGTGGTGAGGGGATTACATTTCTTCATTAATCTTGAGGTAGAGGACAAAGTTCCAACAGTTGTTCTCCAGTGTTACTGGAAGAAAAGAAAATGGAAAGGGGGTGGTTGGAATGTCACCATAATGAATCAAGGTCCATTTTACTGCTAATGTGTTCCTATTTCACTTAATGAAATTGGAAACATTTTTCAAAAAAGAAGCCTACTTTCTAAGTCATATTTTATCCAGTTTCTCTATATCTTCTTATTCTCTGATAGCCTGTGTTTCCCTCTAGAACATTGCCCTAAACCCAATATAAACAAGGACTGCACTCACCTTCTGCGTTTGGGTTTTTGAAGTGGACTCAATAAAAGTATAAGATAATTAGAATCATTTTGGGGAATGAATAATGGACATCATGGAGAGGAAAATGGGACTGAAAGGACAATAACTCATCTGTGTATTGCTATAAAGATCTAAAACAAAACAAATAGTGGAGCGGTGCTTGTGACAATTCCTACTTGATTTAAGTATTGATTCTGCCATTTATTTAATCAGGTTTCATGGGAAATATTTAAAAATATTTAAGTATGATTTGGAAAATTTTCAGATGATGAGTTTATAGATATAAGGATCCCTTAAATGAGAAAATATAAAATGGTCCTTAGTTCTATGTTTCTGCTTGGGAAGTGATGTTGGCAGAGTGACTAGGAATAGGAAGAGAAGGAGGCCTCTATAAGCTTTAATTTAAATGTTAGCACTTTTAATGTGCTATCTTTCTCTAAATAACAATGACCTAACATGTAATTATGAGACCTAAATCACGTACTGACATAATATATTATAACAATAGAATGTAACCAGGAGGCAGAAATGTTGCTACTAAACGGAAGTACAGCTCACAGTTTCTCCTTGAAGAGGTAAATGAAGGATATTCTTTCATTTTGTGCTTAAGGACTACAAGAAAATTTGGGTGATTGTCTTGAAAAGCTGTGATGAGCATAAGCAAATAGATTATTATTAAGATTACTGGATTTTATAATCACTATTCATTGCAAAAAATAAATAACTAGAGAAATTCTATAAACAACTTCGCAAGATGATTCAAACTAATTAACACATACCTGGGTGTTAAGAGACTGAGATACAAAAGTGGACACAAAGGAAGATAGTTAAATATGTCTTGAAAAAGAGGGTTATCAATAAATCATATAGGTCAAGTCCTAATACATGGATTGGGGTTGCAATATTGAATTCTGAGAATACTTAAGAAGATGACATTAAGCTACATGGATAAGAAATTGACTCTGTGAAGTGAGCAGAACCAAGAGAACATTTTACATAGGATCAACAACATTATGTGATGATCAGCTGTGATGGATTTCACTCTTCTCAGCAATAAAATGATCCAAGACAATGCCAAAAGACTAATGATGGGAAATGTTCTCCACATTCGGAAAAGGAACTTTGGAGTCCGAATGAAGATTGAAGAATACCATTTTCACTTTTATTGTTGTTTTTTGATATTGTTATTGTTTTTTCTTTCTTGTGTTTTTTTTCTTTTTGTTCTGATTCTTCTCTCACAGCATAAGTAATGTAGAAACGTTTTTAACATGATTGTAATGTATAACCTGTATCAGATTGCCTGATGACTTCGAATGGGGAGAGTGAAGGGAGGGAAGAAGAAAAATTTGAAACTCAAAATCTTACAAAAAATGAATGTTGAAAACTATCTTTACATGTATTTGGAAAAAATAAAATAACATACTATTTAAAATAAAAGAAATGGACTGTGGATACAATTTTTAATCTTATTTTCTTGTTCCAAATTCCCTTTCTTTTTTTTCCTGATTCAATACCTGGGAATGGCTTTTTTTTCTGAAAACTGCCTAATTGGCTAAATGCAGCCAAACAGCTGCTTGTCCTTAGGTCCCTGTGTGAACTCAAATGTGAAACTTACAGAGACTAGAGAGGGGACCATAATTTTTTTCTGGCCCTTTCCTTTGCCAAACTGTCACTAAAATTCTTTCTAAAGGTTTGGGGGTTTGTTTTTTACTGACATTGGCTTAACTGGAAAAAGTAAAATGATGAAAATTTTACTTATATTATGGCATGCAGCTGGGCAAACAACACACTCAGTTAATTTCTTGAGAGATAGTGGGTAATAGTGGATAGAATTCTGGACTAGGAGTCCCAAAGGCCTTGACATACATCCTACCTCAGACACTTAAGAAGTTTGTGATCTGGGGAAAAGTTTCTCTTGGTTTCTCACCCAACTGTACTATTCCATGTCCTGTAAATCTCATTATTGGGATTATTCATCATCCTGTAAAATCTTATCAGCCTTGGCACTTCACCTCTTCACTGCCTTCTGCCCCTCTGATTAAAGAATCAGGTCATGAACTCCAAATTTCCATTTAAGGAGGGAGCTCAAACTCATCCTTCTCTTCATGTCTCATCTAGCTCGCACTACTTTGGGAGTTCTCTAACAGACTTTCTGATGGTCTTTTCTACTAAGTCCCAGCATCAGGTATCTTCTTCTTCCCCCCACCTTACTGCTATTTATCTTTCCTTTGTGGGTTTTCTTCCATCATTAGATTGTAAGGTCCTAGAAGGAAGGGACTTTCTTCTTTCCCACTTCCTTCTTTCCTTCCTTCCTTGCTTTCTTCCTTGCTTCTTTCCTCCTTTTCTACCTCTCTCCCTCCTTCTCTCTCTCTCTGTCTCTATCTCTCTTTTGCAAATTTAAACTCCAAAGAATGATATTATGGAAAGGGGTCTTGAAACATAATTAGCTCTAGACCAGTGGCTTTAGAGTTTAACATCTAGCCCACGCAGCAGACCAAGTTTGACTTTTTTTTTTTTTTGCAGGGCAATGGGGGTTAAGTGACTTGCCCAGGTTCACACAGCTAGTAAGTGTCAAGTGTCTGAGGCCAGATTTGAACTCAGGTACTCCTGAATTCAGGGCTGGTGCTTTATCCACTGCGCCACTTAGCCGCCCCCCCCCCAAGTTTGACTTTTAAAAATTTCTTTCTAGAGACAATGTTCCTCCCTTGGTAGTCCCTTCTAGTATAAAAGTTCACCATAATGTTCACCGCTGCCTGGGAATTTAGAGTGGCTGAAATCCTCTTCTTCAATATGGTGCTCAGGGTGATGATAAAAAAGCAGAAGAGGAAGGAGTAAAAAGTAGACATGTTTTCCCTGTGTTGGTTTTCAGGGAGAGATTAGGTCCACTTAAGAATTGCTGTGCAAAATTGCTATTTCAACGTTGAGAAGATTACATTTTCTGGTACTAACAATGTTTTTCGATGATGAACTGTGAATGACTTGATTCTTCTCAACAATACAATGATCCAAGACAATCTCAAAAGAATATTGATGAAACATACTATCCCCCTCGAAAGAAAGAGCTGATATTGATGGAACACAGACTGAAGCATGATATTTTTCACATTTTTTATTAAATGACAAATATGGTGATATTTTGCATGATCATATATATATCCCATATCAGATTGTTTGACGCCTTAGGAAGTGGGGAGGGGAGGAAGCAAAGGACAGATAGAGATTGGAACAGAAAAATATAAATAAAAATGTTTAACCTGAAAAAAAAGAAGGTGGTGGGAGGGTGCTAGGAAGGGTACAGGATGTATATATGTATCTATATATACACATATAAATATATATGTTGTATATATATGAGTTATTTAGGTCTTATTCATATAGCAATTATATTTAAACAAATTTGTCATATATTATTTATATAAATTGGTATGTATACATTATTTATAAAACAGTTATTTACCTGTTTAAAAAAAAGAAAAATACCTTTTTATTAAAAAAAGGAGAGGAAAGATTAAAAAAACTAAGTTATATGTACTAGAATATATCTAGACATATCTAAATGTAATAATGTAGACAATATACATTATATATATCAAAATGTGTGTATGTATATATTTATGTTTGATATATGTATACAATTTAATTATATGTCACAAAAAAAAGAATATTTGGCTGACCTTGTCAAATGACTAACTAAGGCCAGGTATTACATCAAACATTGTTGGGCTTCATAAGGAGTGTTAACTTATTCATCCATCTAGTATCTCTTCATTAAGGACCTTCTATGTAAAACACTGAAGCACTTGGGAGAAAATATAGTTTACATAAGACATGTTACCTGACTTCATAGGGGTTACTGTTTCATAGTGAGGATTATTCAAGGAGATGAGGGGACAACAAACAATGAGATTTTGACCTAAGTGAGATATGACAATGGAAAAGAGAAGGATTTGTTATAAAGAAATAATTTAAAAACCCACTTATAATCCTATATTTCACTAATCACTGTGGGCCTCACTGTGCCACAGAAGATGGAAAACTCTATGGACTTTGGAAGCATTTATTGAAAGGTCAAACTATATCATGGATACCACATAATTCTTTTTTGGGGGGGGGTTGCAATTGGGGTTAAGTGACTTGCTCAGGGTCACACAGCTAGTAAGTGTTAAGTGTCTGAGACCAGATTTGAACTCAGGTCCTCCTGAATCCAGGGCCAGTGCTCTATCCACTTCACCACCTAGCTGCCCCTATGGATACTACATAATTCTTAAAAGCATCACAACATTATTATATATTACAATGTTAATCAATCATCCGGAAGAAGCTAAACTATATTTAATCTATTCTATTTACTAAGATAGAGAGGGAAAATTTTATGATTATGCTATGCTCCATTTCTACTTAAATATTTGGATGGATCTGTGATCTCAGCAATGGAGGTATGCCCTCCAATGTTACAGAACCCAACTTTTCACTGCCTTCTCATTCTGCATGACTCTTGCTCATGTCCTCCCACAAATTTTCTAGAAGAACCCATTGTAGCAAACAAGGCTATGTGCTCAACCGTTTACTTAGATAAAGATAGGTTGAACAAAAGGTCTCTCTTTGTTTCAGATATTGTGACCTCTACCTGAATCCAGTCCCTGGAATCCTGTTATTCATCCTCGGGTTATATATAATAATAATAGCTAGCACTCTGATGGAACTTTAAGGTTTGCAAAGGATTTTACATATACAAACCCATCTGGTCTTATTTGGTAAATGTTATTATTACCACCCCCATTTGGGTGCAACAGATAGAGCACTGACCCTGAAGTTGGGAGGAACTGAGTTCAAATTTCATCTCAGACACTTAATAGCTGTGTGACCCTGGGTCAGTCACTTAGCCCCACTTGCCTTAAACATACAGGACAATCGCTAATCATTCTGATAATGTATCTTGTCACTAGATCCAGATGGCTCTGGAGGAAAAAATGAGGCTCATCATTTTGCATAGGCCTTCCTCACTTAAATCCCATTCATTGCAATTCATGAGATCTGTTATAGTTCTCTTTGAGAATGAAAGGCAAACAACAACATCCCCATTTTATAGAAGAGGAAACTATGGGGTTTAAGTGATTTGCCTGGGGTCACATAATTAGTGTTTGAGGCATGATTTGAATTAAAATCTTTCTGATTCCAGTCCCAGAGCTCTATCTACCATGTAACCCAGATGCCTTAATGATATTGATCCTATGATTCACATTGAACTCATTGTTTCATATAATTTGAACACTACAAATATAATTACTTAGTTTGGTCTGCTTAATTTTTTTTATTTCAATAAGCGTCTGTGAATCTTTTGTGTTTTGTTTTTCTTTTGTGTAGAGACAATAAATGGCTGTCCTATATTTGATTTACATTTGTATATACAATACCTTTTCTACATCCATCTCTTTGTGGGCAAGATGCTAGGCATGAGTCAAAAATAAGGTTTAATTAATTTTATCAGAATCTCAAAAGTACAGGTTTAAGGAGCCAAGGAGTGCAAGTCAAGGAAATTAAACCTTCTTTTAGGTCACCAGACTCCCTCATAACTGAACCTGGAGTATCTACACAACTGGGTCCAGAGATGAAAGAAGCCCCTTAGTGGAGAGGGACAGGGCATGGTATCCCATCTCCTTGTACCCAATAAGAAGGGATGCTTATTTTTGTTTAATAGAAATTTTTATTTAAAGATTTGAGTTCCAAATTCCATCCCTTCTTTCCTTCCCTCTCCCCTCCCTGAAGCAGTAAGAAATCAGATATAGGTTATACATGTGCAGTTATATAAAGCATTTCTGTATTAGTCATTTTGTATAAGAAGACTCAAATAAAAGGGAAAAAATGAAAGTGAAAAATAGAATGTTTCAGTATGTATTCAATCAATATCAGTTCTTTCTCTGGAGGCGGATAGTATGCTTCATAATGAGTCCTTTGTGATTGTCTTGGATCATTGTATTGCTGAGAATAGCTAAGTCATTCACAGTTCATCATTGAACAATATTGCTGTTACTGTGTATAATGTTCTCTTGGTTCTGTTCACTTCACTATACATCAGTTCATACAAATCTTTCCAGGTTTTTCTAAAATCATCCCGCTTGCCATTTCTTATAGCACAATAATATTCCATTACAAGCATATACCACAGCTTGTTTAGCCATCCCCCAATTGATGGACATCCCTTTGATTTTCAATTCTTACCCACTACAAGAAGAGCTGCTATAAATATTTTTGTGCAAATAGGTCCTTCCCCCACACTCTTTCTTAGATGTCTTTGGGAAATAAACCTAGCAGTGGTATTGCTGAATCAAAGAGTACACACAGTTTTATAGCCCTTTGGGAATACTGAATGGATGCTTATTAATTGTGATTAGATCATTGTGGTTATTCTCCCTACCAAGGCAGGTTCCATCCCCTTCATGTCTGATTAAAATGTTGGTCAGAAGTTCCTGTGGTTGATAAGACTTAGCCCATAGTGGCCAGACTTCCGGAGGTGATCTTCTTTGAACAATCAATTAATCAACAAACATTTATCAAGTGCCAAGATATACCATGTCTCATTTCCTTCTTAGTTTACCTTCAAAAACTTGTGCTACATGGGTGAATTCATTGAGATTCCAAGGTCGCCTGAATGCTACAATGAGGAAATGAAGTAAGCATCTGGGTGGCAAAGTGAATAGAAGATCAGTCCTGGAGTCAGCAAGACCTGAGTTCAAATATAGCCTCAGACACTTACCAGTATAGTAACCCTGGATAAATTACTTAACTTTACCTCAGTTTCCTCAACAGAGCAATGGGAATAATGGCACCTACCTCCCACAGCTATTTTGAGGATCAAATGAGATAATTTTTGTAAAGTATTTTAAAGCAAACCTTAGAGATAGTTCTTATTTTAATTTATTGTTATTTTGCTAGAGAATATATTTCTAAATTGTTAAATACTATAACTCTGTAAGCATAATATCAAATGACATTTATATAATGGGTTAAAATTTGTGCTTCACATGAATGTATATGTGTATGTATGCATTTATATGTATGTGTCAGTAATCTTGAAATATGCTTGAAAAATATAAATATTATGATCATCTTTATTTTCTAGATAATAATGTAGTAAATGAGATTCAGATAAGAATCAGTTAAGTGTCTTGCCCAAGGTCACAAATTAAGTACCCATGGTGGGATTTGAACCTTAAGGTTCCCTGTGTAGTAACTGCCATACCATAATTAATCTCTCAATATGCATATGCATATATAAACAACATAAATAATTGTGTTCAAGTTTTTTTCTTTTTTTGGGTGATACATACACTATTTAATACTCATGCAAACAATTACACATAGAAAACATGGAATCAAATGAAAAATGATAGGTATCATGACACTTCTCATTTCTCACCCATCTGTATTCCTTTCAACTTCTCCATCATGACACCAACACTCCACCCCCTTGCCAGATAATACCACCCTCCCTTTTCAGCTTCCTTTTGTGTTGTTTTTATACACTAGATTATAAGTTTACATTTCAAACTCCTTGAAGGCAAGGTCTGTGTCTTTTTCTTATTTGTTTCCCTGACACTTAGCACAGTGCCTGGTCTGTAGCAGATGTTTAAAAACTGTTTATTGGCTGAACATCAAAAAGATGGGGATGCAGAAGGTAGAGTACTACACAGCAGAAAGAGCATTAGTTCTGGAGTCAGAGTCCTGGTTTCAAACCCCAGTTCTGACTACCTGTGTGACCACTGACAAGTCTCTTAACCTCTCTGGGTTTGTTTCCTCATCTATAAAATGAGCGGGGTTGGAGTCAATTTGGTTCCTTCTAGCTCTTGTACTCTGATCCTATGGATATTCAAGAGGGCTGCTTGAATTATTGGAAAGCCTGTGTGTAGTTATTCTGGGAACATTTCATAGAGGAGGTAAAATGAGATTTGGGATTAAAATTTGTCTAAGTAGCAAAGCAGGCAGACTTCAGAAACTACAGAGGTCCTTCATAATGTCTGAGATAAATGAAAGTGTTTTCACAGATTACATATTGTGTAAGATTACATATTGTTCCTGACATGAGAAGTGAACAGTAGATATAGTATAGGCTTAAAATAAAGCGGTCTGCTTTTAAATATTGTTTTATTCTCTCATATAGCAGGAAAATGAAAATGCTGCCTCAAGTCTTGGGAGAATTTCAGCGAAACTTGGCAATAAAGTGATTTTGTTTCCCCAAATTGCCTAAAGTGATATCTGAGGCAAATCTTCTTGTAGCAATTATCAGAGGTCACCTATGAATCTAGGCTAAAACCAAGGAAGAACTTGAGATACTAACAACAGCATGTTGCCATATCACTCGGGTGATATTCATATTGTTTGATAATTGCTTTGGTCTGGGCTGCACCAGGGGCACAAATGAGCATGTGAGTCTGTTTTTTGGCCAGCACAAAGATGCAATCTTCCCCATAAATTGTCGGCAAGTGAATAGTGGTTCAAGTTCTCTCAGGCAGGCTACAATAGTGATATAGAGAACAGTACCTGGCTCCTATTGCCTTGGTTCTACAGATAAATACACACGCATAAAATAATTCCACTGCTGACATTGATGATTATAATTCCTGTATCTCCAAAGCAGTTTTCAGCCCCTAATGTTTCTTGTTGTTGTTTTTTTTTAATTTCCAAGAATATCTGAAAGTATGACTAAGCCCGTGGAGCTCATTTGAAAATTTTTAGTCTCCCTTTTAAACTGATCCTTTAGAATCATATTACATATGGGAATCTTTTCATCTGGTGAAATGTGTAAATCCCTCTCTTCCTTCTGCCATTACCACCACCCTGGTATAAGCTCTCATCCCCTCAAGCCCAGAGGATAGCAATAGCTTGCTGCTGGGTCTCCCTGCTTCAAACCTCTCCTTACTACAGCTCATCCTCTAAGGAAGCCTTCAAATTGATTTTCCTAAAGCGCTCATCTGACCATGTTAAACCCCTCACCCCCTACTCAGTAAAAAACAGTGGCTCCCTATTACTTCCAGGATCAATATAAAATGCTATGTTTGTTTTTCAAAACCCACTCTAACCCAGCCCCTTCCTGCCTTTTCAGGCTTCTTCTGTCAACCTGCCACGTGCATCCACTCCCTTGCAGAGGTGCGGGCCTTCTTTCCCTTCTCGCACAAGATGTTCCATCTCCCAACTTCATACCACATTCTCTTTCTCTTTCTTTATTTCTGCCTCCTGGCTTTCTTCAAATATCAATGAAAGTCCTACCTACTGCAAGAAAGCCTTTTCAGATTTCCCTTAACCTCAGAGCTTTTCCTTTGAGATTTTTCTCCACTTTATACTGTCTATGTCTGGTTTGTACATAGGCAGCTGGGTGGTGCAGTGGATAGAATGCTGGGACTGGAGTCAGAAAAACTTCCCTTCCTGAATTCAAATCTAGCCTCAGACATTTACTAGTTGTATGACCCTGGGCAGGTCATTTGACTCTGCTTGCCTCAGTCCCTCATCTATAAAATGAGCTAGAGAAGGAAATGGCAAACCACTCCAGTGTTTTTGCCATGAAAACCCCAAATGGGGTCACAAAGAGTCAGACATGAATGTAACAACTGAACAATACCAAAACAGTTATTTGCCTGTTATCTCCTCCATTAGACTGTGAGCTTTTTGAGAGGTTGTCTTTTGCCTTCTTTGTATGCCAAGTTCTTAGCACTGCCTGACACTTAAATGTTGACTTGACTTATTGACTTATGTGTGTTTTTTTGAAGTATTTACTCTTGTTTACTCCTATTTTTAGGAAACTTTCTCTGCAAATGACCATTGGGCCCTACAATACAGTTGATCATCATTTCCCAACCCTAAAGACTTTAGCTCTCACAAAGTTTTCAGGTTGTGATTGTTTCCCTGACTCAGTCTCCTCCCCATCACCCAATCTCCATCCTTCAGATGATAAATTCTTGGACCAAAATGACTGCTGTTAAGCTGAAGCAGATGTCTTTTTCAATTCACTGGCTAAAACCGTATAGATCTTATGAGAATAGGAAAATCTCACTGGTTTTGTTTATGTCTTTGCAGTATTAAACATGATCAGGAAAGCAGGAAAACAACACACACAAACTGTCAGCTTTGGATGGATTTGAACTCTTGGGAAATTTTCTGTTAGAGGTTGATTTATAAAAATTAAAAATAAAACTACAGTCATTGTGTCTGAGGATTTTAGAAACTGTCAATGATACGTAGAGGAGAAAGGCCCATTACTTCCCTGTTCTCTGGATCTAGTCCACTTAATGATTTACCTTCATCTTTCAGCTTTTTCTCTCTTTACTATTTGACATTTGGAAAGCCTTTTAAACTGGAGTAATGTTGAAATATGGAGTCAGATTAGCAATCATTCATGCTTCTTTAGAAACATATATATCTGATAGGGCAAAACTGAGTAAGAATATATTTTACAGCTGATTTGAGATCAATGTTGAGGTACACAGGTCTGAGCTGAAAATATAATGAGATGGGATTAAGGAAAGGAATACAAACATTTCATCTCAAATCTCATCTTCTACTGGAAATCTTCCCCAACCTCTCTTTTTGGTTTTTTTTTTTTTTTTTTTGCAGGGCAATGAGGGTTAAGTGACTTGCCCAGGGTCACACAGCTAGTTAAGTGTCCAGTGTCTGAGGCTGGATTTGAACTCAGGTCCTCCTGAATCCAAGGCCAGCACTTTATCCACTGTGCCACCTAGCTGCCCCTCCCCAACCTCTCTTAATTCTAATGGCTCCGTTCTATTAATTACTTCCTATTTATTCTATGTATAAATATTTGTACATATTTGTTTGCTTGTTAAATCCCCCATGAGATTATGAGTACCTTGAAGGCAGGGAATGCCTTTTACCTATTTTTATGACCCTGTTGTTTAGCATAGGGCTTTGTATATAGGTGCTTAATAAGTACTGATTGAAGGATTGGTTTTGCTAACAAGTATAAACACATATATATATGTAGGGCTTATATGTCTGTCTATCTCTATCCATACACATGTATATATTTATACATATGTATATACACATATACACCCATTCATGGTTTAGAAATTACCACGTGTATATATATATATATATAATACAATATGTATTTATATCCATATATATATTAATAGCAAGCCCTAAGCCATGTGTATGCTGGTATATATGTGCATACACACACACACACACACACACACACACACACATATATATATATATATATATATATATACACATACATACATACCCATATACACATATGTATTTAGGATGTTTGTCTAGATCTGTTATTTTATTAGTGTGGGAAACTCCCAGTATGGAAACTCACTTTTGGCATACACACATACATATATAAACACATATGATTAGTCGCAAGTTCTAAACCTTGATTGAACTTGTTAAGGGCTAAAATTCTAGCTAAACTGTCTAAAATATCTAATGAGTGGTCGCCAATAAATTATAAGCTTTAGCAAGAGTTAGACTTTTAAGCATTTATTAAGGAGAATAAGAATTTGGTAAAAAGAGAGAAAGGCCTAGATTCCTATCTATTAAAGGGAGAGCATATTTCTAGCTCCACTCTCCACCAGAGTCCCAAGGAAAGAGCGAGCCCGAGTGCCAGTCTCTTCCTTCCTCCTCCCACTAGCCCGCGTCACTTCCTGACGCCAAAGAAAAGACTCCTGATCTTGCCCTCAAAGACCTTCACTTCATGGGCGGAACTCTTCTACAGTAAGTCTCCAGTAGGTGGCGTTATTCCAATCGTTACAAACTGATACACATACATACATACACACATACATATACATATACACATACACATATAGGGCTTATATGTGTAATAGCATATACATACAAATGATGTGCTTATGCATACATATATACACATATGAATGCACATGCAAATGCACACATTTATTCAGGGCTTAGAACTTGCTATTAATATGCACACATTAGTAGCAACTCCTAAGCTATGTGTATATGTATATGTATATGTGTATGTGTATGTGTATGTGTATGTATGCATATGTATGTGTGTGTGTATATATATAGATACATATATATATGTGTGTGTGTATGTGTATGCATATGTATATGTATTTGGGGGGATTGGCTGGACATGCTATTTCATCAGTGTAGGAAACTCCCAGTATGGAAATTCCCTCTAGGCAAATAAAACTGCAAATCTAGGATTTATTTAAATAAAATATTAGGGATTTTTCTGAGGCAATGAAAAATTAAGAGCTGGATCTGCAATTCCACATTTAAGAATGGTCAGAGGTAGGACTTGAACCAATTCTTCCTAGCTAGAGGATGGCTCATTCTCCATGGTCATGCTGCAATATCTCTCATGA
Organism: Dromiciops gliroides; assembly: GCF_019393635.1. Taxonomy (NCBI): domain Eukaryota; kingdom Metazoa; phylum Chordata; class Mammalia; order Microbiotheria; family Microbiotheriidae; genus Dromiciops; species Dromiciops gliroides. The sequence continues at coordinate 349,987,626 of NC_057861.1, forward strand.
TGCTAACAGGGTACATGAGCATCACAGGGGGACTGTGATGTTTAAAATCTAAATTGTGGTCGCCTTAAATTAGAAGCTTTAGCACCATTCCTTGGGCATTAAACATTTATTAAATCATACAGATATTCCCATGGAGTTCAGAAAGTTAAGAAAAAAGCCTATTTAGCCTAGAGTTCCAGCCTGGTCTGGTCTGGTTCTTCCTCAAGTCCTCTGCCATAAGCCTGCTTCAATCACAAACTCTCTCCAGCAAACTGATTGTGGAAGCTTTTTATAGGTCTGGAACAGAGGCGGTCCTTTACACACTGCTTCAAGCTGATTGGTTGGCATCATCTAAATCCATTGGTTCTGAAGGTGTTCTCAAGGTGTGATTACAATCCAGTTAACTTGAAGTAGGCTAATCAGCAGTCAATCACTCTCACTTGATTCAATCAGTCTAGATTAATCTCCAGGTGGGTCTTTGAGTATCTGCTAAATCTCATTATTTCATCACAGGACAAATAATCTACTTTGGTCACAGATTTCACTTCTAACACCAATTAGTCATCTCACAAATGACCATCCCAAGAGGCATTGGAAAAGTGTTTGTGGAAAAAAAACAAACAACAACAACAACAGAAATCCATCATCTCTCAGGGAAAATAAAAGTAAAGCACATACCCTAGAGACATTGGGCTGGTGGTATCATCTTGATGGATGGGCATCAATTAAAAATGCACAATTGTTAATGCCTTCTTTTGATATTTTGTGTCATGGAAAAGTGGGTGAAAGATTGATGTTTGCAGCTGTCCCCTGTTGTGGTTCTGAGAGTTTGCTGCCTTGAATAACAATGACCATATTCTGGGTTTAAGGAACTAGGAACTTACTATGATCTGATAATCTTCTTGCCCCTATTTTGCTGAAAGATGAAGATAATGGAATCTTCACTAGAAAAAAAAATGGATTTGACTCACTAGCAAGAGTTAGACTTGAGGCTCCTCTTTGAGGACCTAAATTAAAACAGTCTTGTTTTCTGTGCATTGCTTTTAAGTATCCACAAAACTTCTACAGATATTTTTTGGGGAAATGGTGCTTTTGGCTCAGCAGATGAACCCAGTCCTTACAGCTATTTTACTTTGGTGATGAGGTTGGTATGAGTTGATATGAATGCCTATAATCTTTGTTTTGGTCCATACCTAAGATTTCATCAATATAGAGAATTTTTGCTATATAAATTTCTACCAATACATATCAGCAACTGTTCTACAATTTTATAGAATTTGAGAATTGCCTGAGTTAATTGTTAAATTAAATGACTTGGCTAGGATCACATGGCCAAGCCTGAATCCAATGTGGAAAATGAATCTAAGTTTTCTAACTAAGATGCAAATTTTCTATTATATCACACTGCCTCTCTTCCTTATAGAGGTAGAAATACATACATACATACATATATATATATATATATATGGATTTTAACTTTAATAGCAGTTGATAAGATAGGAATATATTAAAGTGAGTGATTGCTTTAGCAGTACAAAATGAGAAATAATAATTTTTTTTTCCCAGAGAAGGTAGGGTTTTCTTTCATTGAATATCAGAAAAAGAAAGGATTATAATAAGGCCTATGTTTCTAAACTTTAGGTAAAACATTGTTTGAATAAATCTAGCTATTTTAATCATTTTTACCTAGAAGTATAATTTTCCAACCTAAACATAAAAAATAATAACTAGGAAATAATTTTAATTTCTGACTATTGGAAATTTGATAAATAGTATGATTGTGCTATTGCAACTCTAAATACATTCTAACCAGGAGAAGATTTAACTAGCCTATCTGGTAGTCTACTTATTTACTGTCAGGAAGACTGCTTATTATCAACTACGCTAGAATGTAAATCACATTTTCTGATCTATGTGTCCAACTTTTCAGTGGATAATACTAAATAACCCCATTCGACTGGGTAGTTCATTCAGTTATTCAGGTTTATGGAGAAATACAAATAGCCCTGCCAGGATTCAGTTGAATTCAAAATAAGATATTCCAAAGAAACCTTACCAACTGAATTTAACAAACATTAAGTCAATCAATCATAATGTTTAATCCATTATTATTATTATTATTAAGTGGCTGGCACTATGCAAAGTACTGAGGATAAATAGAAAGACAAAAGACAGTTTCTGTTCTCAAAGAGCTCATAGTATAATGGGGGAGACAATATAAAACAACCATCTATTAATGAGATAAATGAATAATAAATTGGAGATAATCAAAAGAATTAATGGGTATCAGTAAACACTTCCTATATAAGGTGGGGTTTTAGAAGAGCCTTGAATGGAAACCAAAAGGCAGAAAAAAGGAAGTAGAACATTCCAGGTATGGGGAACAGCCAGTGAAAATGCCCAGCGTCTGAGTGTGCTAGGTGCTGCAGTGGATAAAACACTAGCCCTGGATTCAGGAGGACCTGAGTTCAAATCCAACCTCAGACACTTGACACTTACTAGCTGTGTGACCCTGGGCAAGTCACTTAACCCTCATTGCCCCAACGAAAAAAAATGCCCAGGGTCTAGAGATGGAATTAATTGTTCAAGGAACAGCAAGGAAGCCATTGTAACCTACAAGAAGTATCATGGTATACTGGATAGAGAGCCAGATATGGAATCAGAAAGATCTGATTTCAAATTATTTCTTTGACAAATCCTGAGTATGTGATTATGGATAAGACACTGAACTTCAGATAACTTTGCTTAGTTATAAAGGGTTTGAATCTGCATTCATAAATCCTCAGAAGTATTGACTATAAATAAGACAATATGTTAGTACCTGCTGTGAAGGAGCTCATCATATTCTACTGGCATTAATTTCATGATTGAGGAACACATGGTTATAAAGAAGCCATGTGTTTCAACCTCTGCATTTTATGGATGAGAAAATTTAAGCCAAGAAATAGTGAACGACTTGTCTAAAGTTATATAGATTGAGAGTGGCATAGGCTGAGTTTGAATTTAAAGCCACCAACTTCAAATCCTGTGCTTCATGTCTACTCTTAAAAAAAATTTAAGCCCAAATTATCTTTCCCATATTGTATGGTAGAGAACTACTGATTTATTAAAGTGATGGAATAGATTCAATGTTCATTTTGGGGAATGATTTTGATCTTCCTCACAAACATCTTTATTTCCCATGTATGTATATGGAAGCTGGTTATCTTTCTAGTTGTGTGTGCATCTGCCAGAGTTCCAAGTTTTAATAAAAGAGAAAATTCTGTCTTTTTAAAAAAATCATGTGTGGCATATAAAGTCCATGGATGTTAGGTTGTCTGTAGTTTGCCTAAGGCAGAATCCTTAAATTGTATTTAGCTAACACCTGTGGGGATACAGCTGACTTTCAAAAAGGGCCAAAGCTCTTGTCAAAACAACTTTGTTGAACTACTGCAACCCACTCTTAGGATCTGATTTTAGTTTCTGGCTTCCCTGATCATGATTTATGAAATTAATTAGGGGGCAGCTAGGTGGCACAGTGGATAAAGCACCGGCCCTAGATTCAAGGAGTACCTGATTCAAATCCAGCCTCAGACACTTGACACTAGCTGTGTGACCCTGGGCAAGTCACTTAACCCTCATTGCCCAGCCCACCCCCAATTAATTAAAATACTTACAACAATAATAAAAAGCATTTTGTATCACTTTAAGTTTTATAATGCACTTTCCCCTCAATATATCCTCTCATTGTTCCTGAAAAGTAGGTGGTATTATTATCCTCTTTTTATAGATGAAGAAATTGATTCTGAGAGAAGTTAAATGGCTCTACACAAAATGACATAGCTAGTGTCTTAGGCAGTATCTGAGCTCATTTTTTTTTTTTTGAGGGAAATCAAATTTTATTTTATTTTTCAGTATTTGTAGCGGTAATTTAAAATGGAAAAAAATAAAGAAAAGAACATCTATTTTTAAAAAAATACATCAAAGAGCATTAGGAACCCAGAAGGAATGCAGACAAGCAAGACAGCTTTGCAATTACCATCATAAATTTGAAAGAACTCAGGTCTTCTTGACGTTAGTCCAAGTGGCAGCTCATCTCTCTATTCCCTCTTCTCACTTCTCACTTCCAATCACTGCTTATTTTGTTTGTCTCTCATAAAATGGGAATTTCTAAAACATTTTAGAAACCTTAAAGTTATATTTTAATCCTAACTGTTGTGATTGTCATCATCATCAACATTATCATGAATCTCTGGCTTCATTCACTACTTCTTGATTCATAAAAATGACTGTTCCCTGATGGGCCTCTCTTGATTCCTTTGTTATGTAACTTTCTTCTTCCTGCTAACTTTGTCTTCTTTAGTAAATTTTGTCATCTTGACCTTATTTCACTTCTTAGTATTATTTCTCTTGCTGTCTTTGGCTTTTACACACTAGAAATATATTTTGGGAGACCATCTTTGTCTCAGAGATTTTCTAACCAGTCCCATTCTTGTGCATACCCTCTAGAACCTGATGGCAACACAATTCTATAGAATAACAGATTAACCCCTTTGGTACCAGATGCCATCTCTGAGGACTTAGAATGGATACTTCTTTAATGAACAATACAAGCTTTCAGGACATTTGCCACATATGTGGCAAAGGGATACTTCAGGGCTTGGGCATGGGAATTGTGTCCTTTCTCTTATAGAAAAAATGCTTCCTTATGTACCTGCCCTTGAGGGTGGTGCCTCTGCTTGGTGACTGATTCAGCTGGGTTCATAGGATCTGATACAGTCCATAACTTTTTTTTTTGGTGGGACAATGAGGGTTAAGTGACTTGGCCAGGGTCATAAAGCTAGTAAGTGTCAAGTGTCTGAAGCTGGATTTGAACTCAGGTCCTCCTGAATCCAGGGCCGGTGCTTTATCCACTGTGCCACCTGGCCATCCCCATTTTTAAATGTCAAAGAGAGGATTTTCTATTTAATCTTAGAATATATAGAAAACCATTGCAGTTTATTGATTGTGTATGTGGGGGGGAAAAGGTGACATCCATCATCTGTACTTTAGGAAAATGACTTTGATAACTGGCTAGAAGGCGGAATGAAGTGGGAAGAGATGAGACAGAAAGGTCAAGCAGCAGGCTATTTCAGTAGTCCATGTGTGAAATAATGAGGACTTGAACTAGAGTGGTGGCACTAGAGAGAGGAGAAGGGGTTGTATTTGAGAGATGATACAAAGGTGAAATTGACAGGCATTGGCAATTAATTGGATTTGGATGGTTGTGAGATATAATGAAGAGTTAAGGATGACATCCAAATTTCAAGCCTGAAGGACTGGTGATTCCCTCTATAGTAACAGAGAAGGGAAGGTGGATAAAAGGTTTATTGGGAAAGATAATGAGTTCTGTTTTGAATATGTTGAATTTAAGATGTCTACTGGACAACTGAGACATCCAACTGAGGATGTCTGAAAGGCAGTCAGAAATATAAGATTGGAGGTCAGCAGAGAGGTTGGGGCAGTATACATAGATCTGAGTAATTAAATCTATGGTATCAGATGAAATCAAGTGAAGTAGTATAGAGGTTAGAGGAGGAGAACTGAGGATACTATAATTAGAGAACATGATCTAGGTGATCATATACAAAATTAAACTGGGAAGTAATGGTCAGACAATTGGAAAGAAGAGACTATCAAGGAGGAGGATAGGGTCATCAGCAGGGTAAAAGGCTATAGAAAGTTAGGAGAGAATAAAGATTGAGAAAAAGCCATTGGATTTGGCAACTAAGAGATCATTAGTAACTTTGGAGAGAGCAGTTTCAGTGGAATGATAAGAATGGAAACTGGATTTTAAGGAGTTAAGTAAAGAGTGAGAGGAGAAAAAGTGGAATCACCTATGTAACCTTTTCAAATGGTTGAGCCAGAAAAAGGAGGAAAAATATGGGTTGATAGTGGGGATAGAAGGGTCAAGTGAGGGATTCTATAGGACGAAGGAGACATGAGCATGTTTGTAGACAGTTGGGGAGCAACCAGTACCCAGGGAGAGACTGAAAATAAGCAATAGAATGGGGATGACAGGGGAAATCTGTTGAAGATGGATAGAGTAGAATCATTTGTAGGGTTGGAGGAAGAGATAATGGCAGAAGACACCTGAATGATATAATATGAGGAAGAGAGAAGAGGAAACTCACAAGTGGCCTCCATTTTTTCCTATAAAATATGAGAAAAGGTTCTAATAGTAGAGAGGGAGGGAGACAGGAAGCCATGAAAGGTTTGAGGAAGGATGAAAAGGTTTAGAAGAACTACTCTGGAGAGTGGGGTAGTAAGTTGAGGAGTGATATATAGTAGGATTTCCTAGCATAAGTGAGGACCCATTGAAGTCAGAATCTCTGTATAATTTTCTGTACTTTCATTCAATAGCACATATTTGGGAATGAGGGTGGCAAAAAAAGGTGAAAGTGATCCAAGACAGATCTAGCAGGGCACAACTGGTGAAATAATAAGAGGTCTAGAGATTCAACAGAAGAGGACCGTGTAGAGTTGAGTTGGTTCACCAAGTGGTAAAGATGGGGTAAAGAGGAGAGAGAGGCTAGCACAGTGGAGCTGGTCTGTGAAAGAAGTAAGTTCATAGTATGGATAAAGAATAGGTTTTGATAAGAAAAAACAGAGGGAAATGCAGAAAGCCAATAGATTATGGTCAAATAAGGGGATTTTGGAATTCCTTAACATGGAGGTACATTTTTGGGTGATGGCAGGATCAAGGATAAGATTATCTTTGTGTGTAGCTGAGGTTGGGTAGAGGAGTAGGCCAGTGCTTAGGGTGTTAGAAGCAAAGTCAACAAGCTCCAGTAGGGGACCCAGGAGAACTTTCTTCATGGGGATAATAGGCTCTTTGCTGTTGTATATCAGTGGTGTGTGTGTGTGTGTGTGTGTGTGTGGGTGGGGGGTCTCCTTGAGATTGTCTTGTTTGCTTGTATTGGTGTCCCCAGTGTTTAGCACAGTGCCTAGCATACAGTAAGAATGTAATAAATGGTTTATATCTCTAATTTATCTACTGATGTTCCACAAATCCTGCTGAGCCACCCATATTCAAGATCCTGTTTTGTTTCCTCCTGTGTTCTTTGAGATAAAATGCCTGTGAAAAATAGTGAGGTCTAAAGATAAGGCTGAATCTAACAAGGTTATTTCTAAATAATATTAGAGCCCATGCTTGGACCTTGGTAGGGCTGCTGTCCTATGCATCTTCCTTTCCATATTTAATCCCTTATCTACTCTAGCAAAAGGGAAAGAGGAGAGATAAACAACTATAGCTTGTGGCTGCTCAAATTAACAGGGTTATAGGAAATCTTTTTTCAGGATGAGGAAGCCTGGATCTATAAAAATAAATGCACAATTAGTATTAGTGTAAGTATTATCCCCAATTTATTAACCACAGTTCCTTTTTCTGAGATTTGCAAATGTTAGAAGCACTGACTAGAGTAAAGCAATTCCTTAGCCTTTCCTCATCAACAAAATGATGCCTCAGTCCCACCCCTACACTTTCAATTCTTAGTCTTGAATTGCCCTCAAAGAAATCTAAGTTGCTTTTAGTTTCCTGAAATAAGCAGTGACTTTTCTTTTATAAGTAGGCCAACAGCTATTTAAAAGTCTGTTTTTAAAGGTTTACAGAATATTGGGAATTGAGTTGCATCTCTCAGTGAACTATAAATAAGCAAAACTCAGAACTTTAAAGAAAAAGAATAAAAAAAGGACCAATCTGAGGGTTTCCTCTTCCCTGCAGGAAATAATAAAGTCTTAGATTATGGCCTCCTTTCTACCAACTGACCTGTCTTTTCCAACCATAGCTGTTGCAGTCTCTTTGCAAATGTATTTCTCGGGATTGACCTCAATAATTTTCTCAATTGAACGTGATCTTGCAAAAGTTTGCAGATTTGAGCACCGTGGCTTTGCAAAAAATCCATTTTCATGCACCTGACTGCATGAAGAAAATTGTACTATGAAATTCTAAATATGTTTCTTTATTTCTGGGAATTCTCTCTGCAGAAAAACTATGCATTTTAAATGAAGTCCTGATTGGAGACCAACTGGAGTTGAAATCCACATCCAACTTTTTCTGCTGGGAGATCTAATCGGGACCCATTGTAGTGTACTCAGACCTGCAAACACCTGCCCAGCAGGCATTAGTTGGGGTCGTGGTGAATTCACCTCTTTTAGAGCTAGAGACAGAACTACCTTTCCCTTTTGATAAGATTAAGGAAAGGTTAATAGCTTTGCCAAATCAAGGCGAATCCTAATCATTCAAGGGCTTTGTCTCCGAGTTTAATCAACTCTGTCAAAGAGCACAAACATAACCCAATTTATTTTTGATATTACAACTGCCCTGACTGCCATTTTGATAAAGGTTTTTAGCTGAATCAACCTTTACATATAATAACTTCACCAGATAAAGTCAGATTCTTTTTTTTCCCTTTAAAGTTCAGATGTCAATTTTCCCTAGCTACTTCAGGCTTTTAAATTGGACTTCTCATGGCATCACTGTCTTTCACTTCTTTTGAAAACTTCCCTTGCAGGTAAATGAAAAATCCTGGAGGGAGAATTTTGGCCAAACCAAGACAAGTTTCTTTCTTTCTTTCTTTTTTTTGAGACTTTTAAATAACCAAGTTTCTCTTGTGTCTGTGAGATGTGTAAAATTAAGCTTTGTTACTTAAGACTTCTCCACTCAATGTTCAGGTAGTAGAATGGGTTACAGCAAACCTCAGATAATCATCCAAATATGAAAACTCTTATTGGAAATTACAACAATTGCAGTCTTTACTAGAGAAACCAATATTCATAATTAATGTAGTTTGACAAATGCAGTAGGGAAAGAATAGTAGAAATCAGGGGGCAGTTAGGTGGTGCAGTGGATAAAGCACCAGCCCTGGATTCAGTTGGACCTGAGTTCAAATCTGACCTCTGACACTTGATACTTGCTAGCTGTGTGACCCTGGGCAAGTCACTTAACCCTCAATGCCCTGCAAAAGAAAAAAAAAGTAGAAATTCTCGTAATTGGAAACACAATTTACATAATTTCATGCTGTATTTGGTAAAGGAAAGGTGACAGCAGGTTTCCATCTTCTCCCTTTCTATTTACTCTTTCCATTTGGAGAGTTTAAGCACTTTGAGGTCAAGGGCCTGAACAATCATCTTTAAGTAGAGCTACTTTTTTAGTCCTAAGAAATAGACATGGTAGCAGAGTGGATAACACATTGCACATAGTATATGAAAAGCTGGGTTCAGATTATGCCTCAGAGGCTTGCTAGCTAAGCAAGCCTATGCAAGTCATTTAACCTCTCTATGTCTCAGTTTCTTCAACTGCAAAAATTGGGGATTAGTTTCAATGGCTAAAGTCCCATCCAGCAATCCAGAAATCTCTGATTTCTTTACTGAGCCCTAGATAGTCATCTCTGTTAAAATTTCTATCTTGTTTTATGCTTAACCTTTGAAAATTAAACATATTATATTCCCCTGAAATTAGTTCCCTAATTGGACTGCTCTCGTTTTGTCGGTGCTATCATCACTTTCCCAACATCTCATTCAGCCAAAGTTAGTGAGAAAATCCAGTCACCTTTGGATCCTCATTCCTCAGAACAGCCTCAATCCTGAAAACAGTTGTGAGATTAAAATTGGATATTAGATCATAAATCTCCCCTGCTTAACCTTTCCCTTAATTTATCTCCCAGACTAGTAAATGGAAGAAGCTTCTGGTTTTCCTGATAGAGCTTTTATTGTATGGTCGTCACAAGGTGATGTTGATTAGAAGGATAGGAAAGTAGAAATACAATACAAATCGTCTTAAGTCTAGGCTTAGTCTATATTCCGTATAAAACTCACTAAAAGTAGAGGGCCACCTTTGGGGCGAGAGACCGAGTCAAGCGCATGCTGTTAACCGAGAGCCGGGCCGAGTCAAACTCCAGTCCGTGTCTCTGTGCAGAGCAGCCAGGAGACCAGCGGAGCAGGAAAAAAGGCCCCACTTCCGTTTTCTCCTTGCCTTTTAAGCTCGCACCCCAGAAGTCGAGTGCTCAGCAGGCAATCTGGCCTGCGTCGCAGGCGGACTGGTGTGCATAGCTCATGCTGTTGGTCTCCTCCCCAAAAGGGTGGTCCTAAAAAAAAACTGGCATCTCTCCATTATCTAACCGACTGTTAAAACTTTTTACCACACAGCGTATGACTAAATCTTACCAATTCTTTCTGTAGGATGTCCTTCAAAGAAGTCCCCACTACTTACTAGCTATGCTATAAACCACTTGTGTTCTCTGAACTTCATCTTAGGATCATAGATCTGTAGCTAGAAGAGATCTCAGAGTATATTCAGTCCAATCTCCTCATTTTACAGATGAGGAAACTGTTACTACAGGCAGGAAGCATCTGATACAGGATTTGAACCTAGTCCCTCTGAGTATAGAGCCAGTGCTCTTTCCATCACAATGATAATAATAAATAATAAAGGTATCTTATATGTGTGTGTATGTATATATATATATATATATATATATATATATATATATATATATATATATATATATATTCACACTCACACACACACACACACACACACACACATATATATTTAAGGGACAAAGTTTGAAAGTTATATGACATATATTACATAATTGACTTTTCACACCAATAGGCAGTTGATACTATTTTCCCCATCTTACAGGAAACTGAGGCTTGAAAAAGGTTAAGTGATTTTTGTCAGGGTGAGGATTTGAACTCAGATTCTTCTCATAATCTTAGCCTCTGCCTCTAGGGAATCCTTTGGGTGTTTCTGGAGCAGGTGAAAGCTTTTCCCCAGAAGGTGACACAAAACAAGGTCTTCACTTAATAGACTCAACAATGTTTTTCTGCCACCTTAAAATAGGCATTTCAAATTTCCATGGGCCATAACAGAAATAATTGTAGTCTTGGTTATCGTGCTTTTATTTTGGTTGTTTGTTTTTATTTGCCTTATTTAATATCACCAAGACTTATTTTACCCAAATAGTCTTGATAAGGTAAAAATATCCATTTTTTATCTTGCTATGGGTTTTTTGCATTGTTTTTTGAATGGATCAGAGGTCACAGCAGAGGAGCCCTCAAGACTGAGAGTGTAGGAAAAAAAAGGGGGAGGGGGATAGAGGCCGTGAGAAGAAAACAGAAAGTCCTTCTTGTTATAGGATGGCAGGGTTGCAGGGAGTGAGGATCTGCTGGGAAATACTGGCTGGATTCTTTTGAAAAATCTGTGTATGGTATTTTGAAATCCTGCCCAGCCCACTGTTCTCATGTGTTTTGTGGCTATTTAAAGCATTCTTACTTACTCTACTGGGGAGTGGGAGGAGATTAGAAAGGAGGGCTGCCAAGGAGTAGGAAGGAAGGATTGTCTTTGCTAAATGCATTCTGGCCCACCACATATTCTTCTCAGCCTTCTCTCTTCCTCTGGGAGCAGCCAGGGAGGGGCTCCTTGAAACTGTAGATTAGAGATAAAGTTCTCTACAACTCACCCAGTTTCTTTGCTAGTCAGGGGTGGGTGTTTAGGCAGTTTGCCTGCTGTTAGTGAAGAATTCCTTAGTCATAACTATCAGGCTTTAGATCTTAAATACTCCTAGGAAAGAGGCTCCTCATCCTCTGGTGCATGGGTAGCTGTGTGTCTCTGAGTCTCTGAGACTGCCTGAGTATGTATGCTGTCACCAGCCTCAACCTGAGCATATATAGGTGGTGTTGGCAGCCTTTGTGATGTGGTTTCAGGGGCACTTCAAGCCATCTCAAAATAACACTTCTCTTGTACTGCTTTCTCCTCTTAATTTGGTGTGAAACTCCCAAGGTTAGCCATTAATTGGATCAACAATAAGTTAGGATCTATCCTCTCTAGCAGACAGTTCTTTAAGTACATTTTAGAGAGGAGAAAACTGTGTCATAAGGTAGTGAAGTGATTTCTTCAAGTTCTCACAGAGGAGAAACATATTCAGTGTTCCCTGCTAAGCCCCCCACCGACACATCGGAACAAATTGTTTGGAGAGCACCGGTAGCAAATTCTGTAAGAATGAGATTCAGGGTTGGTTTGTTTCTATGGGGCAGAATATTGTTGTGGAGAGTCCATGGTGATGCATGAGAGTTCTGACATGGAAAGAACAAGCCCGAGGAAATCTGGGAATTGGTTGGATTCTGAAAGAAGAGAAGAATGCTGATAGGAAGAAGGATGTAGAATGACAAGTCCTTCAAAAAACCACGGCTTTAGGGAGCTGAGTGTCTGCTTTCTTCAAATAGTGACTGAAGGACCTAGATGGGAAGATTTTTATTCTTGTATGTTATCTTCTCTACTCTCTGTTCTCTCAGGAAGATTTATAACAAAGAATGAGAGGACTGGGACTTTGTCCTGGTTTGCCAATTCCTGAAGGGTGCTTCTTTCCTGTGTTAGCTCTCTGTCCTCCTGGTTGGAGTCTTACAGCTCCACTCCCTTACCCAACCCCAGGCTGCCAACTCTAGGGTCTTATCATTATCAAAAGGTCCCTTTTCCAGGGCCTACCTTTCTGTCTATGTTCTTCCTTTCCAATTCTGGTGGATCTGCCTCATCCTGAGGTGTACAATGGGAGAAGAGTTCAGGCATTCTGGGAAATGGGTCACCCTCCACCATTTCCCTCCCCAGTTCACCCCAGCATCAGACTGCCCTCTGAATGGCACACTCAGCCCCACTGGATCCCTTATTACAGTGGGCTGATAATGGGATTTTCCCAGATGCAAGAAGTTCTAATTGATGGCTCTTCTTTTAGGTCCTGAATTTTAATAAACCTGTTATAGATGTTGCTTTGGGTAATGCTGAGTCTTTGCCTTATACTTGCAGTTCAATTTGAAGTAGTCATATTTTTACCTTTTGTGCATGTCCCAGCATAGATTCCTGCTGTGTGTGTGTGTGTGTGTGTGTGTGTGTGTATGTGTGTATGATTAAAATCTGTCACATACTTCTGGGAAGCCAAGCCTGAGGTAGATGGATCATAGCCCATTTTTATAGTTATTTATAGAATTATTCTTGCTTCCACAAAACTTCTTTTGAAATGCAAGGCTTCTGTTTTAGTTGCTTTTCACCCACTTTGCGCTCTGGCAAAATGCTTCATACATACAAAATGGGCCCTTAATAAACATCTCTTGAATAGAATTGACATATCATTTTTGGTGGAATTGTGAAAATGTTGCTGTATTCCTAGACCTAGTAGACAACATCTGTGACTGGGAAGTCTTTGAATCTCACATTGCTTTCTTTATCAGCTTGGGATCTAAATCAGTGGTGTCAAACTCAAATAGAAATGTTACCCATGAAACATTTTAGAGGGACCCTTGTGGGCCTCATATTGACTTAGAAAACAACATAGTAATGTTATCTATGTTTATTGTATTTTAATTATTTTGTTAAATATTTCCCAATCACATTTTAATTTGGTTCAGGCCATACTCAGGTGTGCTGTTGACTTCATGCAAGCTGTGGGCTTGCATGTGTGTCTGATACCTCTATTCTAGACCACTTGGGTCAGGTCCCCTTCTCCTATGATTGCATGTTGCCTATATGTGACATGGGAGGGCACGTAGGTATATAGAGTACTGGGCCTGGGATCAGAAAGACTCATCTTCATTAGTTGAAATCTGGCCTCAGATAATTACTAGCTGTATGCCCTGGATAAATCACTTAACCCTGTTTATTTCAGTTTTCTAATCTGTAAAATGAGCTGGAGAAGGACATGGTAAACTACTCTAGTATTTTTGCCAAGAAGGCCCCAAATGGGGTTGCAAAGAGTCAGACATGACTGAAACAACTGAATGACAAGAACATATGTGAAATATGGGTTGGAGAAACAATATATGGCTCTATTTTGAGCTCCCATAGGAAGTCAAGGAAATTTAATGATGCTTAAAACATTCCACCTCCATGAAGACCTTCCCTGATACCTCATTTTGAGGTGGAGATGATCTAGGATTCTCAAAGGCCTAATGAGTGGATTGCAAGTCCTGGGAGATTTTTCTTCTTTATGGAAAGTAAGCCAATTAATATGCTTTCTGAGGATTAGCTTAGTTGAGTCCAAAGGGGGCACAATCATGGTCAACATGGACCAGAATTGAGCTTGTTGTGATATGGGCCACTAGAGGGACTACCCACATTGGGCAGCTGGGTAGCACAGAATAGAATGCTGGACCTGATGTCAGAAAATTTATCTTCCTGAGTTCAAATCTGGCCTCAGACAATTGCTAGCTATGTGACTCTAGGCAAGGCAACCCTGTTTACCTCAGTTTCTCATCTGTAAAATAAGCTGGAAAGGGAAATGACAAACCACTCCAGGATCTCTGCCAAGAAAACCTCAAATGGAATCATGAGCAGTTGGATATGGATGGAACAAGTGAGCAACAAACCCACTTTGATGAGATCACATACTTAGCAAAGTATTATAATTTTTTTTTTAAAGAAAATCTACCCAATTCATAATCAATTAAATATTTGGCCTTCCCTTTATCAGTTTCACTCATCATGAAACCATGACACCAGAGATTGTCCTTCATTCTAGAAGACTACCAGTGACATCAGGGAGCTATTTTTTGACTTGCAAGTGAATTGAATTTAAGTAAAGTAGGGTTGTGTGGAATTATCAACCTCATTCTCTCCTCCAAAGTCATTGGAGTCCAGTAACAAGACATAGGTTAGGATGACTGGCAATGGCCCCAGATGCAGTGAAAGACATTGGCATTTTTAAGCTAGGGTCTCAGTTTGTCTGAGGTAACACCCATTCAGTGATTTAAGATTAGGTAAGAATTGAGGCAAAAGATGGCCTAGTTTGATTTCACAAAAGAATCATTCTGGGAGGGGAAGACCCTCAGAGTTTCTAGGACTTACCCCTTTATCGTCTACAACTCTGTTCCTTAATGCTTTCCTTCCCTTCCTCCTATCCTATAGTCCACTATATGTAAACAGCCCCTGCCATGGTCCACTTCATTCCCCAGTCATCTTTCTAGCTACCCTTCTATCTCCTCATACTGTTGAGGTATGTATGTCATGACATCATCTCAAACTCTACATTTCTAAAATAGACATCATTATGTTTTCCCCTAAACCCATCCCCTTTTTTTTTAATTTGGTGCCCCCAGCACCACCATCTTTCCAATCACTAGGTAAGGAGTGACTTGGAGTTGCTTTCTATTCTCTTTTTTTTTTTTTCTCAGTCTACATATCCAATAAGTGGACCAGTCTTTTCCCTCCATAATGGATATAATGTGGCAGAAATCCAAGTATCTTTTTTTCATTTGTATATTTTTATTAAGGTATAAATTAAATCTATGACCTTTAAAGGTAAGATATGAAGTTTGGAAAAGAAAAATCTCTTTCTTTCCTAGGCTATAAAAGTACAGCATTGCTGAAGCTAATGATATAAAATTATCCAGACAAATGAAGAACTTAGTATCAACAGACTCTAATTGGGGCTTTCTAAATGAATAGAAGTCCAGAGGAGCATGAATCTACTGGGTGGGTTTTGTGGGTTAAAGATCTAATATTAAATCCCACTTTTAGAACATTTCCCTTGGCAGCCTAAATGTAAACATTTAAAAAAAAACAAGTATGAATCTTCCCTAAAACTTCAAAATCTCCATTTTTAGGGCCTGATTATTGGAATAGATGAAATATTATCATTACTTACTGGGTTCAAATCCCAATTCTCCAAATAACTGCTATGAGACAGTGGGAAAGTTGCACATTTTGAGAAAATTGCTATCATATGTCAGTAATAGCAGACGTTTAACTGCTATGCTATAAGGAGAGCCAAAAGAAATTGAAAATAGTTAGCCAAACGTCACCAGGACGTGATCTCTATAGATTATTGCTTACTCCTTTGGTGATTATGAGACACTGGTTTTTCAGACCCTGGGTGCTATCACACACAGAAAATTCTTTTTTTTTTTTCCCAAAATCAGAGCATGTAACTTGGCCTATTTATAAATGCAGTAAATAGAGGTTATCCTCCTGTACTTTGGAGTAGATGCTAAAATGACAGGCTATACCTATTACAAAGTGGAAGTAATTGGGAACATGAATTGATGTTTTATTCACATGGAAAAATATGATTTTGTGATGCCTACAAAGCCAATTACATTTTTATAAGATGATACTTGAAATATTTGGTATTATATGACTAGATTAAATGAAGAAGGAACAGATATATTGATAAGTACCAGGCAGCATGGCATAAAATGTCATGGGCTAGAAGAATCAGTATGCCTAGGTTAAAAGACCTGGCCTTGTTAATATCAGTGTGTTACTTACTCTATCTGGCCTCCCATTTCCTCATGTGTAAGATAAAAAAAAGTGAACTAAACAATCTGTAAGGTAATTCCTACCTTTTTAATGTTCTACAGCTTTAGGCAACACTCTACTCCTTGCAGAATATAATACTTATATGATTTGTATAGATTGGACAGAAGTAAGTTCCACCCTTGGAATTCCTTTCATTGATAATAAGCTCACAGTTGAACTTGTAAAAGAATAATGCAACTTTATGTAATATGTGATGTCTAAGCAATTCTTGTAAGATCTGAGGTTAAAATCCAGCACCTGACTCTATCTGTGTGACCCTGGGAAAATCACTTAACCTGTGTTTGCCTCAGTTTCCTTAAGTATAAAATGGTTCCAGGGTTGTCAAGAGGATAAAATGAGATAATATTTGTAAAGCACAGTGACTGGAACATACTAGGTGCTACATAATTGTTAGCTATTATTATAATTAATTATTAATTATTATTAATGTTAATTTCTAGATACTAAGTGATGGAGTTTTAGGAGGTAGGAAGAAGATTTCAACAGCTCCCCATGCCAGTTCAAAATCCTGTCATTTCAATAAGAGAAAACATCTAACATGTCTCCTGTGTATGTAAGCTGGCTGGTTGCTGATAATATCTGCATAATAAAGTCAGGTAACGGACTTCATAGCTAGGTGGGTAAAAGATAAATGTTCTTTCCCTCTGAGTTTAGTGCCTACTCC
The DNA here is from genome assembly GCF_019393635.1 of Dromiciops gliroides. Classification (NCBI taxonomy): domain Eukaryota; kingdom Metazoa; phylum Chordata; class Mammalia; order Microbiotheria; family Microbiotheriidae; genus Dromiciops; species Dromiciops gliroides. The sequence goes on from NC_057861.1 coordinate 350,004,596, forward strand.
TGGTCTTTTCTCTCTACCATTCAATTACAAGAGAGGTCTCAAGAATTTGGGCATTGAAAAACTGAGGTCCCTTGATCCAAAGACGACTTGGCAATTTGTTAGAAGGGCACTTTCAACTAATGCCATCAAATATTAAACAGGGAGTTACAAGGAATTTATAATCCAAAGTCAGAGAGATTTTTTAACAGAGACTCTGAACTGGAAGTAGAGGTTTGAACAATCAAATAACCGGGGACTGTTTGGTATCCCAGTGAGCTTGCCACATGAGATGAAAAATCTCCTTTAGGAAGAGGAACTACCTAGGGTGTTTAACAACCAGATTGTTTTGGGGGGGAGTACATATAACAGACTTTTAATATTTTTTAAATTTAATCTTCATTATTAACATCCCCCCCATCACTTTCATGAATCTCAAAAATCAACAGAAGACTAAATCAAACTCTGATTTGTAGCATTTGATGATTTTCAAGGCAAAAATGTTCACAGTGAAAATTTAACAACTGTCTTTCATGAGCTGGTACATGCTGTCTCCAGCACACCCTTGAGAATTAATTATTTCAGCCAAGTCTCTGAGAACTGACACACTCTTTTTAGAGGAAGAGAAGTTGATAACAGATTTTCCCTAGTCTAATGACTGAGTAATAGGGCTTTCCCTTTTAAAAATAGCTGTGATTTAATCCTCTGGGATTTAAACTTAAATAGAGAAGGCAGAGAACACTCTCCCCTTTATGGGGAAGAGATAGTAGCTCATTTGAGAATCTAGAATTTGGAACCCAAGGGAAGCTACATAATCTCATTTCCATGGGAGAAGACCCTGGAAATGATTCACAATAACCAAGGCACCCCTCACCCCCACCTTGGATTGTAAACTCCATGATAGCAGGAAATACCTTTTACCTTTCTTTGTACCTTCATCACCTAGTACAGTACTCAGCACATAGTAGGTACTTAATGGACATTTATTTCCTGACTGACTTCAGTGCCATTTAATTAACAATGGCTGGGCAAGACCAATGGGGAATAACCCTTGGCAGGACTGCATGTCATGTCCCCATACCTAGAGGAGATTAGATGTTTTACCGAAATTACTTTCAGTAGAAACTATAGACTCAGAAGGGACCGTGTCCCATGAAAGACCAGTGGAGAGCAAGGTGAAAAGGAGCAGAACAACAATATCCCCAGAAGACATTAGTGACCCTGTGTTGTTAGAAGCATGAGTTTCCTCTCCACAGATGAGTCCTGGCCACATGTGTTCCATAAGCATGCCCTCACACACTTAATAGCTGTGTGACCCTGGGCAAAGCACTTAACCCCCTATTTGACTCAGTTTCCTCATCTGTAAAATGAGCTAGAAAAGGAAATGTCAAACCACTTCAGCATCTTTTCCAAGAAAACCTCAAATAGGGTCAAGATGAGTTGGACACAACTGAAATGACTGAACAACAACAATCATGACAAGGCTCCTTTAAAAAAAAAAAAGGAGGGGGCAGCTAGGTGGCACAGTGGATAAAGCACTGGCCCTGGATTCAGGAGTACCTGAGTTCAAATCTGGCCTCAGACACTTGGCACTTACTAGCTGTGTGACCCTGGGCAAGTCACTTAACCCGCATTGCCCTGAAAAAAAAAGGAAAGAGAAGGGCATATGAAATATGAATAGTTTCAGGGGCGAACACGTGATCATCTGACCCAGATGTGATGAACTTCTAACTCTAACTCTAACCCTGCTATTCAATTAGGTTTTAGGAGTCAGAACAAAGACCAAGATAGTTGTAGAAGAGGATAAGCCAAGGAAGCCAGGAACAAATGTCCAGTTAGGCCATATAGGTCAGATAAAGGACAAGGTGCTACATGTAAAATAGAGATAATAATGTCAACTTTACCCAATAATAACAAATGATATATTTATTTTCCAATTATTAGAAAACAATTTTAATAACTAATAGCATCAAGTTATAAAACCTGTCAGTTAAAGCATAAATGAGTAAACTCGCCTAATATTAATTTTTAATCCTCTCCTTGACTTCATCTCATCAATAGGCATGTTCTAAAATGTAATCTGGGAGAGCATAGGCATATCATAGGCCTATAGTTTCAAAAGTGAAGCAACTAATTACTTTAAGGTCAATAAACATTTGTTAAAACCCTATTGTGTTCAAGGCACTTAAAAAATCTTTAATGGCAACACTGAAAAATTCCACAAGATGAAGGAATTAATTTATTAATATAATTTTTTTAATTTTAGGAAATAAAAGATGTTTTTAGCTTCCTCAAATAAAAAAAAATGCTCCCCAATGGAAATTTAAAAAAAAATTAAAGAATGTTTCCAAATTTTATTTAGGCTATTTGAAGTACCTAAAAAACCCCTCTGTGTTTACTCTTTTTAGAAACTTGGCTTCCCTAAACAAAATAAAGAGACCAATATCAATAACTGAATAAAACATTTGCTTCCTAAGGTTTTGGCAAACAATGAAGTTAAATTTTCACATCTCTTACCACACCGGGTTATGCATATCTGGTGATGACATTATATATTTGCACAAAGCTAAATGATACATTTTAAAGGAATTTTCTCTAGAATCTCTTGGGATAGAATTTCAGCAACTGTTCTGGGTGTGGTGTTTCCTCTTGATTTTCTGTAATTTCATTTTACAATTTTGTGTTAAAAAAAGATTATATTCAAGTGTCCTACTTTGAATCTTGTATAAGTATATAAGGCAGAAAAGTATTCATTTCTTTCATTAGCTATAAATGAACATTTCCAAACTTTCTGAAATTGGAAGTTAGGATGCCTGCTCTCTATTTCCAGCCCTGTCATTAACTAGCTGCAGACACCTAGGGCAAGTCTTTTTATCCCAGATTACATAATTCCTAATGTTCCTTCATCCCTTTTGATTCTCTGATTTGTGAGTCTATGTCTGGCTTCAAATACTAGCCTTCACCCTATCTGTGATCTCAAATAATTCACATAATTTCTCTTGGCCTCAGTTTTCTCACATGTAAAATGAAGCAGTTGAACTAGATGACCTCTGAGGTTTCTTTCAGCCATAAATGAATAATCCTACTATCTTAATGTAATATTAAAAATGTTATTGGGACCAAAGTCCTGTGCTACTGCATGCATTTCCATTCATTAAGGGGACTTTCTGCTCTGGAGTCAGGGATGTGGTCCAAACAAGTGTCGAAGTGAGCAACCCAATTATATTATCAAAATTGTCCATTTTACCTTTGGTGTTTCTGTCTATCCCTTGTTTGGTTATGGAGTGTTCTTCTACCTGTAGATCTGAAAAGTCATTTCATTTGCTTCTCTAATTTGTTTATGTGGTAAGCTTTAATGCCTTAAGTTATGCATTTTGAGTTTATCTTGGCATTTGCTATAAAATACTGCTTTATAACTAGTTTCTAAAAACAAATTTTAGGTTTTCCCAGAATTTTTTCCAAATGTATGTGTGTGTGTGTATATATACGCACATGCAAATATGTATATATGTATAGGCAAACATGTAAATACACATTTGTATATGTGTATCATATATGCATATATATATATGATATTCAAGATTTCATATATGACCCTCTGTGTTCTACTTCTGCATTTATACAAACATATTTAAATATTCATTTGGAGATGCATTGAGTTCAAAATTTTAGAAATTTAAATTTAAAATGGCTATTCAGGCTCTTAGACTCTGTTTTCATCTTTTGTTAATATCATTCTTTCCCAATGGTTTAGTCTGTTCCCTGTACTTACTCTAAACATCACAGAGCCCCCAACTTACTCCAGTCTTCTCTCCTTGTCCTTTATCTGGCCTATATGATCTAACTGGACATTCGATCCTGGCTTCCTTGGCTTATCCTCTTCTACCACTATCTTGGTCTTTGTTCTGACTCCTACAACCTAATTCAATAGCAGGGTTAGAATTAGAAGTTCATCACATCTGGGTCAGATGTTCACATGTTTACCCCAGAAACTTCATATTTCATATGCCCATCTCTTTCCTTTTTTTTAAAGGAACCTTGTCCTGATTGTTGTTGATCAGTCATTTCAATTGTGTCCAACTCATCTTGACACTATTTGAGGTTTTCTTGGAAGAGATGCTGAAGTGGTTTGACATTTCCTTTTCCAGCTCATTTTACAGATGAGGAAACTGAAGCAAACAGGGGATTAAGTTCCTTGCCCAGGGTCACATAGCTAGTAAGTGTGTGAAAGCAGATTTGAACTCAGGAAGATGAGTCTTCCTGACTTCAGGCCCAGTGCTCTATCCACTGCACCACCTAGCTGATTATTAACTTAATTAATAAACAAAACATGAAAGAGGGTTATATTCTACTAGAACACAGGGCTATAAACTGGGGTCTACTTTTATGCATATGAATTAGCCATTCTACCAGTGACTATATAAAGATAGGTCACTGGAGAATCAAAATTTGATGGTCAAACATGATGAAGTATTCTTTTTCTTTTTTTTTTTTTTTTTTTGGTGAGGCAATTGGGGTTAAGTGACTTGCCCAGGGTCACACAGCTAGTAGGTGTCAAGTGTCTGAGATCAGATTTGAATTCAGGTCCTCCTGAATCCAGGGCCAGTGCCTTATCTACTGTGCCACCTAGCTGTCCCTGAAGTATTCTTTAAATTGCTGCATTTGGTTGTAGTTATTTATTTGGACTTTGAACAGGTAGTTTAAATAAAATATATATAAGCAGGAAATGTCATTCCAGTATGAAAACATCTTTCTTTCTTCCTCTGTCACCAGTTATGCAGTTAAATTCTAAGTACTGACTTTTGGAAATATGACTGGTGGGGAGAAAATTGTAAAAAGTCTGTGAAAAATTCTTATTTTTTTCCATAAAATGATATATGTTGTTTCTAACACAAGACTTGTTTTAGGAAGATTTATAGGAAAAGGGATTCTATTTTTAGTGTTTTCTCTAGTGACATTACACTGGGCATCACTCAGAACTTCATTTTATAACCAGCATCCTAATTGTTTCAGTCTGTGATGTTTCTGGTTACTCTTTGCAGGAAGAGTTTTCAATGAACAGGGCCAGTGCCAAATATATTCATTATATGAATATTTTCAAAGTAATTCATCAGGACATTGGATAGCTTTTCAACTTCTTACAGATACATTTTAACTTCCAAGTACTTTATCATAATTCAATTAAATTTGCTCTAACTCATTTCCTGCATATAGCTCATGCTATCTTGGCTAACAGTTGAAACTCAGTCAATATTCTACTATATTAAACATGACCACACCATTATAACAATAAAATATCTTAAGTACATGATATATGTACAACACTGTGCTAGGCTTTGGGAAAGATACAAAGTTTAGGTAATACATAGTACATGTTTTCATGCAACTCGCAACTTACAGTCTACAGTATGGATTTAAATTTCTTGGTGGTCTGGAAATATTGTAAAACCATATTCTTGTTAAAAAAGTTCTATTGATTTTTTAAAAATTGCAATAATTTTCCAATATAACCTCATACCTTACCATTGAATGTACACCTGAGGGGTATACTGGAGTCAGCTCATGCTGGCTTGTGAAAGATGACTTTAATTTTCAATGTGAGTATTTATACCTTGGAAATCAGCAAATCCTACAAATATGGGCTTGACTTATTGTTTTGTTGATTATCTTGACTTAAGAAAGTGATGGAGAATATGTTAATACTGATTAAATTTTAAAAGTATCATGCATTTTTTGATGGATGGTTGTTAAAACTAGTAAGCAGCTTGTTGCTTGTAACTTAGAGAAATAGTTAAGCAAAGCTCACCAACACATGACCACAGAGGTGGGCATATGTGTCATATTGAAGCCATAGCCCCCTTTTCTTTTATAAAGTTTTATCACCTTGTCTGTAAGACCAAGATTATTTTCACAATTAATCTAAGATCATCAGTCTTTACTTTAAGATAAATGAATAGTTTCATTCTTCCCTAACAAATTCTACTTTCAAAGACCATAAAGTCCTGTGCACACTAATGAGATCCTTAGGGACAGAAGTGTCCAATGTAACTTACTCCCCTAGTCATGTGCCAGGTGCTTACAGAAATATAGTACATATACAGCATAAAATGGTCTCCAAATGGCACAATGACTTCATTTTTTAAAGCAGCCAGCTATAGGAAATCATGAAAATCCTGGAGGTGATCAAACAACTTTCTCTCTCTCTCTCTCTCTCTCTCTCTCTCTCTCTCTCTCCTTATCTTTCTCTCTCCTTCTCTCATGTGTGCTTTCTGACTACCTTCCTTCTTCATCTTCTACAGACAATAGCTAAATATCAATGTTTCAGGTTCTAACCAAATGGAAATTACACATTAATTATTGAGAGTAGGACCTTTCTACTTTTACAAGAAAAAAATTATTCCAGTTAGATATGAATGGAATCTAAGCCTCTGATTTCACCTTTACCTATAAATATATCTATCTGGTTTTAGACTTTCAGAGGAAAATTTGACAATTTTCTTGCATAATCAAATCAACCCACTATGTATCAATCCATCTCCAATAGGAAATTATTATTTTTGCCTCACATTTCTCATGAAAAATGCAAATGGTATAATTTGCCACCACAGAAAGCCAAGAAAGTAAGAAGCAGTTCAGATTTTGTCCACTTTGCCTTGCCAAGCAACATATATAATTTTGTCTACTTTCCAAACTATTCATGTTTCATGTCTTATCCACATTCCAGCAAAGGAAGTTGGTAATTATCAGAAATTTAAGTCCATTTACTGAGTTTTTGAGGCCATTGGGCAGGATAGATAGCTAATCTTTGCAGTTAATACACACAATGTTTTGAATTTCAGTTAACATTCACAAGTATTAGCATTGCTAAGTATCATGACAGGATTCTTGCTTTACAAGCTCAGGACTTCAAGGGCAGTATATCATTGTCCTTATGACCCTCTTCCTTGCCTCTTATATACCTTCTTTTAATAAGCTATCTAAGCAGGAACATACTTTCAAGACAGTTTTGTGAAAGTACAACTTTATTACAGGTGATGAAAAATAAAATATGGTCCCAGTAATAGACTGTATATTTCTGCTGTCCTGTGATCAGCTCCTCTGATTCTAGAAAGACCCATTGTCAGAAAGTTGACTAAAGGGTGATAAATTTTTTGGCCTTGGTGACGGAGGCCAAAGGAGGCAAGATGGTGGAGAGAAGCCAGCAAGTTGCCTGAGCTCTCCTTTGGTTCCCTCAAAAGGAACATTAAATCAAACCTCTAAATTGATTCTGAAACCATAGAACCTACAAAAATACAGAGAAACACAATCTTCCAATCTGAGATAATTTAGAAGACTTCGGGAAAGGTCAGTTATACTCAGGCAAAAGGGAGATGCAGTGCACCTCAGCACAGCACAACATGGAGGAGGTTGGGGCAAGTCAGCAGGAAGCTCTAGGCCACAGCCAAGCAACTGAGGCCCCTTGATCCTGGCTCAGTAAGCTGGTGGCACAGCAGATCAGTGGTGAGACCCAACAGCACCACCTGAGAGGGAAAGCTGCCAGCTAGAAGGCCACACAAAGGACAGACATGACCAGGCCTGGTCATCCTAGCACACTGGGAGCAAGCGCAGGGAGCAAGCCCAGGGTGGTGAGAAATCCACAAGCCATAGAGGCCTCAGAGTAGAAAGCCAGTGACATATCCCCTATAACCCAGCACAAAAAGTTTGAAACAGGGACCCTGGTGCCCCAAGAGTAGACCTCAACTTTAAAAAAAAAAAAGCTGCAATATGAGTAAGAAACAAAAAAGAGCTCTTACCATTGAGAGCTTCTGTGTTGACAGGGAAGAGCTAAACACAAACTCAGATGAGGACAATACTCTCAAATTGAATACATGTGAAGCCTCAAGAGGGAAGATGAATTGGTCTCAAGACCAAAAAGCCTTCCTGGAAGAGTTCAGAAAGGATTTTAAACATCAATTGAGAGAGGTAGAAGAAAAAATGGGGAGAGAAATGAAAACAACACAAGAAAATTATGAAAAAAGAATCAGCATCTTGGAAAAGGAAGCACAAAGATTGACTGAAGAAAACTATTTCTTAAAAACTTAAATTGACCAAAAAGAAAAAAAAGGTGCATAATCTAACTGAAAAAAAAACAATGCCTTAAAAATTAAAATTGGACAGTTGGAAGATAATGACTTGATGAGACACCAGGAATCAGTCAAACAGAATCAAAAGAATGAAAAAAAGAAGAAAAAGTGAAATACCTCATTGGAAAGACAACTGACCTGGAAAACAGATTCAGGAGAGACAATATAAGAATCATTGGACTGCCTAAAAGCCATAATCAGAAAAAGAGTCCAGAAACCATATTCCAGGAAATTACCACGGAGAACTGCCCTGATATTATAGAATCAGAGAATAAAATTGTCATTGAAGGAATTCACCAATCACCTCCTGAAAGAGACCTCAAAAGGAAAACTCCTAGGAATATTGTAGACAAATTCCAGAATTATCAGGTGAAGGAGAAAAAACTCCAAGCAGCCAGAAAGAAGCAATTTAAATATCATGGAACCACAGTCAGGATAGCTCAGGACCTGGCAGCTTCAACATGAAAGGACCGCAAGGCTTAGAATATGATATTCCGGAAGGCAAAGGAGCTTGGATTGCAGCCAAGAATTTATTACCCAGCAAAAATGTTCATTCTCTTTCAGGGGAAAAGATGGACATTCAATGACATTGGGGACTTTCAAGGTTTCATGATGAAAAGACCAGAACTGAATAGAAAATTTGATCTTAACATACAAGACTCAAGAGAAGTTTAAAAAGGTAAACAGAGGGAAAAAAGTTACTCAATTAGGTTAAACTGTTTACATCCCTACATGGGAAAATAATACTTATAACTCTTAAGAACTGTATATATATTTGTGAAGACAGAAGGATTGTACACAGAGGGTATAAATATAAATTGTCTTTGAAGTGATGATATAAAGAAAATTAGGGGTTAAAAAGGAGTTTATGGGGAGAAGAGTAAAGGGGAGGTGGAATGAGATGAATAACATCATATGAAGAGGTGCAAAAAACCTATTACAATAGAGGGAAAGAAGGGAGGGTTGAACATTGTTTCAATTTTACTCTCACTAGATTTGATTCAAAGAGGGAATAACATATACGTTCATTTGGATAAAGAAACTTGGTTTATTCTTTAGGAAAGTAAAAGGGTAAGGGAAAAGGGGGGGACTTATAGAAGAGAGGGAAGAAGCAGGGGAGAAAAGGGCAAAAAAAAGGGAGGGGGACTGATAAAAGGGAGGGCAGATTTGGGGAGGGTGAGGTAAGAAGCAAAACATTGGTGAGGAGGATTAGGGTGAAAGAAGAGGGGAAAATCACAAAGGGAGTAAATAGAATGGAGGGGAATAGACAGCTAGTAATAATAACTGTGAATGTGAATGGGATGAACTCTGCCATAAAATGGAAGCGAATGAATAGCAGAGTGGATTAAAAACCAGAATCCTAAAATATGCTGTTTACAAGAAACATATTTGAAGCAGAGAGATACACACAGAGTAAAGGTAAAAGGTTGGAGCAGAATATATTATGCTTCAGCTGAAGTAAAAAAAAAAAACAGGGGTAGCAACCCTTGTCTCAGACAAAGCAAAGGCAAAAATAGATCTAATTAAAAGAGATAAGGAAGGAAACCATATCTTGCTAAAAGGTACTGTAGATAATGAAGTAATATCAATACTAATCATGTATGTGCCCAATGGTATAGCATTCAAATTCTTAGGGGAGAAGTTAAATAAGTTACAAGAGGAAATAGACATCAAAACTATACTAGCGGGGGATCGGAATCTTCCTCTCTCAGAATTAGATAAATCTAACCACAAAATAAACAAGAAAGAAGTGAAAGAGGTAAATAGAATACTAGAAAATTTAGACATGATAGATGTCTGGAGAAAATTGAATGGGGGTAGAAAGGAATATACCTTTTTCTCAGCAGTACATGGCACATTTTAAAAAATTGACCATGTGTTAGGGCACAAAAACCTCATAGTCAAATGTAAAAAGGCAGAAATAGTAAATGCATCCTTCTCAGATCATGATGTGATAAAAATTACATGTAATGTAGAGCCATGGAAAGGTAGACTGAAAATGAATTGGAAACTAAATAATCTCATTCTAAAGAATGAGTGGGCCAAACAACAAATCATAGAAACAATCAATAACTTCATCCAAGACAATAACTAAAATGAAACAACATACCAAAATCTATGGGAAACAGCCAAAGTAGTGCTTAGGGGAAATTTTATATCTCTAACTTCTTACATCAATAAAAAGAGAAAGAGGAGATCAATGAATTGGGCAGGTACTTAAAAAGCTAGAAAAAGAACAAATTAAAAATCCTCAATTAAATACTAAATTAGAAATCCTGAAACTTAAAGGAGAAATTAATAAAATTGTTTTTTTTTTATTTTTTTTTAAATTTTGTTGAGGCAATTGGGGTTAAGTGACTTGCCCAGGGTCGCACAGCTAGTAAGTGTGTTAAGTGTCTGAGGCTGGATTTGAACTCAGGTACTCCTGACTCCAGGGTTGGTGCTCTATGCACTGTGGATGTCCATTATCACCTCTATTATTTAATATTGCACTAGAAATGTTAGTGTTAGCAATCAGAGAAGAAAAAGGAATTAAAGGAATTAGAAAAGGAAAGAGGAAACAAAATTATCACTCTTTGCAGATGATATGATAGTATACTTAGAGAATCCTAGAGAATCAACTCAAAAATTACTTGAAACAATTAAAGACTTTAGCAAAGTAGCAGGATATAAAATAAATCCACATAAATCACCAGCATTTCTATACATGACCAACAAAGACTAGCAGCAAGAAATAGAAAGAGAAATTCCATTTAAAATAACAGTAGACAATATAAAATACTTGGGAGTCTACTTGCCAAGACAAACCCAGGAACTCTATGAACACAGTTACAAAACACTTTTCACACAAATCAAATCTGATCTAAATAAGTGGAAAATTATCAATTGCTCGTGGATAGGCCGAGCTAATATAATAAAAATGATAATTCTACCAAAATTAATTTATTTATTCAATGCCATACCAATCAGACTACCTAATATTATTTCATAGAGCCAGAAAAAATAATAACAAAATTCATCTGGAGAAACAAAAAGTCAAGAATATCAAGGGAAATAATGAAAAAAAAATGCACAGGAAGGTGGGCTAACTGTACCAAATCTGAAGGTTTACTATAAAGTGGCAGTCATCAAAACTATTTGGTACTGGCTAAGAAATAGAGTGGAAGATCAATGAAATAGGTTAGGCACAGGAGACACAGTAGCAAATGACTTTAGTAATTCACTGTTTGATAAACCTAAAGACTCCAGCTTCTGCGATAGGAACTCGGTATTTGACAAAAACTGATGGGAAAACTGGAAGAAAGTATCCAGAAACTAGGCATTGACCAACATCTTACACCTTATACTAAAATAATATCAAAATGGATACATGATTTAGACATAAAAGGTGATGCCATAGGTAAATTAGAAGAGGAAGGAATAGTTTACCTTGTAGACTTTTGGAAAGGAGAACAGTTTATGACCGAACAAGAAATAGAGAATATTATGAAATGCAAAATGGATAATTTTGATTACATTAAATTAAAAAGGTTTTGTACAAACAGAAGCAATGCATCTAAAATTAGAAGGGAGACAGAAAGCTGGAAAACAATTTTTATAGCCAGTATTTCTGAGCAAGTTCTCATTTCTAAAATATATAGGGAACTAAGTCAAATTTATAAGAAACCAAGTCATTCCCCAATTGAGAAATGGTCAAAGGCTATGAATTGGCAGTTTTCTGCTGAAGAAATTAAAGCTGTCTCTTGCCATATGAGAAAATTTTCTAAATCACAATTGATTAGAGAAATGCACATTAAAACAACTCTGAGGTACCACCTGACACCTATCAGTTTGGCTAATATGACAAAAAAGGAAAATAATAAATGTTGGAGAAGCTGTGGAAAAATTGGAACACTGATGCATTGTTGGTGGAGCTGTGAACTTATCCAACCATTCTGGAAAGCAATTTGGAATTATGCCAAAAGGCTATAAAGCTGTATATACTCTTTGACTCAGCAATACCACTATTAGGTCTTTTTCCTAAAGAAATCATAAAAAGGAAAAAGGACCCATATGTTCAAAAAATATTTATAGCTGCTCTTTTTGTGTTGGCAAGGAATTGGAAATTGAGAAGTTTCCCATCAATTGGGGAATGGCTAAACAAGTTGTGGTATATGAATGTAATGGAATCCTATTGTTCTGTAAGAAATTATGTGCAGGGGGATTTCAGAGAAACCTGGAAGGATTTACATGAACTGATGATGCACTCATCAGAGAAGAACTGGGAGAACATTGTACACAGTATCAACAATATTATGTGCTGATCAACTGTGATAGACTTGATTCTTCTCAGTAATACAATGGTACAAGATAGTTCCAAGGGACTCATGATGGAAAATGCTCTCCAAATCCAGAAAAAAAGAACTATGGAATCTAGATGCAGATTGAACCAGATTTTTGTTGTTGTTTTTTTTATTTTTTGAGGTTTTTCTTTTTTGCTCTGATTCTTCTTTCACAGCATGACTAATGCAGAAGTATGTTTAATGTGATTGTACATAAAACCTATATCAGTTTACTTGCTGTCTTGGGGAGGGGGAAAGGAGGGGATAGAGGGAGAAAAATTTGAAAATAGAAATCTTATAAAAAGAAATGTTATAAATGATCCTACATGTAACTGGAAAATAATAAAATACTTTTATGAAAAAAGAAAAGCACATATCAATTGTGCTATGAAATGTGTTAAGGAGTTCCAGGAATTAAAACTGCTTGTAGAATTTTTGGTGACAGGATTTGCCATGACATTTTCTGGTATGAATGTACAGTTGATGCATGTTTGTTAGACAAACACTGAACTAGGAATACAATTGCCTTTAATAAAGCCTTTACATACTCTATTTCCCTATCTTGATCTTCTTTATCCCAGACCTGTCATTATTACAGGACCAGGATGTCATCTTGGTAGCAATTTGCACCTTCATGAAAATAATTCACCTTCTTCCCTGAGATAGAACGTACCTCCTTCTCTGCCACCAAGACAGCAAGATTCTTCTTCTAAGAAGAGACTTCTTGGGGAAGCTAGGTGACTAGCTGTGTGACCCCAGGAAAGTCCCTTAAACCCAATTGACTCAAAAAATGAAAAGAATTCTTTTTTTGGCGGGGCAGGGCAATGAGGGTTAAGTGACTTGGCCAGGGTCACAAAGCTAGTAAGTGTCAAGTGTCTGAAGCTGGATTTGAACTCATGTCCTCCTGAATCCAGGGCCTGTGCTTTATCCACTGTGCTACCTAGCTTCCCCAAGAAAAGAATTCTTAATCTAGGGTCTGTAAACAGAATTTCAAATTTATACACACACATAGTATATATGTAGAGATAGATAGATGGCATTTTTTAATATAATTGCTTTCCTTTGTAATAGTATATCATTTTGTACATTTAAAAATAGTTCTGAGAAGGGGTCCATAGGCTACCCTGGACTGCCAAAGGGGTCCATAACACAAATACAAAAAGGTTAAGAACTCATGCTCTATGGGTTCTGTCAGATTCAGAGATTTACCTTGAACCTCTCTCAGACCAAGGATTCAAATTCAAATGTTTCTGCACTATCCTGTTCTCTCTCCTCCAAGTCCACCACTTTCCACTCTCAATATGACTTCTCCTTCAAATAGAATCATTGTTGCTACTTCTCATTCTACCAGGTGTGTTGGAGTATAATAGCCCTGCCTCCCCCACTGTCTAACATAATCACTCCATTTGTTCCTCTGCCAAAAACGCAATACTTTTTGCTAACTTCAGATTTGATTTCTGGTTCTTTCTAGCTTCCCGTACTCAGAATCATCATGGTTACCAATAATTATTTGGAAAAATTAGGAGCTGACCTGGGGGCTGCCCCAAAGTCTACGAGTGTGTAGTTTATCGCCACTGAACACTAGGGGAGTCAATGAAAAGCTACCAGAAAACTGAAAACCATATGTATAGGTGACTTGGCTCTGCTAAATCCCTTCAAAAATTTATTAGACTGTGCTACCAAGCTTTTCTCCATGATCCACATGGACAGTTCCTATTAAAGATATTCAATAGACAGTTATGGAATTGGAGTTCAGGAGAAATACTGGGACTAAATATATAAATTTGAGTTCCATCTGTTTGAAGGTGATTATTGATTATTGAACCCATGAGAACTGATGAGATCACCAAGTAAGAACATACAGGAGAACAGAAGAGTGACCCCAAAAAAGCCAAATCTACATCTATGATGCTATTGGGACTTTAATTTGTTCACCTGTTATCAGTGTGGGATAGTATTACAAAAAGGTGGGTTTGTACACCTAGTGGAATATTTCCTGCTCCCCTCCCCCAATCTAGCAATTATTCTTAAAATAACCAGTTGGGTTTTTTTGAATCAGCATGAAGCTTTTAAAATCATGTGTGTGTGTGTATGTGTGTGTATGTGTGTGTGTGTGTGTGTGTGTGTGTGTACACTCAAAAAAACCTCAAAGATTTTGGAAAAGAATAATGTAAACCACATGGATACCTTCTAAGTGAAGTAGTGAGATACATAATCTGTGGGTCAAATTTAGATTCTATAATCTGCAATTGTATTAATTCTGTGTTCTCTGAAGCAGTTAACTAACTCTTGGCCTACAATGGAGGTTAATAATAATGACATCAAACTTCAGTATGTACAGGATTTTCAGAACTGAACTTGTGGCTCTTAAGTGAAAGGTTCCATATCTCATTAGCAATCTCCTAATCGCATCTTGTTTCATAAAAAAACATGTCAATGTTTCAAGTGGCAGATGGTCATGACAGCAGAGTGGGTTTGTGTCATAACTCATGGTTGACTGGTATGTCTTCCTTACTTTGCACACTGAGAGTTTGCCAGTCACTATCCTTCATTTTTTTATTGTTTGGAATATAGCAAAAATCTGGATATAGCTTTGTTTTAGAGATATATTTTTTTTTCTTTAATTTTGAAACAGTTTCTCTTAGGAAGAAGAACCTGCTCTAAAGCTAGAATGATTCAAGGATTAGAGAAAATGCTTCCCTGTTAATTATATGAAGTGAATGCTGTATAAATAAGGATTATTTAGAGAAAAATCAATACAACATGAAACTACTGGAGCAAAATGTATATGCTTGTTTTGACAAAGCACCACTGTTTAGTAGGAAAAAATGTTGCTTTATTTGTGTTATTACTGCCCAATCAAGAAAATGCCTTTGATATAATCTTTACCTGCAGTGGTATTGTAACTGGTACTAGATATCCATTGAGCTTAGAGGTTTGGGGCCTTCAGCTGGACATGCATATTTGATGTAAGATGCCTCGGAGGGTAACTTCCTTTGTTGTATGTTCAATAAAGCAGGATTTACCATGTGGGTTACTTCTTTGCTGATGCCATAAATGATTTGAAAAAATGCCTAAAGTCATTAAATGCTGAAAAGGCATAAGGTGGCAATGGGCAAAAATACCATCCCCCCCCAAAAAGATATCTCCCCTTACTTTGATGATATCATTAAACTTATAAATTATAACTAATGTTCTAACTATATTGTGACTTAAATTAGTTTTATAGTATGTGACAAAATTATATAGATGCAGCAAATGTGTCAAAGGCTGCAATGTTCAATGTGCAATAAAAGAAAGAATAAAAATGGTTTTCCAGAACTATAAGTATTTCCCCAATCAGAGCAAAATTCTATTAAAACACCTTGGGTGTTTTACTGAACTGGCCTAGCAATATGATAATTAAATTCGATAACATTTTTGCCTCTATCTGTTGCTTATTGCTTTCCCAAACAATTAGCATTTTAGCTGAACCTTTCTTGTATTTGGTTAGAGGCCAGGAATGAATTTTGTGTGTATAGTTTCATACAAAAATATAAAAATGTCATAAAAATCTAATTTCATTTAAAATTCTGAAATATAATTGTAAAATATACATATCATTAACATTTTAAACTAGCACTTTTCAGCAAGCATAACCATTACCTTCAATTTCATAAACATAGAGAGCAAATGTTTGCAGGTTCAAAGATTTAAATTGCATGTAGGCCAGTGCATGCAAATACATTTAACTAAATCCATCATAAAGAACAATGAGATGAGCAGGGGAAAACTTGGAGAATAAGAGAGCACACAATGAATTTAAATCCCTTTGTTGGCTCTAGGAGCTCAGTATATTCCTTTTTTCTTATAACAAGTTTTTGATGGCATCTACTGAGTTATTACAAATTTTAAGGAGTTGGCTGCTGAAGTCTAAATCATGATAAAGCATGGGTGTAACATGAAGTGACTAAATTGTGGGAGTCTCAGGATACTAAAATTGCAAAAACAGGCAACAGAGGTGTAGAGGTACATTTAGGAGGGAGGATTGGACAGAATTGTGATTTATATTTATGATTTATAGAATTTATCACTGTAATTTATGGAATCTCACAGTTGTAAGAGTTCTCAGAGGCCATCTAGTCTCACTGGTATCTGAACAGAAATCCCCCTTTCAAAACTCCAATGTATGGTTTCTCTTAAAAACCTTCCATTTCAGGCAACCCATTCCACTTTTGAATAGATCCCAATGTTGAAATAGTTTTCTTACTGTTGTGCTATAATTAGCCACCTTTGCAACTTTCACCATTGTTCTACCCATTGTTTTGTTTAACTTTGGTGAAAAAACCACAATAATAACAGAATCCTAGTCCTTCCATATGTGATAACTCTTTAAATATCTGAAAGATTTCACATCTACCTCTATACTTTCTCCTTTTTATTCTAACCATCTCTAGTTCCTTCAATCAATCTTTGTTTGGCATGTTTTCTAGTTCCTTTCTCATCCTGAATATATATGTATGTATGTGTATGTGCATGTGTATGTGTATATGTGTATATATGTATATTCAGGATGCCTACATATTGTTTTTTTAAAAAAACATATCTATTTATAGGTCCCTTGAGATCTTTGTTCCTTATTTTCTTATTCTGGAAAATGAAGGTACTTGTTACTAAAGTACGTTTCCCTGAATTTTCCCTATTAGTTTTTTGTTTTGTTTTGTTTTTGTGATGGGGGTCTGGTGAATGTTAAAAAACCATCAGTGATATCTTTAAAGAGAATGTAGTTTTCTCACTTACCTCTCTTAACTTTGTCTATTTTTGCTATTGTCTTGTCTGAGACATAATTTGACATTCTGTGTTTTTTTGGTTTTGTTTTTTTGGAATTTGCTCATGCATAATCAATTCTCCTCAAACCTTTCATTTCAACTTTATGAATCTATGTTTTAAGTATTTCTTGTAAATAATAAGTGATTGACTTTTTGTATTCTGATCCATTCTGCTACTCTCCTTGCTCTGATAGGTGAGTTCATCCAATCTGCATTAATGATATTTCCTCTCTTTGCTCCTCTTCCCTCTTTGTAAAAGGAAAGGGGAAAAGGTAATACAATGAACATTACACTGTTACTAGTTATCTGTAGTTGTGAGTGACTCATCATAATTCTTCCATACTAATGCCCAGTCCAGACTAAGATAATAAAGTGTGTCACTCTCCCCCTCCCTTTTTCTTTCTCTTCCCTCCTCTTCCTCATACCCCATATATATCTAGTATTAGTACTGTTGGGTCAAAAGCATAGACGTTTTAGTCACTTTTCTTGTATAATTCCAAATTATAACCCAAAATTATTTGGTCACTTTACAATTACCTATCTTCCTATAGACCCTCCCCCCCAACACTGACCTTTTTCTTATCTTCTTTTATTGTCAATTTACATGGTGTGAGTGCATTAATTGGTATTTTTCTCACTATCAGTGAATTATGACATGTTTTATGTAGTTAATTATTATTCATAATTCTTTTGAAAAATCTCCCATCTCCTTTAACTGCTAATGTCTTGGAGAGTGGGTTTTCATATGGTATTATCTGATGATTCTTAATTTAATTTCCCTCACCCTATTTTCTAGATTAGATGTTTTTGCCAATTAACTCATTTGTTCTTCCAAATTTTCTCTAAGATGTATTGCTGTGACATTGAATTTTAGATTTTTGTTTCCTTTATTCTGTTTTTCAAGGTGTCCGCTACTTGGTTGTGCTTTTAAAGTTTCTATTACAAGCTATTCTTCAAAGCTTTACCCCACAATCTTTAATGTAACTCCTTATCTCTCCAGTTATCTCTTCTTAATTTCTTTAAGTAGTTCATGCATTAACTGCCAGACTCCTTGGAACTAATTCATTAAAATTTTTTTTGCTATTGTACTTTTGATTATGGCTGTTATTCACTTGTTTTGGAGTTTTCTCTAGGGCTTTTCTTAACCTAGAGTGTTTTTTTCATCATATAGTGTTAAGGAGTTCTTATTGCTCATTTTAAAATCTCCCCACTACGAATGATTCATGAATTTTAACTTCCCTTCTTCCCCTTAACTTGTTTTTCCTGAATTTCTCTTGACTCTGTCATTGTTGGTGTTATTGTCATATTGATCTCTGAACACTGGACCAGTGATGAGAGTAAAGGGCTGTTGGGGCCAAGCAGGGTTATCCAATAACCTAGGATAAAGCAACCAGAAAGCCTGGTTGATAGTAATTTCTCTGCTCTTCCCCTCTGAACTGGTTAGGGAGGGAGGGGACACCAAGTTGAATAATCATAACCACTGTTCTTTCCCTTTGACTTTGGCTATAATAGTTGGTTTGACCCAAGAGATACAGGCCATGTATCTTCCCCTTTAGTTTTGGCTTGTATTTGCCATGAGTTAGGATATGGATGCTAACTTATCTTCCATGTCTAGTTAGATGCCATAATGAATTTATTTATTTATTGGATCAATATTTATTATCTTATGTTTTCCTTTCCAATCCTCTACCACCATTCTACTTCAAGTCCTTGTTACCCAACTCGACTATTTAAATCATTTCCTAGCCAATATCTCTATTTGCAACTACTTTCTCTCTAATATTTTCTATATACTAATTTAAGTTTAAAGTTCCTATTACATTGTACCGATCATGTAGTTCTGCTCTTCAAAAACATATAATGGGGCGCAGCTAGGTGGCACAGTGGATAAAGCACCATCCCTGGATTCAAGAGGACCTGAGTTAAAATCCGGCCTCAGACACTTGAGACTTACTAGCTGTGTAACCCCGGGCAAGTCACTTAACTCTCATTGCCCCACAAAAACAAACAAAAAACAAAAACATATAATGGTTCCCTGCTACCTCACAAACAAAACTTGGCATCCAAGACCCTTCAAAAATGGAATTTTCTCAGTCCATATCCTTTTTGAATTTTGCTGTAATATGTGACACTATTAATCACCATCTCCTCCTGGATATTTTTTGCTCTCTGGATTTTTATGATACTGCTTCCTTTTGGCTTCATTCTTATCTCTATTTGACCTTTTCAATCTCCTTTGCTTCTCTTCATTCAAGTGAAACAGTCATTAGACAGGGAGAAATGGAAGATATTATCAAGTGAGAATTATAGAGCAAGTAATCTGCTAAAGAAAACAGGATGGAATTGGATCACCTGTACCTATAGAGGAATCTGCTTTGATAAGGAGAAGGGCCACCTCACTATGTGAGACAGTGTCCAAGGGAGAGAAAGTGGTAGAAAGCATATGAATGATATGAGATGATAAGGAAGGGAGAAGATGGAGGTCTCTGTGATTGTTATCAATTTTCTCAGTGAAATGCCAGGCAAGATTCTTGACTGAGGAAGTGTGGGGAGGGTAGTCATAGGAATTTTGAGGAAGGATGAAAAGGTTTGGGAAAGATGTTGTGATGTGTGGGACAGTGAGTTAATTAGGGAAGTATAAAATTGCCTTTTATCTATGAAAACATAGTTATGGTTATGTAACATAAACCTACGTGACATGAATTTGTAATGAACCTAGTCAGCACAGTTTCATGATTTTCTCTACTTTTGTTCAGCAGTACATGTATAAGAGAGAAGGCAGGAAATGATCCAAGGTTGAGATCCATAGATGATATGATAAACTTACAAGGGACTCCCTGAAGAGAAAAGTATAGTGTAGAGTTCAAAAAAGAAATGTAGGTGGTACAATGGATAGAGTGCTGCGCCTGGAGTCAAGAAGACTCATCTTCCTGGGTTTAAATCTGGCTTCAAATACTTCATAGCTGTGTGACCTTGGGCAAGTCACTTAACTCTATTTGCCCCAGTTTCTTCATCTTTAAAATGATCTGGAGAAAGAAATGGAAAACCATTCCAGTATCTTTGCCAAGAAAACCCCAAATTGAGTCACTGAACTGTGAGATTAAAATTGGATATTAGATCATAAATCTCCCCTACTTAACCTTTCCTTTAATTTATCTCCCAGACTAGTAAATGGAAGAAGCTTCTGGTTTTCTAGATAGAGCTTTTATTGTATGGTAGTCACAAGGTGATGTTGATTAGAAGAATAGGAAAGTAGAAATACAATACAAATCGTCTTAAGTCTAGGCTTAGTCTATATTCCGTATAAAACTCACCAAAAGAGGAAGGCCACCTTTGGGGTGAGAGACCGAGTCAAGCGCGTGCTGTTAACCGAGAGCCAGGCTGAGTCAAACTCCAGTCCACGTCTGTCTGTGCAGCACAGCCAGGAGACCAGCGGAGCAGGAAAAAAGGCCCCACTTCCGTTCTCTCCTTGCCTTTTAAGCTCGCACCCCGGAAGTCGAGTGCTCAGCAGGCAATCTGGCTTGCGTCGCAGGTGGACTGGTGTGCGTAGCTCATGCTGTTGGTCTCCTCCCCAAAAGGGTGGTCCTAAAAAACAACTGGAGTCTCTCCATTGTCTAACCGACTGTTAAAACTTTTTTACCACAGAACAAAAACAAAAGAGTTCAAATGGTTAATCAAGATGAAGGAAAGAGAGGAAAGGAAGGAAAGAGAATGTAGCTAGTCTAGGGACGACGGCTTGGGAAAGAATTAAGGGGTCATGGGATTGGAGTTGTCTTTACAAGTTGTGATGGTCCAAATTGTTCTATTTCTGTTCATTCACTCCGCTTTAATTCGTATATTTCCCTCCCTGAAATCGGCATCTCTCATAATTCCTTTCATATGCTTTCCCTTCTCATCTGTGTATTGGTTTCTCCAGCTTCCTTTAAATCCCAACTAAAATGCCAACTGCAGGAAACCTTCCCCAATCTTTCTTAATTCTAGTGCCTTCCTTCTCTTAATCATTTCCTATTGATCCTGTAAATAATTTGCTTGTACATATTTGGTTGCATGCTGTCATTCCAATTACATTGTTAACTCTTTGAGGGCAGAGACTGTCTTTTGTCTCTGTCATCATTGTTTGCCATAATGGTTCAGAGATCAAAATTGAAATTTAGTTTTATACAAGGCTATAAAGATGGCATTTCTTTTTTTTTTTGTGGGGCAATGGGGGTTCAGTGACTTGCCCAGGGTCCCACAGTCAGGAAGTGTCAAGTGTCTGAGGCCGGATTTGAACTCAAAAACTCCTGAATTCAGGGCTGGTGCTTTATCCACTGCGCCACCTAGCCGCCCCCCCGAAGATGGCATTTCTTAAAAAATATTTTTCTAAAAAAAGGATGTTCTCAATTGATCCTGAGAATAATATGGCATTTTTCCTCTTTGTCTTCACATGGAGAGAGGCTGAATGTGACTCCTCAATGTGGAGAAACTGAAAATACATATTTGATGAAGAAAATAACAAAAGCCCTTTAGAACCAATTAAAGTACAAGTCATATAAACTAGCATTAATCTGAGTAATACATATAGTGAACTTGCTACAGTGATATATGGATAGATCACTTAATGACTAATCATGGATATTTTCTATCTCCCTTGCTACCCACTTTTACCTCATTTCTACATATGGTTCACATTACATTAAGCTACACCCTAATGCCTGTCTATTGGGAAGCATCCATTCAATGTGTACATTCATTTATAGAATCCATCAAATAGAAATTTGATACAGTATAAGTTTAAACTAAAAAAAAAAAACTAAGAGAACTTTTTATTGTTTCTTCATTTCCCAAGAGTTGTTTTGGGTCTATTTGACTGTGTTTTTGTGGTCTCTGATTTGGCTTCTGTATATTTAAAAAATCAGATGAGCACTAGGCAAAATAAAGCCTACATCATGATTTAATATCCCTGCTAATGCATTGCTTCATTTTAATCTACTGAATATCCACTGCAATTGTGTAATGCAATTATACGATAGAGTTTGGATTGTCGGATCCTATTACCATTCGACCCCAAGAGGCTGTCTTGCAAATAACAAGAATGTGTATTACTGACATAGCAAATAGATTTTTCTTCCCAGAATAGTGTAATACATAATTTAAATTTATTATCAGAGAAAGAAATCCAGTGTCAACTCTGTAGAAATTAATCTTGTTCAGGATCAGCTGCATCTTAAGCAACAAAACTTATCAAATCCCCACCCAAGTATATTTCAATTTTCTTATTCTGTATCCAGCATGCAAGAAGACCTGTATTTTTACCCTAAAATCATTTGTGTGGATTAGGGAGTTGAATATCACTTCTTATCTCCTCAGAATAGATAGGTTTTGAAAATAGCCTCCTCTAAGTAGAAACCACCAAGCAGCTCTTCTGTTATATAATTTTTCATTATCAGAATATCTTAAACCTTATCATATACAGTAGAGGAGAGATCAGTTTAGTTAAACAGGGAGCTCTCTGACCCACATGGGGTTCCAAATGGCATGTACAAGAAATTAGAGAAATACAAAGGAATATCATAGATGACGTCAGAAACAGCAAAACTCAGTGTAAACTGAGGTTCAAGACCAATTTTAAAGATAATGAAGAGGGTTTTGTTTTAACCTAGTTTGGGGAAAAGAATAAAGTCAAGGAATGACTGGGATGCTTGATGTGGATGGGCAGATATGACAGAGAAATGAAAAAAGGCAGAATAACAAGATATCTATTTTTGCTTTTGTTTGCTTTACCAAGTAGAATAATATTCAAATGTGTAAGACTAGAAAAAAATGGTCCCCAATTGAGTAAGAAGATAGAAAGTACCTTGCTGTCCTCTAAAAGTTTTATTTATCCAACCCAGAAGAATTGCATCACAAGATATGGAAAAAAATGATAACTGTGATCCTTGAGAAATCAGAGTAAGTGGAATAGGCGTGGATGTTAAAGTCAGGATTTTCTGAGAAGGAATTTGGGTGTAAAAGTGATCTTACTTTCCCTTTCCTAACCAATATCATTGGTTATTTTTGACAGTGGGATTTAGGATGCTTGGTGCGCTGGGGGGAGGCAGTTGAACAGGGAGAAGCATATTATAAGAATTAGAAAAAATTCACACTTTTAAGATAAATTTCTAGCTCAATATAAACATACAAAGTATCACAAAAGGCACTTCTATAAACAGAATACAGTTCTTAACAGGAAAGCTAAAAGCTATAGGAACACATGCTTTCGTGGAAAAGGGAGTAGAAAAGATCTCTAATTCTTATGTCTACCCAAACAGTACTATCACATGTCCACCAGAGAAGAGATGAAAAGGGCACAGATTGGAAGAGTGAAGAGAGGCATGTTGCACTATTTTTGTACATGCAGGTCTTTTCCCTTTTTCTTTTATCTCTTTGGGGTATAGGCCAAGTAACAGTTTTTCTGGGTTAAAGGGTAGGAACAGTCTAATAACTTTTTGGGCATGATTCTAAATTTCTTTTTAGAATGGTTGGACTAGTTCAGAACTCTGCCAATAGTGCATTAGTGTAGCTATTTTCCCACATTCCCTCTAGCATTTGTCATTTTTCCTTTTCTGTCATTTTAGACAATCTAGTAGGTTGTGAGTTGGTACCAAAGAGTTGCTCTACTGTTCATTTTTTTAATCAATAGCTTTTCAGAGGAAGATAGAGCCAAGATGAAACAGTAAAGAAGTATTTGGCTGAGCTGAGCTCCCCCTTACCTCCAAACAACTCTAAAGTTGTGCCTCAAATAAAATTCTGGAGTGGCAAAACCAAAAATAGATCAGGCGAAACATTTTTCTAGCCCAAGTCAATTTAGGAAGTTGAAAGGAAAGGTTGGTCTCACTGGGGTGGTGTTCAAACCTGGAAACAAGCACAAACCCACAGCACAGGTCACACGAAGCCAGTAGCAGGTCTGAAAGGCCACTGCATGGGTAATAGCAGTAGCTTCTTGAGCTCTCAGCCCACCAATGGGAAATGGTGGGGGTTATTGGACAAATGGTCAGAAGCAAATTGTGGGGGACCTTTTGCTGAAGCTGGGTTCAGGACCCTGTTGCATTGCCCATACTCAGTGCTGGGTTACAGTCCCAGGGCCAAAAGCAGTGAAAGCAATTTCATCCACAAAGCAATAGGGCATCTGGTCACAATTCCAGGATGGAGAAGAATGCTTGTGGTTGATCATGACAAATTAGGGATTCTAGTCTTATTTCCATGACAGAAGGGAGAACTATTAATTATATCTATAGGAAGATGGGGGACTTTATTGCAATCCCAGGGCCAGGAAGAGTGCTAGTGCTTGTGGCATTGGTGGAATAAGGTCTTTTCCTCAGTAAAGACCAGGGCATAGGCCCAAAGAGCAGTGACCACACGTTTTCTTAAATAATACCACATTGTAAGCGCTGAAAACCTACAGACTCCCAGAACTAGCTCTGAAAACAGTAGCAAACAAGATCTAAAGTTTGGGCCAGTGCCTGCTCCATCCCATCAGCAGAGCCTGGATTTAATATAAATTTAAACGTCAATAAATAGGAAGAGGGAAGACAGGGATGAAGAGAGAAAATTTGGAACTCAAAACTTAAAAAACACCAAATATTAAAAAAAACATTTTATATGTAATGGGGAAAAATAGACTATTAAAAATAGCTGTGATCTTTGAATTCATCAAGCACAAGGTTATTGTGTTCATTTGCTTCTGTATATTGTGTACTTAGTATGTTCCATTGATCAAAGATTATTTTTCATTGTATACCAAATTGTTTTGATGATCACAACATTTTAGTATCTGGAAAATTTAGATTTTTGTTAATATTCTTCCATTTAATTTAGATTTTCAGTTTTATTGACATATAGTTGAGCAATATAGGTCCTAATAAATGTTTTTATTTCATCTCATTGTTTTAAAATGTATCCTTCTCATTTTTATATAGATAAACTAACCATTTTTTCTAATTTGTTATTCCATCCACCCCCCAAAACCAACTTCTAGTTTTATTTATTCATTTGTTTTAACTTTCAACTTTGAATTTTCAGGGTTTGTATTTGGGTGTGTAATTGGGAAGGGGTAAGTTGTTGTTTTTCTAGTTTTTTTTTTAATTCCATGCCCAATTTATTGATCTCTTCTTTCTCATTTTTATTGATATTAAGTATTTAGAAATATAAAATTTCCCCTAATTACTGCTTTGGCTACATTTAACAAATTTTGGTATGTTGTTTCATTGTTATCATTATCAATGAAATTATTTATTGTTTCTAGAATTTGTTCTTTGACCCATTTACTCTTTTCTTTCTTTCTTTCTTTCTTTCTTTCTTTCTTTCTTTCTTTCTTTCTTTCTTTTTCTTTTTTTGCAAGGCAATGAGGGTTAAGTGACTTGGTCAGGATCACATAGCTAATAACTCTCAAGTGTCTAAGGACAAATTTGAACTCAGGTCCTCCTGAATCCAAGGCTGGTGCTTTATTCAATGTGCCACCTGGCTGCCCCTGACCCATTTACTCTTTAGGATTAAATTACATAGTGTCCAACTAATTTTAATCTATTCTTCAAAGATCCTTTAGTGAATATAATTATTATTTCACTATGGTCAGAAAAAGATGGGATATAGAACTACTTGGCTAACTAAAGATAAAGGGTGTTGATTAATGGAACAATATCAATTTTCAGGAATATTTCCAGTGGGTTGCTGCCCAGTTCTGTACTTGGTCCTGTCCTAGTCAGCATTTTCATCAATAACTTGGATAAAGGCTAGCGTATCTATTACATCTGCAGATAACACAAAGCTGAAAAGGAAAGCTAATATATTAGATTGCTAAAGTAGAATACAAAAAATCTTAGTAGACTGAAAGGGCAAATTGTAGATAAGAAGGACAAATGTATATTCTTGCCTGCATTTGTATTTTTTAAAAGAAGACAATGAGACAGACTAGAAAATGACAATGAGAAGACTAGAAAATAAATGTGAAAATGAACCAGAATTCATAGGTTATTACAAATTCCACAATAATAATAATTAATAATAGCTAACATTTATATATTTTAAAGCTTTCCAAAGCATATATTATCTCATTTGATGTAGCAGCCAATAAAGCTATAGTGAACTTACTTTGATTCTTCAATGGATTCATTATCTCATTAATATAAATACTTCTTGCAACAATTCACATTCAACCCCTCTATACTTTCTCATCCTGTGAAATTCTTGTTTATGATATTCCAAAAGACCTTAGCAAAGGATTAATTCCATTCAATGGAGGCCTCCCTGTGTTTTTTTTTAATATGCTATGGATACCTATGCACCAGAATGGCTATTCACGTCTAATCCCTTGGCATTAATACATGATTGGTAGTCCTCATTTTTTGGACATAGACTTCCGAGTTAATATCTTCCTTTATTATGATTTTGCTACTCTTCTTTAGTCAAAAATCATTCATTGATGACCAGTTGGCTACAAGATAATGTTTAAACTCTGCATCTTGGCGTTCAATGTCCTTAACAATTTGACTCTAGCGTTATCTTAGATATTTCCCTTCACAAATTCTATGTTCCAACCAATCCATTATCCTATCCTTGTCTTTTCTTCTCTCATCTCCATACCTTTGACAACCTTGTTTTTGCATCTGGAATAGATCCTTCCTACCCCATCTCTGGCAATAGAAAGCCTTTATTTCCTTCTAGTATTATTCACCTCAGATACTGCCACTTCTTCATAGAAGAATGCTCCATAACCTTTCTCCTCCTTTGTCTTTGCCCAATCCCACCAGCTCTTGTGCCAGGTAAAAGTGATTCTTCTTTAAATTTTTCAAACTTTTTTTTGCAGGGCAATGAGGGTCAAATGACTTGCCCAGGGTTACACAGCTAGTAAGTGTCAAGTATCTGAGGCTGGATTTTAACTCAGTTCCTCCCAAATCCAGGGCTGGTGCTTTATCCACTGTGCCACCTAGCTGCCAAATTTTTCAAACATTTTACCTGGCTTTTTTTTCCCCCATTACAACTTCTCTTTAATTAAGATTTTTATTTGTGTGCCTATCCTTTTTTCTCTACATCTTAGAACATAAGCTTCTTGGGGCAGCTAGGTAACGCAGTAGATAGAGCACCTGGCCCTGGAGTCAGGAGTACCTGAGTTCAAATCCCGCCTCAGACACTTAACACTTACTAGCTGTGTGATCCTGGGCAAGTCACTTAACCCTAATTGCCTCACTAAAAAAACAAAACAAAACATCAGCTTCTTGTAGACAAGGGCAAGGACTCTATACTTTTTCTTTCATTTATCCACAGCATTTATTACAGTGTCTTACCCATATTCTACTACTCACCTAATGGTTTGATTAGATTGAGGAGTAGATTTGACCCAAATATTTCAAAGTTCTACTAAGTACCTAGATTAGGATATTGCTTCGGACAAATCAATGCTGTGTGATCACATTGCAGAGTAATGTCAGATCCTCATTGGCATACAGAGTTTTCAAACTGAAAGCAACTTTTGCCTTGTATTCAAATGGCAGAGGGAAATGAAGAAATGAAGCTATGTAGGGAAGACCTGATACTGGGTGTTTCTTGGTACAACTAGAGGCTTGATATTTATTTTAAAGCTGCCTATGTCATGTAGAGGTTTATTCAGTGCTACATAGCATGTGCCTCTTCAGGTTTTTTTTTTTTTTTAAAGCAGTTCAGTTTAAGTTTGCAAATATAATTTAGATGAAGTTGTTGACTTTCTACTTTTAATGACTCCACTATCTCTGTTTTGCAGAAGTGTCATTTATCTAAATGCTGATTGGTATAGAATTGGCCACAATTATGCCACTAAAATCAGACTGTGCTAAAATCAGTACATTATAGTCAATTTAAGCTGCCTTCTCAAGCAAGTCATGGACTAGTATGTTTAATGAAAATAATCTTTGAAGCAATATACATATGGAACCTGATAGGTGGTTATTATGATTAATCGAATTTCTAAATATTCCCCAAATGTTTTCTAGATATAAATAGGCTAACATTATAGAATGATTTATGTTGATATAAACCTAGTATAATCTGTACTTGAAATGAGGAATGCTTATAGATTGTGCTTGCTTACAGATAGAACTATTTAACTTGTGGTGAAAAGCTGTTTACTGAAATAGTATCACTTTTTAAAGCAGTTAATATAAGAAAGGAATGAAAAAATGGAGTTTGCATTGCTCCAAATAGAGATGTTAATTTTGGGCTAGCCAGAACAAAAGGTCTGTTGTTTTTATGAGAGTCATTGGAAGAGCTATAATGAAACCTTGTACCCTCCTCCTGTATTGCCAGAAGACCTCACTACACTTAAAATTGATTTCTTGGAATGATAATAATTCCTCTTTTTAAAACAATTTTGTGTATATATACATAAATATATAAACATATATACATATACATACTACACACACACACACATATATATATGTGTATATATATATATATTTTTTTTTTCAATACAAAGATTTTCCCCAATATCCCTTCTTTTCTCCCCTCCTGGAGAGCCACCTAATAAACAAATGGTATTTTTAAAGGAACGGTGATCAGATAAATTAAAATGTCTGAAAATATATGCAAAGCTTTACACCTGTGAACTTCCCATCTCTCTTCAAAGGGATGGGATGGGAGTGTCTTCTCATATCCCTTCTTTGGGGTCATGTTTATTCTTTATAATTTTATGTTATTAAATTTTAATTGTTTTGTGATTGACCTTTCTGTTTTTATTGTAGCTTTTGTATATATTATTTTCTTGGCTCTCCTTACTTCATTTGGCATCAGTTCATGTAAATATTTCCAGATTTCTCTGTATTCTTCATATTTATCCTTTTATAGTAATATTCCAATACATTCATGTACCACATTTTGTTTAGCCATATACTAATCAAAGGGTATCTGCTTTGTTCCTAATTTTTCACTCTCACAAAAAAAATTCTATTAATAGCTTCCATAGGGTAAAAACATAATAGTAGTCAATGTGTATGGGCATTTTTGTCATTTTGTTTTTGAAATTTCAAATTTCTTTCCAAAATAGTTGTACTGATTCAGGACTCTACAAACGATGTATTATCTTTCTATAACCTCTACAATTTTGATATTTTCCATCTTTTATCAATTCTAGTTTTTCAGGGTGTAATGAGAAACCTCATTATTCATCTCATTATTATTTGAAGCATTCTTTCATATAGTTGTTAATCGTTTGCAAATATTTTCAGAACTATTTGTTTATATCCTCTTACTACTTTTCTATTGAGAAGTCGATTGTTTTTATTCAACAATCATAGTCAGCCAGATATAAGCTTCATTTTTTCCCTTTGAAATCTGACTTGTAGAAATTCTGAGTGAACACCAGAAGAGCATTTTGCTTGACTTTTTACTACTCTGTAGTCTTCCTTAATAAGAGTCTTAGATTAAGTGTGAAAATTGTAGTCTGTGCCTATTAACTGTTTCCTTCCTCTGTTTGAATGTAAGTTGAGAAATTTGATAGGCAATTGGACCTATTTCTCTAAGAACCCTCTTATTCCCATCAGCCTTGGTTAGGTGAGTTCCAAGTTAAATAGACAATCTCCCCAAACATCTATCCAACTTTGATATTAGGGTAATTTAGTGTAACAGTTTTTAGTGGATAGCTGTTTGTATTTATAGTTTATCTATATGGCTAATCTTCCTTCTTTGCAAAATCATTTCTACATGAATTGAGGAAATCCTTGATAAGGTTATAGTGGGAGGCAATCAGGCTTTCACAAATAATATTCAATAATAGACCATATCTTAATGATTTCACAATTGAAGTATTTTGATAATTTAGATTCCCACTGTGATTATTTTTTGATGATAAAAAAGTATTTGATTTGGTAGAACAAAATGCTGTCTTACAGGCTCTTTCTCAGCAATGTAGCTGTCATCCACAGATCAAGGTCATTTAATATTCCTTGAAAAGTATAACATAAATAAATCTGTTCAATGACACTCTGACTATACATTATGTGAGATATAAAAGAGAAAGATACATGCTCACTAAAGCGTTTGCTGTTGTAATGTAGAACTAGTGAAGAGTCCAAATAGAAGAGCAATTCTTTGAGGATGGTAGAATTCAGATGCTCCAATTTGTAGATGGCATTGTGCAGATTGCATTAAAGCCCAGAACACTATGAAGTTTCCTGGAAGAGATATGTCTTTACTCAAAAGAGTGTGGATTTATCATTCATATAAGACAGACAAAATGTATGATCAAAGTCTATTATCAACACTGCAAAATGCATTTGGATAAATAATCTAGTGAATTTGTTTATAAGTGTGTATGTCTGGGGCAGACAGTGCAGATGGATGGGGAGTTTGGTCCAGAGTTGAACAGGGAGGAGCGTGGACTGGGTTGATTTCAAGATAATTCGAAGCTCCTTTAATTACCTTAATCTTTCCATGGATGCAAAGGTACATCTTTCAAATACCAACATTCTACCAGTGATGCTGTATGGCAGCTGAACATGGAATACAGCAATCTTGAAAGAAATAAAAATTAATATCATATAGAGGTTTAACAGCCAAACAAAAGACCTCAGACACTTATTAGCTGTATGGCCCTGAGCAAGTCATAATCCCTTGCTTCAGTTTCTTCATCAGGAAAATGGGGATAACAATACTGTCCATCTCTCAGGGTAGTTGTGAGGATCAAATGAGATAACAATTATAAGTGCTTATATGACTATGAGGAATCTATTTGGCAAAGTTCAATAGGCAAGGTAGAGGTGTAGGATTGAATCCCTGAAGAAAAACCAGGGCAAGATATATCCATATGCAAATCATCAGCACATGGATGACAACTGACCACACAGGAGCTTCTTTGCTCCTTTAGGAGATATGATGATATTCCTTTATCAATGTGATAGAATTGTAGGGCAGCAAATTATTGGCTAGTGGAAGAACCAGCTATATTTCTGGTATAATAACCAGGTAGTTCTGCCAACAGGGTACTTGCCATCTAAGGGATCAGTTAGGATAGGAGGATCTGTGAATCAAGGAAGTCAGCATTTGGGAATACTTCTTTTTTAATGTAATAAACATTTTTTTTTTTTTTTTGCAGGGCAGTGGGGGTTAAGTGACTTGCCCATGATCACACAGCTAGTGTCAAGTGTCTGAAGCCGGATTTGAACTCAGGTCCTCCTGAATCCAGGGCCTGTGCTCTATCCACTGCATCACCTAGCTGCCCCAATGTAATAAACATTTTTATTTATAGTTTTGGGTACCAATATTTATCCCTCCTTTCCTCCCTCCCTGAGGTGACAAACAACCAGATATGGGTTATATATGTATGATTATGTAAAACATTATCATATTTGTTATTTTGTATAAGAAAACTTGATTAAAAGAAAAAAATGAAAGAAAGTGAAAAATATCGTGCTTCAGTCTGTGTTCCATCAATATCAGTTCTTTCTTTGGAGGTGGATAGTCAATAGTCCTTTGGAATTGTCTTGGATTATCGTATTGTTGAGAATAGTTAAGTCATTCACAGTTCTTCATCAAACGATATTGCTGTCTCTGTGCACAATGTTCTCTTGGTTCTGCTCACTTCACTATACATCATTTCATAAATGTCTTTCAAGGTCTTTATGAAGTCATCCTGCTTTTCATTTCTTATAGCACAATAATATTCCATCACCATCACATA
The DNA here is from genome assembly GCF_019393635.1 of Dromiciops gliroides. Classification (NCBI taxonomy): domain Eukaryota; kingdom Metazoa; phylum Chordata; class Mammalia; order Microbiotheria; family Microbiotheriidae; genus Dromiciops; species Dromiciops gliroides. The sequence continues at coordinate 350,036,490 of NC_057861.1, forward strand.
CCACAGTTTGTTTAGCCATTCCCCAATTGATGGGCATTCCTTTGATTTCCAATTCTTAGCTACCACAAAAAGAGCAGCTATAAATAGTTTTTGTACAAATAGGTCTTTTTTTTGGGGGGGAGGCAATGTCTTTGGGATGTAAACTGGGGATACTTTTAACAGAATTTGGCAAGAGGAGAGAGGATTTATCACTATCAACTCCCCAGTTGAACAGAGTGAATCAGGGATTCCAATGAGCTTGTGAGAGATTTTGAGAGAGTTAGACCTGGAAATTGAAAGTTAAACTTCAGAGAGTACTAGGTTCAAGGAACTCAATTGAATGACTAGTCCAGCATAGATTCTTTTTCTTTTTTTTTTCTTTTCAGGGCAATGAGGGTTAAGTGACTTGCCCAGGGTCACACAGCTAGTGACAATTGTCTGAGACTGGATTTGAACTCAAGTCCTCCTGAATCCAGGTCCAGTGCACCACCTAGCTGCTCCCAGTATAGATTCTTTTTTTTTTTTTTTTTTTAGTGAGGCAAATGGGGTTAAGTGACTTGCCCAGGGTCACACAGCTGGTAAGTGTTAAGTGTCTGAGGCCGGATTTGAACTCAGGTACTCCTGACTCCAGGGCCGGTGCTCTATCCACTGCGCCATCTAGCTGCCCCCAGCATAGATTCTTTATGCAGAAAGGGAGCTGAGTGAGGACACCCAACATGAGACAAAAAAGGACTTGGGGTTCTGAAGCAATGGCACTATGAGTTATCTTGGCCCCATGTGTTCCCTAATGGTGTGTTTCTCTATTAGCACACTCCCCAAGGGTGATTGCCCTTCTTCCTGCTATTTTGTATATTTGTGGGAGAGTGCATCTCAAATTTCTGGGAATAATATTTTGTTCCTACCATCCTTGCCATACCATTTCAGTAAATGTTTTTATTTTTGGCTAATTGTGTCAACTAATAGAATATTGTGTTGTAAGCTATAAATTTAGGAACATAAGTGCACAAAGTACTTTCAACCTAGTGTAATCATTTTTACAGGAACTTACAAGTTCCTGGTTCGATGAGGAAGAGCATATGTGTATATTTACATGTTATGTTCTTCATCCCTTGGTGGAATATAAGCCCCTTGGGGGAGGGCACTATTTTCTTTTATTTTGTCTTTGTAGTCACAATGCCTTGCACTGCATAGGCATTTAATCAATGCTTGTCAGATTCAAATGTATTAAATACATTTTTGTAGCCCCAGAACTTTACTATAGACATAGGATACAACACATGTTATATATCTAAATTAGCTTTGGAGGGGACAGCTAGGTAGTGCAGTAGATAAAGTACCAGCCCTGGATTCAAGAGGACCTGAGTTCAAATCCAGGCTCAGACACTTGAGACTTACTATCTGGGTGATCCTGAGCAAGTCACTTAACCCTCATTGCCAGGCATAAAAATTAATCAATCAATTAGCTATGCAATAGCCGCCCTTTTTTTGTTTCTTTGTTTTGTTTTTTTAGTGAGGCAATGAGGGTTAAGTGACTTGCCCAGGGTCACACAGCTAGTAAGTGTTAAGTGTCTGAGGCGGGATTTGAACTCAGGTACTCTTGACTCCAGGGCTGGTGCTCTATCCACTGCACCACCTAGCTGCCCCTAATAGCCCTTTTTTAATGAGTTTCAAAACAAGTTAATTGAGTATTAGGGTAGTGGTTCACTAAGATCAACCTAAATTGGTCATTGAAAGTTTCCAAAAGATTGTTCAACAGGATTTTTTTTTTCCAATTGTGTTGGAATGACTTGAAACCTAAAATATTTTGTCTGTATTGGTTTTCTAGATAGAAGGCAAACTTGCTGTTGAGTTATTGCAATGCTAGCTATCCTCCCTTTAACAAGGGAAATAAATCTTTGATATTGGGATAATGGGAATTCATGTTAGCTTTAACACATAATCTTTGAATTTTGCCAGAGTGCTTTTGTGTTATCAATTTGATCATTTGCTTTATTAAGTCAAGTAATGTGGAAATAAAAGCCCTGAAACTCTAGAAGGTTGTGTCCTGCACAAGAGTATACCTCAAATCACTGGTAGATATGGCCCTAAAAACCTGGTAGTTCTGAAGGATGTCTAGACTAAATCAATGCAATGTGATCATTATGTCCAGCAACACCTGATTTCAAGTGCTGCTCCTAACACAAAGAAGCTCTGTATTTGGGCATGCCCTTTTCATCTCTCAGTGCCTCAGGCAGTTCTCTAAGACTGTAATTTAGAAATAAGTTACTAGTTAACATCATTGGAAGGAGTTTATATATGGAGTGTTCCCCACATAGATTAAATCACTTGTCTTGACTGGAAAAAAATCTATACTAGAAGATATTTAGATCATACATACATCCTTTAAAACTTTGTGAAATATATATGGTTGTTTCCCTGCTGAGTTTCCTGGTGTAACTTGAAAGATTCCAGTTACTTGAGAATAGTGATTGTTTCATTTTTTTTTCATTTTTATCTGAGTGCTGGCAAATATTATAAACTTAATCAATGCTTATTAAGTTCTTAATAAATGCTTTTGCTTTGCTTGTTTGTTAGTTGATTCATTTATTGAACACCAAAGAATGCACTCCAACTCTAATGATTTCTCCCACTATACACTGAAGGCATTGGTTAGAATTCTTGCCAGAAATCCCTAAGGTGGGTTGAAGCCTATTAAAAGGTTCAGGGAGCTGCCACAGTGAAGGAAGCTAGGGGGCAGGCAGAACAAGAGCAAAAAGCATGAAAAGATGAAGGATCGAACAAAATGGAGGTTTAGGCACTATGCCATACTGCATGTATATGTAAGTTTGTATACCTGTATTTATGTAAGTATACAATGCACATTGTACATTTATTCCTATCCATATCCATGTATATCTGTGTACATGTATATGTATATGCATACACATGTATGTATCTTGATGGTGATCTTAGTAGAAAGGACTATAACTTACACTAGAATCCTCAGAACCTCAATAGACATCCAGGGAGACTTTTTGTCAGAATTATCTATTGAGGGGGCAGCTGGGTGGCACAGTGGATAAAGCACCAGCCCTGAATTCAGGAGGACCTGAGTTCAAATCCGGCATCAGACACTTGACACTTAATAGCTGTGTGACTCTGGGCAAGTCACATAACCCTCATTGTCCTGCAAAACAAAACAAAATAAAACAAAAACAAAAATAGAATTATCTATTGAGTAATTGTCAGAAAGTCATAGAATTAAAGAGATTTAGTAGATACATACAAGGACAGAGGCTAAAAGTCCTGCCAGAAATCCCCTAAGCTGGGGTAAAGCTTATTAAAATGTACAATGGGTTGTCACAGTGAAAGTTTCAAGGGGGCAACGTGAGAGCAAAGGGCACAACAGGGTGAAAGATTCTGTTAAATGAATATGAAAACTTTATGCCATACTGAATATATGTATATGTAAATATAAATGTGAGTATAAATTTATATATAAACATCTGTATATATATGTATAAAAGTACATTATGTATATATATATATATATATATATATATATATATCTTCTGCTCTGAGATCTTGCCCTGTGTTGTAGGAAGTGCTTTGTTTCTGAGAGAAGGTGAAAGATTCCACTTATTTCTGCTTGTTTTGATATTCCTATGTGTGTTGTTTTTTTTTTTTTAAACAATGATGATACATTTTTACATAGGGCAGGATTATGGTACAAGGAATCATCAGACATGAATGCCAACACACTTTAACTATATATATAGTTTCGCATATTAATATTAATTTTATTTTCATATAGGTAAATTGAGTCCTTTTCTCTTTGCAAATTTTGGAAGATATTGTAGGAAGCACCTGAGTAATACCCCCACCCCCGAGACTTCCGCACACAGTTTGAACTACTAACTCCTATGGCATTGAAACTCTAAGTGAGCATAGCAGCCCATATTGGCATCAAGGCAGATTAATGATCCTTCCAAAACAAGGCACAGGGGGTTCAATTGAACAGCAAATGGAATTTTAGGACGCTTGGGAAGTGAGCAGTGTTATGGATGAGTACAACAACTTCTTTGATCCTTTCAAGGACTATGGCAGGTTAAATGAGCAGGATGAGGACAGAATGTGTCAGAAGACTGGAAGGATTGTTATTAAAATAACAAGTTGAGAAAGGTCCAAGATGAAACATTTTGAAATAAAGTTATGCAGATTCTAACAAGAAAATGAGCCATGAAACTATCTGGTATTCTCTATGACATAGAAAGAATGATCAAACTCACTGGAAGGAACAGAACAATAAACCATTTGGAAATATAATGCAAGGATGGTAGGACAAAGAGAGTGGTGATGTTGATCATTAGGTTATGTTTTCAGTTGAATTTTAGAAAAGATGAAAATCTGGATAAGGAGTTCATTTATTGATAACCAGACAAGACTAGACTAGAGATGTGTTGAAGGATTTTAGGGGTGAATTACCAAAGATTATTAGTAAATTTCATCTTTCTAATGTCAAAGTATCTCTCTCCTACTCTATACACTATATCTGTCTCTCACAGGCGGAGTGGTCACCTATTTGATGTGACTTGAGAGGTGTTAGAGCAGTCATTTCCTCACAAATATTTTTCTTTTCTCCACTTCTTGACATTTAATCATTTAATACTAAATAAAGCATTAAATATATATCTTACTAGTTGATAAAAATACTTTACCTTCTCACATCTCTCTCTTCCCTCCTCCCTCTCTCTTCATGCACACTCACCAATACCCATACCCATACCAACTGACATAGACATAAACATAAACATAGACATAGACAGATACAGATACATACACATATATACATACACGTACATGTACACATACATGTACATATAGATGTATATGTGGATCAGTTTGGGTGGGTGGGTGTGAGTGTAGGAATGTAGGAGGCAGATAGGTGGCTCAGTATATAAAGCACTGGGCCTGGAATCAAGAAGACCTGAGTTCAAGTCCAACCTGGGTCACTTACTAGCTGTGTGACCTTGGACAAGTCACATGACCTCTGTTTGCCTTAATCCACTGGAGAAGGAAATGGCAAACCACTCCAATAGGCTTTCCAAGAAAACCCATGTACAGCATGGTCTAAGGTGTCACAGAGTCGGACATGACTAAATGAATAAATGTGTATAAATGTATGTGCATATGCTATCTTCATTGAAATCCTCTGAGAAAGAACTTTAACTTACACTGAATCTTTATAGACTCAATGGATAAATAGAAAAGTGAGTTGTGTAATAGTCATTGAATAATATATCTGAGAGGTCTTTTATAGATTATTTCACTACATCTTCTAATTTAACAAATAGGGAAATAGAGACCCAGAGATTTAAAAGCTAGTTAGGGACAGACCCATGGTCAGAAAAGTATCCTGAGTGCTCAAGAAGCACTTGGACAACCAAATAGCAAGAGAACTAGATTTGGAGTGAGGAAAACTAAGTCTGAATCCTGCCTTAGATAGACTGGGTATGTGACTCTGGGTGTCACTTTATATCTCCGGGCCCCATTTTCTTCATCTCTGAGCAAGGGAAATGAAAAATGTATTCTGCCCACTGAAGGCTGTGAGCAGAGCACTTTGCATACCTTAAAACACCATTTAAATATAAGCTCTAGCTATTCCCTAGACACAACCATGCAACAAGGCAATGGAAAGGTATAATTACAATTCTCAGCCTAGGAATTCAAAGGATCTAAATGAACTATTTTATAAAACTCCTTCCTAAAACAATTCCTGCCCAAATCACAGTGGGTTTACCCTTTGTAGATGTCTTGAATTTAAAATGCTTGATGGTATATAATTCTGTACCATGTTCCAAACTTAGTAGTGAGTAGGAGTGAAGAATGATATTGCTAAAGTGCTATCCTCACTCTATATATAGAGAAAGGATATTATATATCACATAATCACTTCAATTAGCATTCTTTAAGTTTTTTTCACAGCTCATACTTCATATAATTAAATTTCATTGTTATAATCTCATTCCCTTTTGCAAGGAAAAAAAATACACATTTATAGAAATCTTATTTTTCCTTTACCAGATAAAGTTTTTCAACAATTTAGAAAATACTGTAAAAGTTTGCTCTGTAGTTTGTGGAAAAAGAGAAAAATCAACCAGATGTACTCTATAATTATTTTCATATGATTAATTAAAGCTGTTAATAACAACTTTTGCATATATGACAATGCATTCAAGGTACACAATGTGACGTGTAAAAATATATGTGTGGTCACCTTATTTCTGTCCCAAGTTTAGGGAAAATTAGCTGGGGTTTTTAATATATTTGCTACTTATAAATTAGAAGCTTTAGCACCAGTTTGGGGGCATTAAGCATTTATTAAAGCATACCAATTATTAGTAAAAAGAGAACACCTGAGTCAGAAAGTTAAGAAAAGGCCTATCTAGCCTAGAGCTCTAGCCTGGCCTGATTCTTCCTCTAAGTCCTCCACCATGAGCCTGTCCAAAAGCCAAATTCTAGAGTAATTGTGTGTGGAAGGTTTTTATGGGTCTGGAGGAGAGTCAGTCCTTACACACTGCTTCAAGCTAATTGGCTAGCATCAACCAAAGCTATTGGTTCACAGGACTTGAGGGTGGTCCCATGTTGAGGTCAGAGTTCACACCCTCTGAGAACTTACCTTCTTGAGGGCCAGGAAGGTGTGGTTTTAATTGAATTAACTTTAAGTGAGTTAATCAGTGAAGTCAGTTAATCCAATAAATCTTTATTCAATCAATCCCCTTGAAGGGGGCCTTTGGATGGTCTCACAACAATCTATATCTCTGTGAACAAAAGTAATAATTATTAAGTGGTTATTTCAGAAATTGGGTGTGGTCATAGACTTCTTAAGCGCTATGTCTTAAAAATGCCCTTAGGATAGGGGCAACATTTCTTCCTTGTAGGCTGGACTAATTAATATCTTGTTAAAGTGGGCAGAGAAATCATGCTTGAGTCTTGACTGGTTGAGGCAGAGGGCCAACAGTGGTTGATAGTGGTTTCTTGGTTACCTGGAGAATAAGAGGCTCAGCCCATGAAAAATCAGAGGTTCTCAGTCTTGATGGAATTCCCACTGCTGTATGAGTCAATATACCTTTCTAACATGGCATTGCTAGTGGTGGTGGGGCAAAGCTACCCACTTGAATTAGTCTATATATCTTTGTTGAGTTTATTTTTATTGTTATCTAACCTTTGATCAACTATTAAATGGTCCACAAATGTTTCATTGTCTTCCAATTCCATTCCTGAACTGTTGGAACAACTTGGGTTAGGTGTTGTCAGGGACAACCCTAAATACAAATTAGTTAATTCAAGGTTCACTGAGTCTTCAGCTGAACATGTGAGAGAGATATTTCAATTCAACAACTTAACATACATTTATTAAGTGTCTATTATATACAAAGCACTGTGCTAGTTGTTGGGTATATAAAGACAAAAATGAAACAGGCCTGCATTAAAAGAACTTGCGGTCTACTAGGGACAAAGAATATCTAAATGATTAGGTATAATATAAGGAGTGAGAACATCAAATGAAGGGATCAAGGAAAGCTTCATAAAGGAAGTATTGATGAATTGAGCCTTAAAGAAAGAGGAGTTCAAGAGGCAGAAATGGGGAAGGAGTGTAGTACAGTCATGAGGAATGCCTTGTGTGAATACACAGGTCCAGGGGATAGAATGTTCAGTTTGGGAAACATCAAGGAGTTCAATTTGGTTAGAATAGAATATAAGAAGAGGAGTAATAGGAAATAAGACAAGAAAAAGAAGTGATTGTTGTGAGCTTTTAATTTCAGGCAAAAACTTTGTATTCTATCTTAGAGGGAATAGGATTCACAGTGAGGGTTTGGATTAGGGTAGTGATATGGTCAGATCTATGCCTTAGGAAGAATAATTTGTCAGCATGGTGAAGAATGGATTGGAGAAGGGAAATGCTGATAGCAGGAATAGCACCTGAGATTCTATTGCAATAGCCAAATACAGTAAGTAATGGTGGTCTGCATAAGGGTGGGAGACTTGTAGGTGGAGATAAAGGTGAGAGATGTTATTGAGGTAGATCAGGAACTGATAACTGATTGGAGAAGGGGGAAAGGGAAGAATTCCAAAATACTCCAAGTTTCCAATTCTGTGTAAATTGGAGGACAGTAGTATCTGAAAAGAAATAAGAATGTTTAGAGGAAGGGTAAGTTTGGGGAGAACATAATGATCTTTGTTTTGGATATATTACAAGTGAGATAATTATGATGATGACACAATTATAATTACAAAAAGCAATTATTTTATGTACCTGCATAATTGCCTACAGCACATTAAGTATGAAAGAATAATAGTAAAATAGTGACTTGTTTAAGGAGTGTTTCTACCAGAACACCATTTTTAAAAAGATAAAAAGAAGATTAAAAATAAGAATAATGGTTAAGACTCAAGAGTGGAATCAAAAAGAACTCCAGGGATAATAAAATCCATATAAACTCAGAAAAAGGTATATTGAGAGATGTGTCAAAAATGTCTACATCACATGGATTTATTATTTTTACAGAAATGGTATGGTTTATGGTAATGATAAAGAAGTAGATCACAACCACTAGAAATTACAGAAAGATTATTATTTTTTTTTGTGGGGCAGTGAGGGTTAAGTGACTTGCCCAAGGTAACAGGGATAGTAAGTGTCAAGTGTCTGAGGCCGGATTTGAACTCAGGTCCTTCTGAATCCAGGGCCAGTGCTTTATCCACTGTGCCACCTAGCTGCCCCAAGAAGGTTAGATTTTATTGGGAGAGTACTCTAATGGGTGAGACAATAGACATATAAAAAGGAACATAGAAGAAGCATATCGAATAAATGGGGAATTGATGCCAAGGATTCTAAAAGGAGAGGTAAATAGGGAGGTATGGGGACCAAACAACCGCTGAAAATTCAGGGAGATGGACTATCACGTGTGAAGTGTTGCAAGTTGAAATCATAGATTATATGGAGGAAAGGCAAAGGAGTATAACTATCCTGGAAAGATAGGAAGTATCTTAACCATGAAGAACTTCAAACAAAAGGAAATAAAAGACTTTATATTTGATGCTAGAGGTAATAGCGGGACATTGGAGTTACTCATATGGTCAAATGTATGCTTTATTAAACAATAAACATCTATTAAAATTGTTTTGAAACTAGGTATGTCATGTCTCATGTGTACATTGGAGGACAGATACCCTTAAGAAAGTCCCTTTTGTCTTAGATCCCATTGGGAAGTAGAGGAAAATAGGATCTGGGAAACAGCTAAAAATGGGGGTGTTTGTGAGATAGTACCTCTTCTAAACTTTTCCCCTTAGCACAAAAACTTTGAAAAACAAAATTGATTCTCCATTTGGTTTTAGAAATCATGTAAAAGTGGAGTTTGGGAATGATTGGAGCTCATTGTCAAGAACTTGGGCCAGTCATGCCTACTGGTGATTATTATGAATGTTGACAGTGCTTACCATGACAGACAGAAGCAGGAAATTCTCTGGGCATAGAAAGTGTCCTTTCTAACTCATAAGTATCACAGGGTTTGTAATTCCATTGGTGTGGGTACTTTTGACAGACTAGAGCAGTGGGCTGAACCTAACAAGATAAAATTCATAGGCTAATAAATTTAGAATTGGAAGGGACCTTAGGGGTCATAAAATTCAAACTTCTCATTTTACAGATGAGTAAACTGAGGTCCAGGAAATTAAGTGATTTGTCCAGCTTCACACAGCTAGTGTCATTACATAACCAAGTGTCCTATCCACTGAGCCACCTTGCTGTCTCTGCTTGTTAGGGATTCTTATTTAGGTATGGATTTGATTAGATAATATCTAAATCCCCTCTAACTCTGAGATTCTCTGATTCTGTTTCCTTATTGAGTCCAGGCTGGGAATTTTTCTCAATAGTGTCTCAACTCCTCTTTAGTACATTTATAATTCTTGTTTTAACTACCTCTTTCTCTTGGTGGGAGTAAATTAGGTTTAATTTCTGTCTACCTACATTGGGTTTTCAACTTCAGGTATGAGGACCTTCTTATAGCTAAAGCAAATAGGGTAGGACCAGATTCATGAAGAACAGCAGACAACTCAAGTCAATCAAATTCTTGGATAAGGCCTGTCAATTGATCCATCTGCTATAATTGATCAATAATGCTCATCCACCTGAGGTTCTGGGTGACATATGTTACCACTGCACTGTGGTAGTTGAAAAGCTAGTTGAAAGCAGATGGTTTTCAGCTAACATAATAGTTCCTCAAAAGTTCTTTTTATAACCCCAATAAATTGTTGACAGAGGGGATGTCTGTGGTCAGGAATGGGGACATCTTGTGCCTGGCATAACCAACTAGTTTGGTAATACCAAATACCACCCTATTTTAGTCCAAAGTAAAGTAATGAAGCTGTAGCTCTCAGGACTATTGCAACTGTCCTATTAATCCTATATATCTAAGTTCCTATATATCTAAATCTCATAGGAGATTTTAATGAATTGATCTGGATTATAGTATTCTGATGTTTTTACTGCAGACATCAAATTTCTTCCCGTTCCATTATCACTTGGTTCTGTAGATTAGCCTTTTCTGGTTGAATTTAAGTTGGATTTATAAAGCATAAGTGTGTTTCTTCAGAATGGCAATTTCTCCTTATAGGTCCATGTACAGCAGTGTAACTCTAAGTAATTTAATGGTCATTGGTGGATAAAGCTCTTTTTGGAGTGAATAAGAGGTCTCAATCTACCAGATTAGTTTTGGGATCCTAAAGGAAATAATCCAGAATCAGGGTGAAGGCAGGTCAAAGTCATTTACATATAAATAAGTGATAAATGAGTCAAAACATAAAACGAAGTCCAAAACAGTAAATTTATGATATAACATCAATGGAGTTCCCAAAGGTACCAAGGTGCCTTTAGTGGGAATCATTTTATCAATCCCCCAAATAATCCAGTTTGAGGAAGTAAACAGTGAGGAAACCCAAGAATTTATTTTTTGTTATATGTTGATTATATTTTGCTTATTTGGGAGTTTCAGATTTTACATCAGCTTTTATCTGTATTTACCATTGCCTTTGACTCAACTATTTTTTGGCCTGTGCTAGGGTAAAGTCTGGGTAAGGTAGAATTTTGCCAATCTTGGAAAAAAGTCTTTGAAGTGCATGCCTGCTTGCAATTCTAATTTGCCATCTTTGGATGTGGAACATTTTAGAAACCAGTAGAGAAGCTGAATGTGATTTCTCTACAAGGTCCAAGTTTCGTATCAATGTGTGAGCGGAATGATGGTACATTGTCACTATACTCCGTGAAAATCTATTCTTATTCTACTGTATTTATTTGTCTGTGGATGAGACTTGGACAAGATGACCTCTAAGGTTCCTTCTAGTATGTAGATAGATATCGTGTTACTTTCAACATGCTCTACCCGAACTGTCAAATTATTGATATCATGCAACTAATTATCACCGATGGAAAATCTGTTTTCTGTCCACTGAGAAATTCACTCTGCCTCAGGCACTCACCCTCCAAAATACTAGAATGAAACAAAATGTCATTCAATCAATAATGGCCACATTATGAGAATAAGTTGTCACCGGAATAGTGCTTGATCCTGAATTCCAGTGTGGTTTATTAGTTCTCCAAATACACGAACCTTTCAGTAATTGATAGTCCAAACACCCAAATAGATGAACTGGATTTACAGATGAAAATGGGAGGAAAGCCAGGACATATTACCCATTATCTTATCTGCTGTCTGTCTTTTTCCCTATAGGGAATGGGAAGAAGTGGTATCCCATGAATCATCAAGTGGGCTCTGCATTCTGGGCTCAGCACTGTGTTATGCACCTAAAGTATAGGACATATAATTAACCACAACTTCTTGCTCTTGGTGCAGATTTCATATAATTGATTGATGTATCAATTAGTAGTTCTTCCCTAAGAATCATGACTTCCTAATTTAACAATGTGGTATTTTCAGATCACTTCAACTGAGATATAAGCTATAAAACTATGTTTACAAAGATTAGTAGCATGTCATGATGTCATTTCACAAGGCAAATGGATATCAGTGGTCTTTCATATTAGGTGGTGATATACAATTTGATGCCCTTTGCAATTACATTTGTTGAGGCATCTTTTTTTTTTTCAGAATTAAAAATAAAGGTCAGCATCCCAAACCATTACTATGAGTGTACATTATTTTGTTGCTTTGTAAGAATCCTCAAAAGAGGCAGATTGTAAATATTTTCTTCTAGGAAGTTATTGTTAGGTCTCATGATTTTTCTAGTTTTTTTTTTAATATTTTGATTACAATTGGACTTATAGGTTGTGGAACAGATTCAATTAACTGGTGTAACAATTGGAATGACGCCACCTGCTGGAGACTTACTGTAGAAGAGCTCCGCCCATGAGGTGAAGGTCTTTGAGGGCAAGAACAGGAGTCTTTTCTTTGGCGTCAGGAAGTGATGTCTGCTTGTGGGAGGAAAAAGGGAGGAACCTGGCGCTCTGACTGGGTCTCTTTCCTTGGGACTCTGGTGGAGAGTGGAGCTAGAAATGCACTCTCCCTTTAATAGATAGATGAATGTAGGCCTTTCTCTCTCTCTTTACCAAATTCTTATTCTCCTTAATAAATGCTTAAAAGCCTAACTCTTCCTAAAGCTTATAATTTATTGGCGACCACTCATTAGATATTTTAGACAGACTAGATAGAATTTTAGCCCTTAACACTGGGTTATGTGAGAATTGGAATGACACCCCCTGCTGGGAGAGATATTGCAGGGAAGCTCTGACCATGAGGAGAAACCATCTGACTTTAGCATCAGGAAGTTACCCGGCATCTGGAAGTTCCGATGTAAATAATTAATGTGTTTGAGGGTTTTTTGTGATCTGATCTTTTGGCTAGAATTTTGAAAACCCAGCATGCACACTGGCCTGGGGCTCAGGCATCATGCCTCCACAATGGCACAGTGCTCCACCCACTGGTTGTAGCCCTCAGCAATGGGCCTGGCAAAATTATAATGACTGGAAGCCCAGTGAGGTCAGTCATGTGACTGTTAGGGCTGCCAGCCAATTGTCTTAGGGCTGTATGTGGTCAGGCTGGGGTCTGCTGGGAAGGAGAAGTGAGGAGTTTCGCCATTCTAGCTTGAAGCTGGAAAGTGACAGGACGCAGCCATGTGTTCTCATCTGATCCCTGGGCAGTGGTGTTATTCAGGTCCTATCATTTCCCTTCTCCCATTTTTTTCCTTTCCCTTAATTCTACTGATCTTGCTTGTGTTTTTAAGTTCGTTCTTGTTAATACTCTGTTCTGTTTTTGAGGGAGTCTGTTGGTCTCATTCCTTGCCCCAATATTGCAGCGAGCTGCCTAGCTTACACTCCCCAATTAAAATTTGGCCCCTACACCAGCATCCAGAAGTTACATCTATAGAACCACCCATAGGACCTGTCAATCAGAGCTACCAGCCAATTAGCTTGGAGCTGTGTGTGGACAGCCCTGTTTCTGGTTTCTCAGGAGGCTTCGGGGAGAAGCCACTGAAACCTTGGACTTTTGGGTTCCTGACCTGGGCTTGGTGGGTCAGATGCTGGGGTCTATTAGAGAGTTAGAGGAAGTTTGCCTTTTACCTCTCTCTCTCTCCTCACTAACTTCTTATGCACTTTAATAAATACTTAAAAGTCTAAACTCTTGCTAAAGCTTCTAATTCAAGGTGACCACTCATTAGATTTTAGACATCATAGCTAGAATTTTAGCCCCTTACAGTTATATTCTATTTTTTTTTTTTAGTGAGGCAATTGGGGTTAAGTGACTTGCCCAGGGTCACACAGCTAGTAAGTGTTAAGTGTCTGAGGCCAGATTTGAACTCAGGTACTCCTGAATCCAGGGCTGGTGCTCTATCCACTGCGCCACCTAGCTGCCCCCTATATTCTAATTTTTATAGTTGTGATATTTATGATCTTAATGAAACATATGAATGAGGTATGATTAATGTTATTTTTCTGCCCTTAAAATTTATCTTCAGAGGGCCAAAACTACCTTTTCCCCCTAAAACACACACACACACACACACACACACACACACACACACACACACACACACACACCTTATTTCTGATATCTACTTCCTTATCTTATTCCAAATGTCATCTTCTTTTATTTGGAAAATGATTTAAAAAACCCAAACAACTCAGTTTAAAATGAAAAATAGTATCAGTTTCAAGAAGTTCTGTTATTGGTAGCTAATATTGGTTTTTTCATTTATTTGTTTGTTTTTGTGGGGCAATGAGGGTTAAGCGACTTGCCCAGGGTCACACAGCTAGTGTCAAGTGTCTGAGGCCAGATTTGAACTCAGGTCCTCCTTAATCCAGGGCCGGTGCTTTATCCACTGCGCCACTTAGCTGCCCAGCTAATATTGTTTTAAAAACTATCCCATGATGCCAATACATAAGTTTTCTTTGCCTCAGGTGCATTATGACAAGCAGAGATACAAATTAATCAATCTTTTGGTCATGAGTCATTATTTACTATTAACACCTGCACTGGCTTTTCCTAGTATACTCATTAGAAGTTTATTGTGGATATTAAATCTATGCAAAGTTTAGTCATCTTTCCCCTCCTCATTTCATGCAGTTGAAGCTATGAGGACTAAAATAAAATAAAATTATCAAGCATGAGCCCAACTGCTATCCATTTAAGTGAGCACATTTTAAAAAGAGAAACCTGTTTATATGTGCTCTATAATCCATTAATTGTGGCCTGTTTTTTGTTTTTGTTTAACCATCTGTACAACTCTTAATTACTCTCCAGAATTTCTATTGGCTAAAGTATGGGACCAATGAGTATCAGCTTGGGGAATGTATTCTAATTTCCTAACACCTGGAGTTTTAGTAGTTATAGTTGTAGGAATAGTCATAGTCATTATAGTGATAGTGGCAGTGATAATAATAAATTTCCAAACTTCATATAGTGCTTTAAGTTAGGAAAGTCAACCTTAAAGAAAAGACATGTGCTATCTCATTTGATGGGCTAGCCTTAGTTTCAGGAAGAGCTGGGATCGAGTTCTACTTTTAATATGTGCTGAGCAGATTATTCTAAGTAAGTCACTTACTGTCTCAATGGTCCAGCCAACTTGCTAAAACTCTAAGTTGGATAGAAGGTGTTGACTTACATTACATATTATCAACAAAATCCCAAATGGAGTCACAGAGTTAGACATGACTTAAGTGACTGAACAACAATAACAAAATAATAATATGCATTGCTATAGAATTGTAAGACTTACAAAAAACATTCCCTCTCTCCTCTAACAACTGGCAAGGTAGGTCATAAAGGCATTACCCTTATTTTAGAGAGGAAGAAACTGAGTCACTTGCTCAAAGTCACACAGTAAGTGGCAGACCAGGATTCAAACCTAGATCCTTGAACAACATAGCCTGTGCTTTCCAGTACAGTATTATATGTAGCGTGAGGTGCTCCAAAACCATTGGAGTTAACAATTTCAAAATAAAAAGAAAGCTTTCATAAAATTATTCCTAATGAGTTCATAGGAAGCTAGTTAAAAACAGCACGTTTCAGAATGAAGTCTTGGGAAGATGAATGAGAATGTCTTTTATAACCATGGTTACACTGTCAGGCAATCAGTCCTCACCATATCCTCTCTAATTTCAATACAAAACACAGTGTGGTGTAGTATAGCAAGCACATGGCTCAGTTGTTTGTAACTCAGGCTCTGTCTCAGTGGGGTTTGGTGACCTTGGGTGAGTCACTGTATTTCTTACTTCCTCAATCTGTGACTAGGAGACAATAACAATTTGTTACCAGATGGTTGTTGTTTGTTTTCCCCCCTCCCCTGTGCATATGCAGACTTCAGCATCTGATATCTGTCTATTCTCAATATGGTGCATGTGTTATATTTTTTCCCCATTGGGAAACTTTGTGAGTGCTTTTGATTATTTTACCTTTTACTACAATATTTGGAGTATGCTTTCAGTTGAGAAGAAGATCTTTGTGGATGTTTTTTCGGGTGTTCCAGTGAAGAAATAACATGAGTGAACTCACTGGTTGCCATTTAAGTCTTCTGTGAAAACAAATAATTAAACAGATTTTAAATTGTAGTCATATCTGTTTGAAGGCTCCCTCTTGTGATTTTATAGGATCTCATAATTTTATGGATGTTCAAATGCAACCCAGTGCCTAGCTTGCTCATGAGTATTTGTTGGCTTGATTTGAAAGTCCTGTGGTATCTGAGTTGGCCTGATTCCTATAGAAGTATATGATTGACCTATTTTTGAAATTTAGTTAGGATGTCTCATTTTACAGATGAATCTTTCAAAGAGGTAGAGTGAAGTCCAGATACAGTCTAAATAGTTTATATATTGGCAGTGCAAACAGAATGGGCTTTTCCATTGCTTCATTTGCCTCTTCTGGCATGCTGATATACCAATTCCAAGAAGAAGGGAAAAAAGATGGATTCTAGACACTACACATCTGTGAGCTTGATATAAACTCCTAGAGATATTCTAGGATAGATTACTGAGAAGTTATCTTATTAGTAATAGTAATAGTAATAGTAAAAGGCAAAGGCATAGTGGATAAAAGTTGGCCTCTGAGACAGAAATATCTGAAGTCCAGCACCACTTCTGATACAGACTGATTGAGTGATACTGGTTAAATACTGTAACATTTCATTGCTTTAGGCTAGTCCTGTGACACTCAAATGAAAATAGGGGTCATTAATGCATACCTAAGGATCTCTGTAGGCTGCTAATTGACTTAGTTTTAAAATGTAATATTATCTATTTTATTTATGTTTTTTTTAATATTTACCCATTATATTTTAATCTGATTCAGATTATACTTGGGAGTGTTGTAGGCCACATGTGGCCAAAGGGCCTTGTATTTGACACTTCTTCTTTGGGAAAAATAAAAGTGTAAAATGTGAACTAGAGGGAGGCTGCAATGGTAGAAGGAATTCCTTCATCAGATTTCCATTTTCCAATGAAATAACAGATTTAGGCTGTATTGAATAGAAGGAAATCAGTGGTTAATAGAAACCTAAGTGAATTCACTAAGAATAAACCATACCAAGCCAATTCATTTCCTCTTTCAGTAAATAGTTTAGCAGTCTGTAATTTAGGGAAATGTCATAGAAATTGTCTTTCTGAAATTCAGTAAAGCATTAAAAAAAAAGGATATTATGATATTCTTGAGTACTATATAATGCAATACAGATTGGGTGATAGTAAAAGCAGGTGAATAATCAGTGGTCAGTCAACTTTATCCAGAATATAATGGTTAATAGCTCAGTCACATATGACACATGCTTGAAGGACATGTTTGAGGGACAAGAGTGTTTTGTTCAGTAAATTTTATCTTGTATAGAAACAAAAAAGTGCTTATCAAATTATTAAATGACACACAGGTGGGAAAGAGCCTTTATGTAACAGACTCAGGATTCAAAGAAATCTTACAGAGAGCAAAAAGCAGCCAAAATGAAAAATAAAATAAAATAAAATAGGCATTAAGGTAAGTTTTACACTTGCCTTAAAAATCAAATGCAAAAATACAGATGGAAGGGATATGGCTTAATAGCAGATTATATGAAAGAAAAAACAAACAACTTAGTTTTAAATGGCTGCAAGGTCAGCCCTTACTAGCTATGTAAGTCCTTGGGCAAGTTACTTAAATTTCACTTGCCTCACTTTCCTTAACTGTAAAATGCAGACAATAATAGTTTTTACTTCCCCCGGTTTTGAGGATCAAGTGAGATGATATTTGTAATAAGTGCTTAGGGCAATGGCTGACACACAGTGGGAGGTAAATAAATGCTTATCACTGATGAAACATTGAAAATTTTTATATTTAGTCACAAAAATGATTAAGGATAAATGATAAGTGCCTTCAAATATCTGAAGCATGGTCATCTGGAAAAGGGATTAACTTTAGTCTGTGAAACTACAAAGAGGACAAAGTAGGAGTAGTAGGTGGAAGTTAGAAACAACTTTTACTCAATGTAAGGAAGAACTTTCTAATGGTCAGAGTTGCTCAAATACAGAAAGGGCTACCTTTGTGAATAGCATACCCTTGGCCAGCTTTGTTCAGTTACAGTCTAGATGACAAACTTTACAGAAATCAAAGGAGCTTCTTGCAAGGAGTGTTAGGATGGTGCAATGTTTTAGGTTCCTTCCAATTCTTTCATTTTTAGGTTCTATAGCCATATTTCTTCTCTTGGAGAAAACTACAGGTCATGTGAACAAGATGTGGTTGTTGTTCAGAAATTCTTTAGTTTCCAACTCTTCATGACCCCATTTGAGGTTTTCTTGGCAAAGATACTGGAATGGTTTGTCATTTTCTTCTCTAGCTCATTTTACAGATGAAGTACTGAGGCAAACAGGATTAAGTGACTTGCCCAGGGACACACAGCTAGTAAGTGTCTAAGGCCATATTTCTACTCATGAAAATGAGTTTTCCTAACTCTAGCTTCCACACTCTATTACACAAGATAGATGGTGGACTAGACATTTTCCCAATTCCCACAACCTCTTAAACCTTTGCAAAACAGAAGTTAAGCACCAAAGATAAAGCAATTTAAACTGTCTCCAAGGGTGAGGACACCTGGAATTCAAAAAGAAGGTTAAAAAAATAAAAAGAACCCAAACCTAGGAATTGATGCTCATTGACCCTGAATTCACTTAAATTCCATTGCCCCACCCCACCCCACCTTCCACACTACTGGCACCAAGATCACATTTACAGACCTAAGGAAATGACACATTCTCTTCCATAAAAAACCACTCACACTTCCTAGACTCCCTCCCTTTTTCCAGTGCCATGGAGACTATGACTCTAGGCTATGAAAATTTGCTGTAAAGTTTATAGTCAACTTGGCCACAGTTCTTCAGAAGCAAAAGCCTTCTAGAAATTGCCATCCAGAAGTACCAGTATTGTAAATATCTGAATTGGCAGTGAAAACAGGCAAAGAGCTGCCTGTGCCAGGTCAGAAAACTGAGGAAAAGAAGGAGTGTGAGAGGTTATCTGGACCAGACACTACACATATATCAGGTTATGTAATAGTCCTTCAAGATTGAGGGAAAGTTCACTGAACACAGCTAGGGCTAGCTTCTTTGTTTTGTTTTGTTTTTGTTTGTTTTTTGTTTTTTGGTGAGGCAACTGGGGTTAAGTGACTTGCCCAGGGTCACACAGCTAGTAAGTATCAAGTGTCTGAGGCCAGATTTGAACTCAGGTCCTCCTGAATCGAGGGCTAGTGCTCTATCCACTGCATCACCTAGCTGCCCCAAGGGCTAGCTTTTAACACCCAATGGTCAGTTGAGGTGGTGATGTAGAGTAATGAACTATGCATTGCCCAGTGTAGAAGGAGGCTGAAACAGTTGGGAACCAGCCTCCAAGGATATCAAAAATGTAGGGGAGAGAGTCAGGAAAAACAATGTGTGTGTGTGTGTGTGTGTGTGTGTGTGTATTGGAAACTGAAAGTACCAAAGATTTCAGGAAGAAGAAAACTCAGATCTTGAACATAAAATGATAAATCAATAGGACAAAGTAGCAACATGAAGAAATATGGTCAGCTATAAAGCTAAAACTTTGCATACCCTTTGAACCAGCAATACCACTATTAGTTTTTTCCCCCCAAAGAGATCATAAAAAAGGGAAAAGATCCCACACGTACAAAAATATTTATAGCTGTTCTTTTTGTGGTGGCAAGGAATAGGAAATTGAGGGGATGCCCATCAATTGGGGAATGGCTGAACAAGTTGTGGTATATAAATGTAATGGAATTGTTAAGGGTTAAAATTCTAGCTAAACTGTCTAAAATATCTAATGAGTGGTCGCCAATCAATTATAAGCTTTAGCAAGAGTTAGACTTTTAAGCATTTATTAAGGAGAATAAGAATTCGGTAAAGAGAGAGAAAGGCCTAGATTCCTATCTATTAAAGGGAGAGCACATTTCTAGCTCCCTTCTCCACCAGCGTCCAGAGGAAAAGAGCCCCAGACTGAGCGCCAGTCTCTTCCTTCCTCCTCCCACTAGTCCGCGTCACTTCCTGACTCCTGAAGAAAAGACTCCTGGTCTTGCCCTCAAAGACCTTCCCTTCATGGGCAGAACTCTTCTACAGTAAGTATCCAGCAGGTGGCGTTATTCCAATCGTTACAGAATACTATTGTGCTGTAAGAAATAATGAGCAGGCAGATTTCAGAGAAACCTGGAAGGACTTGCATGAACTGATGATGAGTGAGATGAGCAGAACCAGGAGAACATTGTACATAGTATCAATAACATTGTGTGTTGATCAACTGTGATAGACTTGATTCTTCTCAGCAATACAATGGTCCAAGATAGTTCCAAAGGACTCATGATGGAAAAGACTTTCCAAATCCCCCCCCCCCCCAAAATAAAGAACTGTGGAATCTGGATGCAGATCGAATCATACTATTTCTATTGTTTTTGTTGTTGTTTTTCGTTTTTGAGGTTTTTCCTTTTTGCTCTGATTCTTCTCTCATTAAATGACTAATGCAGAAATATGTTTAATATGATTGTATATATATATAACCTATATCGGATTACTTGCTGTCTTGGGGAGGGGGGAAGGGAAGGGAGGGAGGGAGAAAAATTTGAAACAAGAAATCTTATAAAAACAAATGTTGAAAACTATCTCTACATGTAACTGGAAAATAATAAAATATTTATATAAAAAAAGAAAAGAAAAAAAAGAAATATGGTCTCCAGATCTAGTAAATGAGTTCAGACACCTATGAATAAATACTGCAAAATTAAGTAAAATTATATAATCCGTGATGAGACAGAGGACTCTGTGGAATTTGAGGAGAAAATGGAACCACAGAACACTTTTCCTGAGAGATTTAAAAGAGAAATGAGAATTATGAGAGTAGAATTTACGTCCTACTCAGAAGAAATAAGATGAATAGAAAAACTTGAATTTGGAATGGCAAGCCTCAGCAAAGAAACCAAAGAGAGAACAGATTTGGAATGCAAATAAGTAGAATGGAAAAACAACCTAGAAGAAGAGAAAAAAACCAAACAATACAAAAAAACATAACACTAAAAGAAAATATGTGTACTATACCAGCAAAACCTACTTGTGTAGAAACAATTTAAGGACAATAGGTCTCTTAGAAAAAGACAATGGATACTCTGGTTTCTCTTTAGATCGCATAAATCTTTCGCCTTTTACTAAAGATTTTCGTGGAGAGAAAAAGACAATGGGACAAAACACCTCAACAATCTAATGAAGGAAATAATAGATAAGAACTGCACAGAACTTCTGAAAATAGAAAGTGAAATTCTATTAGAAAGAATTCATAGATCACCTTCAGAAAAAAAGGCTGAATCACTCCAAGACACTAAGCAGTTAGGATTATCAATTCAATTCAGAAATAACAAGTTCTGCAAGTTGGCAGGAGAAAGACCTTCAAATACAAAGTAAAGGGTATTTGAATAATGCACAACAATTCTGCAGCCACTAGAAAAAAATGTGGAGGGAATGGAATAATGTATTTAGAAGAACAATGGAGATCAGAATGTGGCTCAGAGTAATTTATCCTGAAAATCTGAGTTTAACCATACAGGAAAGAAGAAAAGGTGGACACTCAATAATAAACAAGAGTTTGAAACAGAAATAAAAATCTGGAGTGATCATTTGCTTCTCAAACATTCCAAACAATAGAAATACAGAAGGAATGAATAAATTTAGTAGTCAAAGGCAACAACAACAGAGGACAACAGAAATACCAGTAAGAGACATCATTTCTATGTGTACACAAGGAGACATGGGTGAATCTTGAAATGTTATAGTGGTAACAATGAAGACATGGGGCATTGTGGTTGCCTGAGGGATTTGGTGTTTGAAACATCTGCTTCTTCTAGTGAGGAATTTGGAACCCATCAGGGAAACTGACATCTGAAGGAGTGAGACAGCATTGATACAGGAAGGAGACTTCCAGGCAAATGTAGAAAAAGGTCAACAGGAGAAGATACAGAGCAGTGATGTAGGAAGGGTCCTATCATTAATGAGGTATCTTCTCTGTCACCTTCTGTGACTGAGATATGATTTTTAAAAAAAGGTAATCCATGGTGTAAGTCCTACAAGCAATCAATGGTAGAAATTGTGGAGGCTTTGATTGACTAAAGAATACAGAGAAAAGAAAGAGACCAAATAATAGCAGATAGAGAGGACATGAATCAGCAGATGAGGGTCTAGAGTAAATAAGAAAGAAAATCTTTTTTGGAAAAGGATATAAAAATAAAATTTAAAAGATCGATGAATAAATCTCCCTACAGAGCCTTTCCTCCCTGAGGAAGAGAGGAAGGATGAATGTATTTGATTGAAAAGAAAAACAAAGAGGGGGAAGAAATATATAACCAGATAAAATCTGGAGAAAAAACGAAATAATGAACAAAACACTAAAGGGAAAGGGGTGAGACACCAGAAAAGGGGATTGGGAAAAAAGGGGAGATAGTAGAAACAAAGCTTACTTTAAAAAATAGAGTAACTGAAGCAAACTGTAAAACTGTTTACAGCAGAAGAGGGAAAAGAAATCTTTATTTGAAAAAAAAACCTTCAATTTTAGAGATAGATGGAGGAAAATATAAACCCACATCATAACTTTAAGAGTGAATGGGTAAAATGATCTAATAAAATGAAAAAAAAAAAGAATAACAGATTGGGTAAGAAAACAAAATCCTACCATCTGTTGCTTTTAAGCAACATTTAAAAAACACATAAGTCAAAATAAAGACAAAAACAAAGACAAAATACCCCTAAAGGGATGGAGAAATTTACTATGCATTAAGTGAATTGAAAAAAAAAAAAGAAGTAGGAATTGCTATCATGCTATCAGACAAAGCAAAAAAAAAAAAAAATCCAAAAAAAGCGATATGCAAGGAAAGCATGTTACACCGAAATGAAGCATAGACATCAAACCAATATCAGTAACAAATTTCTGTGCTCTGAATGTTTTAGCATCCAAATTCATAAAGGAAATATCTGATCTTCAAGAAGAAACAGCCAGTAACATAATAGTGACAGGAAACTTCAATATCCCTCTATCAGTTTTGTACAAGTCTAACAGAAAAACAACAACAACAACAAAAGGGAAATTATGAAACTGGATAAATTTCTGGAGAAACCAGAATTAAAAGACATATGGCACTTTTGAATGGTATATCAAAACACTATACATATTTCTCTGTATCACATGAAATTTCTACAAAAATTGATCACATAGTAGGACATAGAGATATTACAAATATAAAAAGGCAGAAACAGTTAATACATACTTTATGGATGATAATGCAATAAAAATAGAAATTGGTTCAGGAATCAGAAACAAAAGATACAGACCTAAATGGAATCTTAAATAATGAGTGGATAAAAGAACAAATTATAGAAGTAACTAGAAACCATGTAAAAAAATTATAATGAAACATATGAACATATGAAAATTTCTGGGATGCAGCTAAAGCTTCAGAATCATACATTAATAAAATAGAAAGAGATGGGTAATTAATGGTATATGTATTTAAATAATTATAAAATTAACAAATTCAAAATATCAAAATAAACAGAAAAGAAGATATATTAAAATATGAGGGAAATAGATACATGAAAATGTAGAAATTATTAATGAAACTATAGGTTGTTTCTTTGAAGAGACAATACAACTTATAAACCCTTTGTTGATCTGATTAAAAAGAAGAGAGAAGAAAATAAAATCAAGAAACTAACAAATGGACAAGGTGAAATCACAGCAAAATCTGAATAACAAGACTAATCAGGTTATGCACATTTTTATGCTATCAAAATTGATAACTCTAAAGAAATAGACAAATAAATTTAAATATATAAAATGCCCAAACTTTCAGAAGAACAGATAGACATCTTAAATAATCCAATCTCAGAAAAAGGAATAGATCTAGCTGTAAAGGAATTACCAAATTAAAAAAAAATCTCCTCTTCCTGATGGAACCCCAGTATAACTCTACCAAAAGTTTAAATTATAGTTAGTACCCATACTTCACAAATTTTTCTCAAAAATCAAGGAAGAATGCATCCTACCAGAATCCTTTAATGAGAGAAATATAGTCCTTATATATAATAAATCTAATTTTTAAACATAGATCTGCTTATCTATGTTTAAAAACTAGAAGAAATCCATATCATATACCCCATGAAGTAATAGGAAGAAATTGTATTCTTAACTAAACAAGAGACAGAGGAAATTGGAGAAGATACCATATATAACTCTGATTCACATTGATTTACACATCTATGTATATATGTATGTATGTGTACATGTATGAGTAAAGACCAATAGCCATTGCCTAGTAGATAAATGGTCAAAATATATGAACAAACAATTCTCAAGGAAAGAACTGAAAATAATTCACAACCACACAAAGAAATGCTCCAAATCACTAATAAGAGAAATGAAAATCAAAACAACCCTAATGTTTTACCTAACACCCTATGGATAAAAAATGGCAATAGTTAATGTTAGAGGATTTGTGAAAAGATAGGCACACTAATACGGAGTTGGTGGAGCTATGAATTGGTACAACCATTTTGGAAAACAATTAGAAACCATATGAATAAAATGATTAAAATGTTCATACCTTTTGAACCAGACTCCATTACTGGGCTTATACTAGACACCTACCCTTTGTAGAGATAGAAGATCCACAAGTGTTTCACATTACATATCTTTTCAGATTTTGCCAAAGTATTGATCAATTGTGCTGACTTTTTTTCTCTCTCCCTTCAAGATAATTTTTGTCATATGGGTTGGCTCGATGACAGAGGGAAGAGGAGAGATACATGGGATACTATGGTACTGTAAGTAGCATAAAATATCAATAAAAGCATACAAATAATTTGTCTTCATACCATCCCTATTATGTATGTAGGGACATCATCTCTCTTTTTATAGATGACAAAAAAAAATCTCAGAAATTGGCTTAAGCTTAAATTCCAAGAAGATTTAGAACTTGAATCTAGATATAGCGAATACACTACACTAGGCTGTCACAATGATACTAAAGTGCAAATATAATAACAATCTGAAAGTGATTGATTATTGCCACTGGACAATGCCCTTCCCATTAGAGAGGAAAGCAATTCAGCACTAATGTTCTGTAATTATGAGGTAAAAAGTCAATGTGCTGAACATACTGGAAAATGAATTTCAAACAAAATTAAAGTTCTCTTTCTCACTGACTGAATCCCTTGCAAGGCTAGGGATTTTTCATCATTGATTTTTCATCATTTACATTGCAAAAATTGATGTTTAGAAAAAATTAAAATAAGGTGAGATGATAACATTGATATTCACTTAGCAAGGAACTATCTCCCATATCTGAAATCCCAGTGAGCATACTTATTCTATTGACCAGAAATATATTAGATTTTTGTTTCTCCTATCAATCTGGTGGTCTGGGATATGTGAACACTAATGGTTCAATGTTGGAGATAAAAGAAATTTACAAAAAATACAAGATTTTTTATGTTCCTTGAGAGGAAATAGAATTGCAGAGGTGAAAATGTCTTTAAGGTAGTGGCTATTAACCTTGTATGTGTATGTGTGTTGTGTGTGTTTGATGGATCCCTCTGGTAGTCAGCCTATAGACCACTTCTCCAAATATTAAAAAAAATTAATAATTAAGAGAAATACTAAATTTCAGCTATCTGTAAGCAAAAATAAAGATGTATTGTTTCTTAACCAAGTTCATGGGGATCCTGAACTATTTCTATAAAAAGAGTTCCTTGAACCCAAGCCTAAGAAACCCTTCTCTAAATTTTGAGGAATATTTTTAAAGTTACTTGAGATTAAATAGAGATACTTCTAAAAATTAGATTAGTGTGTGAGTAAGTTATGGAATTTGTGTTTTATAGCAAGTCTTGTTCATTAAGGTCAGACTTGTCTAAAAATAATCCAAATTATTATTCTGGAGGAGGAAATCTCCCTTAAAGATAAAAGTAACAATTTTTTGTTTGTTTGTTTGTTTTTTGGGTTTTTTTGTGGGGCAATGAGGGTTAAGTGATTTGCCCAGGGTCACACAGGTAGTAAGTGTCAAGTGTCTGAGGCTGGATTTGAACTCAGGTCCTCCTGAATCCAGGGTTGGTGCTTTATCCACTGTGCTATCTAGCTGCCCCTTAAAAGTGACAAGTATTAACAAAAGCATTTATCTTTTAAAAGGAAATTTCTTTAATATTCTTTGATTACATAAGAGCCTTTTAAAATGAGTCATAATTGCTAAAATAGTTGTCTATTCGCAAGTGAAAAACCAAATGGATGAAGAATACCTCTTGTACAAATTGATATGCCATTACATGACCTGCTCTGTAAATTATATGTATCTCACACAGACACTGTGGATGGTGTAAAGGGCTAAAATTCTAGCTAGTCTGTCTAAAATATCTAATGAGTGGTTGCCAATAAATTATAAGCTTTAGCAAGAGTTAGACTTTTAAGCATTTATTAAGGAGAATAAGAATTTGGTAAAGAGAGAGAAAAAGGCCTAGACTCCTCTACCTATTAAAGGGAGAGCCCATTCCTAGCTCTGCTCTCTGCCAGAGTCCATGCGAAAAAGTGGGAGTCAGAGCGCCAGCCTCCCCCTTCTTCCTCCCACAAGCAAATGTCACTTCCTGACACGAAAGAAAAGAAGCATGATCTTGCCCTCAGAGACCTTATCCTCATGGTGGAGCTTTCCTACAGTAAGTCTCCAGCAGGTGGCGTCATTTTAATCGTTACAATGGAAACTGACCTGAGTCCTCAGGAATTGAGCTCCAGGAATACACTGGGTCAGATTGCCTTTGGGAATGTAAGCAGTAATTTTAATGGTCCTAAGCTTCTTCCTACAATTAATGTCTGCCTTTTAAATGTCAACATTAAATGTCATCAGCAAAACAATATTCTTTAAGGGACACTATCTGGCTCTAAGTTAGACCCATAGTCTCCATAGAATTAAAGTTAAATGCTTCTCCAAGGGCAAAAGGAAGTCAGGTAGCGTACCTCAGTTTGCACTTGACTTTGGTCCTTAAGTTTCCTTATCTGTTAAATCAATGGCTTAGACTACACAATTTCTAAAGTCCTTTTTCTGCCCTAAATTATGGTTCTATGACAATAAAAAAAGAGATTGCTTTGCTTAGTCAATATTGAAATATAAAACCAACTCCAGTTTGGATAAAATAATATAATAATACATGATCACTTCCAGACTCGGGAAATATTAGGATGTTATTGTTCAGTGACTTCAATTGTATCTGACCCCATTTGGAAGTTTCTTGGAAAAGATACTGGAGTGGTCTGTCATTTATTCTTTTTTTTTTTTTTTTTGGTGAGGCAGTTGGGGTTAAGTCACTTGCCCAAGGTCACACAGCTAGTATGTGTCAAGTGTCTGAGGCCGGATTTGAACTCAGGTCCTTCTGACTCCAAGGCCAGTTCTCTATCCACTGCGCCACCTAGCTGCCCCTGTCATTTATTCTCTAGCTCATTCTACCAATATGGAAACTGAGGCAAACAGGGTTCTCACTTTCCCAGGGTCACAAAACTAGTAAGTGTCTGAGGCCAGCTTTGAACTCAGGAAGATGAGTCATCCTAATTTTAGACTCAGCATTCTATCCACTGTACCACCTAGCTGCCTCAAAATATTAGGATAGCAACCAAACAATGTCTTTGCCAATTCATTGGGACATTGTAGAGATAAATCACTTAGAATATTTCATTTGTAAAGCACTATATTCCTTAAGGAACTCTGTTAAAAAGAAAGATGTGTTTTGTTGCTTAAACATGATTATGTAAAGATTCTGAAGTAAATTCAATTCATGCATAACACTGTTGTTTAATCAGTAACTGATATCATGTCTGTGGCTGATTGTGAGAAGAAAATTTAAGAAGACTTGTTTATGTTTTCCAACACAGATGAGTTCTGCCTGAACTTTTATTATACAGTTGTTTGTTGTTGTTGTTTTACTAAAACCCATCAGTGCTTCCAGAATGAAATTATTTTAATGAAATTTAAACTTTTCTTGTTCCAATTGTGACCTCAGAATCAGGAAACCTGGACTCTAAACCTAGTCCTGTCACTAACTGGGGATGACATCTTTACAAGTCACTTAATTAGTTTGGGTCTCACTTTTCTCATCTGTGAAATAAATGGGTTGGACGAGTTAATCTTTTTTTTTCCCCAAATTTTATTCAATATGAAACATCTCTACACTTTTTATTGAGGAGGTTGACCACATCCACAACCAAATCCACCTCTAAACTGGAATTCTGTTGCTGACCCAGCACCAGCCTCATCCTTCTTGTCAGCCCCAGGGGGAGCAGCACTTCGTCTGTATGTGTCTCTGTCAGCTTCACCACGAGTAAGCCGGGCAGGTTGCTCACTGTCCAGGCCTTCAGGCCTTGGCCTTCCCGTCTCAGGATGACTTCTTTGGAGTGTGTCAGGCACAGTCTCAGGGGGCAGGTGAAGGTAATCCCGGAGATACTGAATGCCCTCATTGGTGAGATAGCAGTAGAAATGCCTCCATGCAAACTGCTCCTTAACATAGCCACGAGACTTTAGAGACTGCATAGCCTTCATTACATGGAGATTGGGCACATTCTGTCTCAGGATGCTTTGGCATGTGGACATCTTTCTTGGCTACCATTACTCCCTCCTTAAAAAGGAGTTCGTAGATAGCAATTCGGTTCTTCTTGGGCATCAACATCTCTGGTGGCGACGGGTTCTGCTCTAGAAGGATCCCTGGATAGAAAGGCATGAGTTAATCTTTAAGTTCTTTTCTCACTCTAAGTTCCTATGCTGCTCCGGACTGCTTCTAAGAAATTGCTTTTTGTTAGAGGAGCTTCTTTCCAAAATATGAAACCCATTTGTTGACTTTTCATGAATTCCAATATTTGGTTCTCACCCAGATCTTGGATCACAGAAGAAAGCAGTGGGGAGCCTTATTCCTAATGGTCCTTGGCACTGATAAAAGTGAAGTGGCAAGACATGTTGTGCAGCAGCTTTTTGGTGGTGACATACGGCCCACACTGTTCCATCAAACAGCTGGGGTGCTTGGTCCCAGCCAGAAAATCAGTATGCCACTGAGTGTGGTAACCTCATCTTGCTTTTTGGATGAACGATTCTCAGTCTGTTGTATTGTTTCAGCTTGGCATTTTCAATATTTTATTCAACACTGTTCTTTGGGGCTTAGTAAATAGATACTAAAAATTTCTCTCAGAATATTCTGTATGTCTCTACTAGATTGAGCTAGTTGATCATGGTCTTACTCATCTTTATCTTTTCCTTAAAGTACCACACACAGTGTTCTCTACAAATAGTAAACAACTAATAAATGTTCCTTGAATGCATGTTAGGATAGGACCCTATTTCTACAATTACTCTTCCTCCCAAATCAATCATGGAAGGAGTCCTTTACATTTTAAGTTTTTTGGGAAAAAAGAAATTATTTAGATAAAAAGAAGTTAAAGTTTCCCTTTAAGCACTGATGCTAAAGACATATGGTAGCAATATTGCAGCTTCTCCAAATGGAGTCACATTTTTATGGGCTTAATATCCTGTGAAAAGTAGCTAAAACCAACTATAAGACCTTAAATGCTAAGACTTTCACTGGGACCTTTATGATGTCAGACATATGGAACAGAAAAAAAACAACCCAACAACAAGCAACTTTGTCTCCTCAGTTTTACTACTCTTATTTCACTGATGTTCAACTGAAGTCAAGTTTTATGATGGAAGAATATTTTGGAATGTAATGTCCTGGAAAGAATTCTCTTTTTGGCCATGCCTGAGCATATGGTCATTGTCCTGCTGCAGAAATGATGATGATCCTTTGAAAAACAACATCTAGGCTGGGCAATAACCTGTGGATTCTCTAGTGGCCAATATATTTAAGCTTCCAGTACATTTTCCTTGACAACTCACCAATTCAAGATCCTTTCATTATGATACAAGTTGATTCCTATTTCAATCTTACATCTCAGAATAGTGATCTTTGAAGAAACATATCCTCAAAAATGGAAATAAAAATCAATGTGAGAAAAGATCACAAAAATAAAATTACTTCAGAAGCATAATAGTCAAGTTTTCCCAACACAGGGAACTAACTTCCCAAGAAACTCTCCTAGATGGAATATAAGATATCAGGTTAATTGGCACAATGTTATGGTCATTGGCATGTTGGCTTCCTGAGAATTTATCTCCACTTTAATCTAACTTTATATTTTTCACTTTGAAAACTACTCTTTTCATTGTGGAAAACAGTTTTCTAGGCATAGTTAAAGGGAGCACAATAACATTCATTAAAACATTCCAAGAGTAGTGAGGCATAGCAAATAGGAAGCCAGTCTTAGCTCCAAAAGAATCAGTCAGCCTCTGACACCTATTGGCTGTGTGACCCTCAGCAGGTCATCCAGTCTTTCACTGTCTCACACAACTATTTTAAGAGTATTAGTTCTAGAGAAAGTAGTAAACTGCAATGGTAGAAAGAATTTCCTTTATCAATGACATCACAAATCTATTTCCTACCTCCTCAAAAAATTTCAAATGACTATTGTTGCGAAAATTGGATAGGATAGGACAAAGCTTTTTAAACTGTGGGTCATGATGCCATATGGAGTTGTGTAACTGAATGGTGGGGGTCATGAAAAATTTGGCAACAGTAAAAGGTTATGCATACCTTTTTTTTTATATCCATATGCCTACAGTTGCATAAAAATTTCTCAGTTGAAAAGGGATTGCAAGTGGAAAAAGTTTAAGAAGCCCTGGGATAGGATAAGATAGGATAGGGACTAGATCTCTGATTTCATTAGTATAAGAAATCCACACATAAGGGAATTCCTTCTACCATTGCAGGTTTTCACTTACTTTGTAACTGACATCTTAGAGAATTGCCTAGAGCACTGAGAGTTTAAGTGATTTCCCAGGGTCACACAGACAGTATGTTTCAGGGGCAACAATTGAATCTTCCTGTCTTCCAAATGTTCCTGGTTCTGAGACTAGGTCTCTACCCACAATGTCACATTGCCTAGCTAAAGTAAAAAGTACTCTCTAAAAAGGAGCCCCTCAAGGCCCCCTCCTCATGTCCAGCCCCAGGTCACTGTGATCTATACAGAAGACATTTTTAGGCAGCTATGCATGCTGCATTCTAGTATGACCAGATAAGCACACATCACTTTTTGGACTAATTTTCTGGAAGAATTTTGTGAGCTAAGAGCCATGGAGGGAAAAGCATGTGATGCTGATATAGATTGGGAGTGACAGGAATGTGATTCTTGCATCAAAATTAACAAAAGTTCTGGATTGCCTAAACTACCCAGGGGATCAAGGCCTAGCATCCACTGAAACACTTTAGTAGAGAGGATACACTGGCCCATAGAAAGTCTTAGATAATAGTGCTTCTCTAACTTGACTCTAAGTAGGAATTCTATCTAGGCAGATATTCTCATTTCCATACTATCTTAGGATCTCAGCTTCTGTTTCTTCCTTTTCTCAAGAGACCACCATGTTGCTGCTCCTTCCTCAGGTTAGTTGCTTTCAAATAGATTTTGACATTTATTCTTTCAATCCCAGATTTTTTTTAGCTTGACCACTAGCACTTACCTTTAGGTTAGTGTTAGAAATCTTTGTTTGTGACCAAGAAGCTTCAGACTTGGAATCAGAAGAATAGTTATGCCAATTACAGCCCCATGAGTTTAGGGATGTTAGCCCACTTTTTTGCATATCAGTTTCTTTACCTATAAAGTGCAGGCATTTGTTGCATATGAGTCTTTCAGTGTTCTATACAGTGCTAATTTTCCATGATTTTCCATGATTTCTATGGATTTTTTTTCTATGGCTTTCTATGACTTTCTAGACCATGATTTCATGGACCAAAATAACAGATTTAGAAATGGAAAATATATTAGTGGTCATTAAGTGCAACACTTTAATTTTATAGATAATGAAAGTGGGACCCAGAGAGGTTATAGCTTTCTCAAGGCAACTCATTTGAGATATGCATGCTATATAATGCGATAGTTCTATGACCCTATAGCATTATTCATGATCTTCTGAGTGTTTCTGAAAGAAATCTTTCTTATTTAATAAGCTTCATCATTCTTATTGAAAGGTTCCTTTGTTCACTCTCTCCTTAATCTCTTCCTCCCTAACCTATCCACTTGAATTAATCTATTGTATTTAAAACAATTAACAAAGAAGTGAAGTTTGGTCAGACAGGCTAAGTAAATTGGAGCTGGAATGCTATGTTTTTGATATATGCTGTTTTTAATTTGTATTTAATATTTGCACATATAGCTTTTGATATCATCAGCTTTCATCATTGACTATTAGAATGACAAAGGACCCAACCATTATTATCTAATCCAATATCATCATTTTAGAAATGAATAAAGGAAGGCCTAAGTGAAATGAATGACTTGCCTGAGGCCCCATAGCTAGTGTTAGAGCCAGGATATTCTCAGGCTAATGGCCTTTCCATTGAATTATCCCATATGTTTAACATATATACATGGCAGTGCATGTATCTTTATTTTAGTAGTCAACATGGATTAATTAAAAGAGAGCCATTACAGTTAAAAAAAAAAAAGGGTCAGTTATGTGACCCTGTTTCATTCCTCAATGATGGTTGCAAAAAATAAATTTTTATCAAATGGTTCCACAGTAAGACTTTTTCGAAAAGTAATTTAGATTATCTTATGTAGATAGAATTTATAGAATAAAGTGTGCAAGAAAAAGATTGCAATTTCTCACAGCATTTTGGAAAATGATACATCAATTTAATGCTTCTTTCACATTGAGGCAGTGAGTACATAATAGTATTTTTTTCTAAATAGATCTTTTAAGTTTTCAAACTTTGCCTCATTTGTATAAATTATTTATAAGTCCCCATATATAATTTTGCTAACTCTCTATTTCCATAAACAAGTCTGGGAAGATTTCTGGGAAGAACTTTTTGAAGAATGGGTAGGGAGCAAAACAGTCTTTCGTCACTTGATCTCCCCTAGTGTCAGTTTCCTCATCTATAAAATGAAGGCATTGGGCTTGGCCTCACAACTCCCTTCTAATTCTAACTCTATGATATTATTTGTTGTTAATTTTTTTGCAGGGCAATGAGGGTTAAGTGACTTGCCCAGGGTCACACAGCTAGTAAGTGTCAAGTGTCTGAGGCTGGATTTGAACTCAGGTCCTCCTGAATCCAGGGCCAGTGCTGTATCCACTGAGCCACCTAGCTGCCCCCTCTGTGATCTTATGATCTTTAGATTGCGCCTTGGGCAGTGGCCTCCCACTGTGATTATTTTTTGTTTTCTTCTCCTTCCTCACAGAGATTTTTAAGTGGGAAGGTAAAGGCTAACAATTAAAGAGGGTTGTTGTTTTACAGGAGACTGGAAAAGTATAGGTTCTTACAAAGTTCTGCAAGAGTTTGCAATGCCTTTTTCCTCTCTGATGTCCTCACTTAATTGTGTTTATGCCGTATTCTTGTACTGGAATGAAATTACTTGAAGCCAAAGGATGTCCCTCCCTTTTCCCCCCTTTTTTCAGTCAGAATATCCAAAGTGCCTTTTGTTTTGTTTTGTTTTGCAGGGCAATGAGGGTTAAGTGACTTGTCCAGGGTCACACAGCTAGTAAGTATCAAGTGTCTGAGCCCGGATTTGAACTCAGGTCCTCCTGAATTCAGGGCAAGTGTTTTATCCAATACTTGACCTAGCTGCCCCCTCCAAAGTGCCTTTTGCTACTTTGACATAATAGATGCTTTATAAATGTTCTTATATTGTTAAATAAAGAGATCTTGGGCCAAGATGTAGACTGAATAGAGAACAATAAGGATTCACCTTTTCTCCTTTAGAGCCCCAATTCTGTGGCCAGTTGTTAAAAATTGAGAAGCAGTTGACGATTATTCTTTTGCCTCAACATCCAGAGCTCCCTTTCCCATTTTCTGGGCTCCTTGTCTTTTTCCAAACTCCTATCTTGGATTAGATTCCTGCTTTCAGTAGGGTTTTTTGACCCCCTAGAAGTGGCACTTGATTGGATAGAATTTTGAGGACTGCAACAGTCACAGAGAGAACTTGTGTTGAAAAATTTAGCTCTTGAATGCAAATCATATAGGCTCAGATCACTCCACTCATTCATAAAGCTAACCATGCTTAAACAAGTGGATGAGAGAGTGTTTATCAATTGGCCTCTCCTGACCCAGGGTCTTGGGGGTAACACTGGGAATACTTACTTTAGTTGAAGAGATGGTTGTATAGGGATCTCATTTTATGGGGTAGAGCTCTCAAGAAATAAGACAACTCCAGAGCTCTTAAGACAACACATGGTTCAGTGAACACTAACATGAAAAGGATGATGAGAATGAAACTAAGGTTTTCTGTTCTTCTAGTACTCTTTGGAAGAGTACTTGGTGTGGAAATGGAGCTGAAATAATTCTTGTCCATCCTTCTTGAAATCTATAGGATGCTTAGGATTTTCAAACTCTCATAAGATTTTATTGTCTTACACAACAAGATGCCTGGATTTGCCTGGCTGAGTATTCAGCTCATTTAGTGGGTCACTGTGATGTTTTATTATTCATTGGTTTCCACATGTTCTCAAAGTATATGTAAACATTTAAATGTTTGATGTTCTCACAATGTTTATATCACAACTGTCTTAATCACTTGATAATAGAATAAATGGTGGTTTAAGTTAAATTCTGAGTCATCGAATCAGTATTACAGTGGCACTTTTTCTCCAGTCCAACAATCTCCAGAAATATACCTTGCCTTATACCTAAAAGAAAGTCCATATTTTTTGGACCCCTAGAGTCACATAGGAGCTATATGACTGATCCTCTCTGCGATTTTCGTTATGAAGCAAACATATCCTTATCCCTTATTTCTTTTTGTGTGCTGAAGTCATACTTAAAAGTATAAGTGATAACAAATTATGATAAGATTTTTCCCTACATGACTATTAATTAATTGGTAGGATTTTCTAAATGCCACCTATAATAGAAATCTAAGGATTACTATTAGCAATATATATATATATATATTTAATATGAGGCTTCCTTATAAAATGAGCCCCAAGTTTATATTTTTCCATATTAAAATTTTCAAGCAGCCAAAACATTCTTCTTAAATTAATGCTACTTACTCATGTAGAAGAATTCATTTGTATGAAAAATAGGATTTTTTAAAATACCACTGTTCTAGAAATAAGGCCAGCAATGTAGGAATTGGATCATTTGTAGACTAGCAGATGGGAACTCCACAAATGTAGAGACATTTTTGACTGAAAGTTTTAAATAAAAGATCATTAATTTACAAACTTACAAAGTACCCTGAAAATGAGAAGCAAATTGACTAAATAAATAATATAGCCTCACTGTTTAAACACTTTTATATATTAATTTCACAGTTTTAAACTTGTTTCTGTTAATGAAATAAGAGAAACTCAAATAAAATATAAAATTGAATATATTTGTGTTTTTAAAATACTACTTTTACATTTCATTTAAAAAACTTTGAATCAAGCTTTCCCCCTGAACTTTGACAGGTTTAATATGATAGTTTAAAATGAGGTATTGTGTCTTTTGAATTTTCTGGATATGGGTACCTAAATGTATGTTCATATTTGTGTATACTACTAGTTATATAACATAATGTAATTGGAGCCTCAGAGTTGGATGTGATTGATCTCAGAGTTCATGTAATACAACCTCTTCATTTTATAGCAAAAGGAACTGAGGCTCAAAAAGGTTATGTGAATTGTCCAAGGTCAACTAGGTAGTTGGTGGTAGTCATGGTATAAACTCAGGTCTTTGAATACTAAATTCTACATTTCTTTCACTCTATCATTACATCCTGAATCTACCTCTCTATTAACTGGTTGATACCAAACAGGTAACTGTAATAAAAGTTATCCTGCCCCAATGTTACCATAATCAGTGACAGTTGGGTCAAGAGAACTGGGGGGCAGCAACTGCTTCTAATAGCCTTAAAGAGGCCACCAGCCCCCATTCTATGCTGAGACACTTCATAGGCAGAATATAGAAGTAAAGAAATAATAAGGGATGATCTGGAAAAAGTGATAGTATAGTTGTTTTTTGCATAACTCCATCATGTCATAACATCAAACCTAACAGCAAGAACAGCAAAAAGTCAAAAATATCTGCACAAATAATTCTTCTCAAACAGAGTCAAGCTACCTAAAACTTCTTCTGACCCTCCCAGCACCAGTCTGCCTGTGTGCTTGGTGAAGTCAATACAAATAGCATTGTAGGAGGCAGCTAGGTGGCACAGTGGATAAAGCACCAGTCTTGGATTCAGGAGGACCTGAGTTCAAATCTGGCCTCAGACACTTGACAAGTACTAGCTGTGTGACCCTGGGCAAGTCACTTAACCCTCATCAAAAAACAAAACAAAACAAAACAAATAGCATTGTAGACTTATGTTATCAAGCTTCAGCTATGATGCTTTTATTCTACTTTCTTCATGGCAGGGACTCAGTTTGAACCCCCATACCTCATAAAAGGCAAAAAACATTCATTCTATCCAATGAAGGACAGAAAGGGGCTATAACTGTTAAAGGGAGAGATGACCTGACAGTGCAGAAACAGCTAATAAAAGAAGCATGTCCATGTACAGTATTAAAAGAAGAGTTTGTAAATGAAATTGACTCCCTATTATATAGAGCTTCATTTTTATTTTTTAAATTTTTTTGTGGGGCAATACGGGTTAAGTGACTTGCCCAGGGTCACACAGCTAGTACTTGTCAAGTGTCTGAGGCCAAATCTGAACTCAGGTCCTCCTGAATCTAGGGCTGATGCTTTATCCACTGGGCCATCTAGCCACCCCCTCATTTTCTTTTTAAGCATGTAATCAGTTCATCACATAAGTTTAAATGATTTTCTATTTGTTATTCTTTCTGGCTTTCATTCTGTTCTCTTTTCATTGTATTTTTTGGAACCCCAGCCCTAGATCCCTTCTTTTCCCCACCTCCCCCACCTTTCTTCCTCTTAAAAAAGAAATGAAAAGACAAAATCTTACTAACAAATATGCATAGTAAAAAAAAAATCTTAAATCAATCATGCCCTGATATATACATCTTACTCTACATCTTGAGTCCATCTCCTCAAATATGGTAGCATATTTCATTATCAATAGTTTGGAATTGTGTATGGTTATTTGATTAGACAGAATTCTTAAGTTTTTAGAAATTGTATTACTTTATATTACTACTGCTTTATAGTGTTCTATTGGTTGTTTTCAAGATGATTCACTTTATCTCAGTTTACATAAGTCTTCCCAGGTTTTCAACAATTCTGAAATTTCTTATGCCTTAATAATTTATATTACATTATATCATTTTGCCATCATTTCTTCAAATTTGGCATAATTGATGAAAACCCCCTTAGTTTCCACTTATTTCTCATGATAATGGTTCATAACCTTGTGTGTTTGTATGTATAAGTGTCTGTATTTGTGTATGTCTGTGCCATAGACCCCTTTGCTAGTTTGGTGAAATCTATAGACCCCTTCTTAGAATAATATTTTAAAATTAATGTGACAAAATGAAAAGGATTTTAAAAGAAAGAAAATATATTAAAATATGTTTATCAAAATAGTTTAAAAAACCAAATTGATGGACCCTAGCTTAAGAATCTCTCTACTATAAAAAGAACAACTATGAGCATTTTTGTACATATAGGCCCATTTCCTCTTTTTTGATTTTTTTCTTAGGGGAATAGGTACTGTAGTAATGTTTCTGTGTCAAGTGTTATACAGTTTGGTGACTTCCTGAAGATAATTTTGAACTGCTTTCCAGAATGGCTGGACCAATTCCACTAAATAGTACAATCATATTTGCCAATCTGATAGATGTGAGGTAGAACTTCACAGTTGCTTTAACTTGCATCTATTTAATTATAAGTGATTTGGAACTCTTCTAATTAATTAATTAGTTAATTCATCCACCCATCCACTTATTTATTTACTTATCTATCTATCTATTCATTTATTCATACATTTGCTTATTCATTCATTTATCGATTTATTCATTTTTTATTTATTTGATGATCCATTCATTCATTCATTTATCTAACTACCCGTCAATTTATTTATTTATTTAATTGTTTATTCATTCATTCATTTGTTTGTTTTTTATAATAGTGCTTTGGAGCCTCATGTAGCTATTGATAGCTTGAATTTCACTCTTTGAAAATGGTTCATATTATTTGATCATTTATTAATTGGTGACCGAACTGGTCTTAAAAATATTTGAAACAATTTCTTTCATACCTTATAAATTAGAACTTAATTGGAGAAATTTGCTGCATATTTTTCTATTAACTATTTTCAAGCAGAATATTTTTAAAAGTTCTCTATTGAGGGGCGGCTAGGTGGTGCAGTGGATAAAGCACCGGCCCTGGATTCAGGAGGACCTGAGTTCAAATCCGGCCTCAGACACTTGACACTTACTAGCTGTGTGACCCTGGGCAAGTCACTTAACCCCCATTGCCCCGCAAAAAAACAAACAAACAAACAAAAAAAGTTCTCTATTGAAATGTGAATATCGCCCCCAGCCCCCCACCCTCAGGAGCAGGTACAAAAATCTTAGCAAGAGTTATTAACATTTGGCTACGGGATTGCTTGATAGGACCCTGAAGGAATTAAATTAGGGTGTGGGGGGAAAACATATATGCTGAGGGTGTAGGCCCTTTCCAGAAAGGATATTTCTGGATGGGATTTCATATTAGGGGACTTTGAATGTCCAGGTACAGCATGAAGGCTGGAGAAATCTTAGTATAGGCATTGAAATCTATACAAGGACATGGAAGTCAAATGTCACCTATTTCACAGTTTTGCCCAGAGCTAAATATTCCCATCTATTCATACTCCCCAGAGTTCATCACAGCTAGACACAAATAGCCATTTAAAACTGTCATTCCAGCTTCTATGATCCCCCTTAGAATGCTTCCATTATGTCAGTTGGAGATAGATGTGCTCTATCTCCTTACTGAGCTGTAGCAGTTTTTCCAAAGAGTGGTGTGTGATAGCTTTCATTTTCCCTTCCCCTCTGCAGTATTCATAATAAGGTTGAGGAATCTGAGTAGAAAGGAAACAGCTTGAAGGGAAGTTACATTCTTTAAAAATTGTCAAAAATAATTATTATAGGAGGGTATAAATGACTGCTAATATGTTTTGATATTGGTGAACAAGAGTTTGACACGGGGGATTCCTCTCCTGGATGTGTTTACTGAATGAATGAAGTCAAACCTGGGTGCATTTGAGATGAAGTGTTAACTATATGAATGGTTATTTAATGAAACTATCTGGAAGAAGCTAGGGGAATGTTCTAAGTCATTGTGTTATATGTAAAGTAGAGGGAAAGAGAAGTGAAAAAGTTGCAGGGCTCAGGGTTTCAGGAGGCCTTAGATTAGGGGGAGCTTCATATAGTTTGGCTTGGATTAGTGTGGGTACTGAGTTTGGTCAGGATTGGTGTATTTCAACAAGACTCCAAGCATTTAGTGTGTATATGAGTTTAGGTTTCTCTGTCCTCCCATGCAGCAATGTGAGCATTTAGGGAGCAAGGAAGACAGAATCTTGGCACAGATTTGATTAGGGCAGTTTTGAGCCCCTAGTCATTCCTGCTCAGGAAGACAATATTTGAGTAGAAGCCAGTGGGCCCACAGTGTGTGCGTGCGTGCGTGCGTGTGTGTGTGTGTGTGTGTGTGTGTGTGTGTTTGCAAATCAATCATTTAAATTTGTTCCCTAATGTGTTCATGTTATTCAGTTTGGCCTGTGAAATGACATGGGTTGGAGGTCCATTAAGTCTGGTATTCTATAACATATCCTGACCTGGTCTTTATTTGCTTCTCATTACTTTGTTCTTCTATGTCTCTGTATATCAGGTATATTTTTTCCTATATTAGATTCCTCTGAACTTCATCTCCAGGGAAAGTATTACAGCTTCAGGTGACACTTTCCTGAGTTTGTAAAGTGAAATCAGGTCAGCTGCTTCACCATTACATGCTTTAGGTGACAAAGGTTATTCAGGAATGTATGCTCAAACCCCATATTTTAGGACCTCTAGTTTCTAAATCCTATCACAGAACTAGATGGGATTTTCTGAACTTCCTCATTTCTGACTTGCTGGCACAGTAGTTGGGAGGATATTTGGCTTCTGTTCTAAAATAAAAGGTTGAAAATGTAATAGCCATATATCTTTGAGAGATGAGCAATTTGTGTGTCTTTAGGTCCAAGGGAATAATAATGGTATTTTGTGAGGTTGCTAAATAGGCTATAATGATACCTTCCTCTGGGCTGCTATTCAGGAAGTCTTATTTTGCTCCCAGCTCCAATTTTAGTGTTTCATTGATCTGTGACTTGGGTACCCTATTGACAGTCTCTTTCCAAGGACTTTGCCCTGATAAGAATTTTAATGCATCAAATGCCTTATTTCAGGAGCAAGATAGCAGTCTGACAGGTGTCAAGGAGAGACAGAAGAGTTAGTGAGGCATTCAGCAAATGAATTAGCTACCTGTGAACAAACATGACTAGAAACATTATGAAAGAGAAATCCAAAGTTTCTGGTATAACTCCTTCACTCTCTGCTGTCTCAGGGACTAGAGCAAAGAGAAAAGAAAATGGTTATTCATCATTTGGCCTAAAGCAGCATTGGCAGCAAAATGATTTTTTTTAAAGTGAAAAGTATGGTAGATAAAAAAGATGATGCTTATTTTATTCATTACTCAATTTTTATTAAACATTGTATTGTGGAGGTGACTCTGGGTTCTTGAAGCATAAGCCCCGACAGCCTCGACACATTGAAAAGCTTCCCATATGGCGCTGTGGCTGATTGTTTGCTTTCTGGTCATCCTAAGGGTAGAAATCGTCATTCTTAGTAGATGTGGGTATAAATTATTTGGTTATGGCAATCAATAAAACAAAGGAAACAATTTAGATGAACTTCAATCCTTTGTGGCCTTTTCTACTTTTCCAGTGATAGAGGGAAAATGAAGGAAATGGAGAAACAGGAAGCTAAGAAGTTCTCAATTTTCAGACTGTCTATAAATATCAACTTAGCTTTCAAACTCAAACTGTGTGAATCCTGTAAGTGCTGGGGATATAAAGACAAAAAAGGTCTCTGTCCTTGAGAAGCTTACATTACTGAGGGCTTCAATATATACTTCAATAAGTAAATATAAAGTGTATAAAAAGTAGCAGAAAGTTATCATAATTGGTGAAGAGCTGATGAAAAGGCTTCCTGTACATGATGGCATTTGAGTTACTCATTGAAGGACTGAGGGAAGGCAGGACAGGTAAGAGGATATTGAAATAGTCCAAAAGAGAGTGTTTAATGGGGCCTAAATTAGCATAGAGGCTCTGTAAGTGGAGAGAAGGTGAGTATTTGAATGATGGTGAGGAGGAAGTAGGATGGATGGGTGAATAAATGGTCAAAGAAGACCCAAGCATCACAAAACTAAGTCACTGGAGGATCATGTCACCATGAAAAGAAATGGGGAAATTTCAAGGAAAGATAGATTTAGCTTATAGCAACATTACCTATAGATGATGAGGTAGAAAAATTCTAAAAGGAAACCTAATAAACTCATCCAAACTAAATGAAAAATATACTTAGATATTGGTATCTTTGATACAAAGGTGAGTATAGGGTACAAAGATAAGCAATCTATTGGAAAATATGCCTCAGTCATAAGAAACAAGAGAGGCCAAAAGCTTATGAACAGCCTCACACTTACACATCAAGAACACTCTCATTGGAAAAGGAATCAGTAAGGAATCATTCATAGTGGGCTCCCAATAATAGAACAAAAATGAAACAAATAAAAATTTAACAGATATGAAATTACCTGTCATTGATGTGGAAGTTATTCTTAAAATTATAATTTGCATGTGGCCAGACCACCCCCAAAGATCAGAATCTATATAAAACTAGAATAATAAAAATAAGAAAAAATTCACTGTGCAATTAAAACAGTACCAATATCATGTATTTAAGCAAGTTGCTGATGCCAAAAACATAAAATAAATGGAAGAAAGGGCTTTGATGCTGATTATGGCAATTTCATAAAGAAGTTTAACTGATGCAAATAAATTGCCATAAAAAGGAAATCTAAAGAAACTAGACACTGCCTTATCCAGCAAATACTTGCTCTCTTTGCCAAGTAGAGAAATTCAGAAGTCAAGGGCAACACTAATTTAGATTATAAACTCATTTGAAAAATCTTACAAGAGAAGGCTTTTAGAAGACTATGAATAGCATTAGCTTACAAACCAATGGGAACCAATTATTAATATATTTGTATAAAGCTTGATGAGACACTCAATGAACTAAGCAGTCTTTCCAGTAGCATTTCAGTATAAATTGGGAGAACAATAAAAGAGAAGGGAAAATGGGAAAAGACCCATAAACATTTTTATGACAGTCTTACACTATCAAGGATAGCGAAGTCACTACATTTGAATTCTAACAGCAGAGTACTGGATGTGTTGTTAGAGAAAATAGAAATGGCACTGAAGGAAACAAAGATGGGAAAGCAGGTAGACCAGACTAAGAATGAGTTTCTTTCTGGGAATGACAATTTTAGAGCATTGAGGGATTGAATCCCCAGATACATTAAAGAACCACAGAAGAAATCTCAGATCTTCTTACCAAAAAAAGAGTGTCTGGGAGAATATCAATTGCTACTCACCCATATCTAAACTTTTCCACCCATACAAAATTTTTATGGGATTATTTCACACATTCGTCAAGGGCATTGTTAATATGAACATTAGAAAGGACATCAGGAGGGCTTTTGCAAGTGATATTCTGTAGTAGACCACATCTTTATGAACACAAAAATGACTGAAAAGTGTAAAGAATGCCAGATGTTATTGTGTATTTTGTTTGTTGAATAAAGAAAATAATTTAAGTTGTTGCGGCAAAAGGTTGACATGCAGCAAGAGTTCTTAATGTTTTTGGTGTCATGGATCACTTTACCAGACTGGTGAAGTCTATACACTTTTCTCAGAAAACAGTGTTCAAATGTATAAATAAAATACGCAGGATGACAAAGGAAACCAATTGTATTGAAGTAAAATTATCATCTGTCTATCTATCTATTATCTATCTTTTAAATTGTGCTTATAGACTCCAGGCTCGGGATCCCTGCTGAAAAGGCTACATTTTTTTCTTCTCATTTCTTTCCAAATCATGTAAGGTAATTTAAAGATTTAGCAAAAGAGGTGACTTTATTTGATGACTCTTTGATTATTGATATCAAATGAGGAATAAAAGAGTCATATGCTCACTAAAGGTGTTTGTCACTATGAATGAAAAAGTTAATACAGAGTTCAACCCCAAGAGAGATTCCTGATAGGTATAGAGATCCTTTAAATGCTCCTTTTCATGAGTGACATTGTGTTGATTGCATCAAGTTTTGGAACATTGCAGAACCTACTAAATGAAATATATAATAATTTAAAACAACTAGACAAAACTGCCCATAGGAGAAAGAAAAAAAACAACAAAAACAGGTTTTTTGGATGGCAAGACAAACTTGGATGGGTGATTTATAGAGTCATCAGTATGTATTTGGGATAGACTGTGAAAATGGATACAGTTAAGCTCAAAATAGAAAAGGAGCATGGGCATAATCAAGTATTTAATCAATCCTATCAAAAAAAGCCCTTGTTGGAAACCAAAAAGCTACAGAGTGAGGTGAGTAATATTAGTCTAAATAGATGATAGGGCTCAGTCCTTCTGTGACTTGACCTAACATTGTCAGTACCAGTTTAGGATGGCCAGGATTCAGGTGTTTATCTGTTTA
The DNA here is from genome assembly GCF_019393635.1 of Dromiciops gliroides. Lineage (NCBI taxonomy): Eukaryota > Metazoa > Chordata > Mammalia > Microbiotheria > Microbiotheriidae > Dromiciops > Dromiciops gliroides. Next base: position 350,080,303 of record NC_057861.1, read on the forward strand.
TCTGTTATTACTGTTGTTGTTGTTTGTCTTTCACTTTCTAAGAAGACCAATGTCATTAAGAATGAGTAATGTCTTGAATTAAAAGAGAATTGGATTTAAGCGAGGCAGCATTGTGCAAAATCATCAGCCTTACTCTCTCTTCCAGAATCATCAAAGTTCAGTGCCAAGACAAAAGTCAGGAAAACTGGTGATGGCCTGGGATGTAGTTGATGAACTTGGTATCTGTAATGTTTTCTCATGCTCTAAGCACTCCATGTAGTGCCTGCTCCAGCCAACTTCATGGTTGTTGGATCAAACTGGTTTTGTCTGCCTATTCCTGCCAAGAAAAATCTTCACATTTAGAGTAGCATTCCCCTAACTCAACAATGGCTTTAAGGCCTGTCAGCTACACTCAACCTGGTTTTAACCTGTCTACTCAGATGTGGCTGCTGTGCATGCTACAGCTTTTTGGAATCATAGGTGAGGATTAGGTGAAGGGTAGACACTGTAGGTGGATAAGCAGCTCTGAAAAGGTCTCAGCAAATCCTCATACCAGAGGGGCTAGTCTTCCCCGACCATCTCAAAAACCCCAGAGCTTATCTGTTTAGTTATTTGGGGCAATTATTGACTGACACCTTTGATTTTTAAGTCTCTTGAAAAGGGGGGTAGAAGAGAGTAGATCATAATAATTACCCCTCCCTCAGTTCTATCCAAAACAATAGATGTCATGAATCATCCAACTTTATGTGACTGGATTAAGAGTTCAACTTTCAGTTATTAATAAGTAATGACCCCTTTGATTCAAAACAGACAAATCCCTTTCAAAGGTCAAGGGCACCTCCAATGACTTGCAGATCTCATAAAACATTTTGAAATGAAGAAAGTACTAGATTACAGTTAACTTGGGGAGATTTAAGGAATAGTCATAGAACAAAGACCAAATTAGCACATTTTCTGTTGGGTTCAGAAGTAATAGTTGGGGCTATTTACTACTGCATAAAATGAGCCATTTGTTCAATGTACCCATGATTATCAGGATGACATCAAATTTATGAGGTGGAGACAGCATGAAGGGAGAGGAAATTTAGCATCCCTGCTTCCCAGATAGGAAAAATAGTGTTTCAAGACTGTAATAAGGTTGCTTTTGCCATGGAGTTGTTTAGCCCAGGCACATACCTTACCAGTGACATAATTTTCCAGTAGACCAGTATTACCAGTAGACATAATTTCACTTGTGTTGAGGACAAAGTTCTTAGGAAGCACTATTTTAGATTTTAAGCAGGTATGCATAGTCAATATCTAGGCGTTTTGTGAAGGAAATTGAGTGTTTTCTTAGCTATCTCTATTAGGAGCTCCATAGGAACAATGAAGGGTACAGAAGCCTATTGAAACTAACTTCCCATGGATCATCTCAGTTTAAAGTACTGTTAACTGTGCCTAGATGTAGGTGTCTTTTTTTGTGTGTGTGTGAGGCAATTGGTCTTAAGTGACTTGCCCAGGGTCACACAGCTAGTAAGTGTTAAGTGTCTGAGGTCAGATTTGACCTCATGTCTTCCTGAATCTAGGGCCGGTGCTCTCTCCACTGTGCCACCTAGCTGCCTCTAGATGTAGGTATCTTAAGACTACTTGCTGGTGTGTCTAGATGAGGCTAGTGCTTTACAAATTGTGTGGGATTTAGGAATTTGTTGAATTATTTGAATACTAGTTTCCACTGAAGCATATCTGTCTGCTGATTATGGTGCCTCAGGATTTATGAGATGGTAATATTAAGCTTGTGGGCAATTATAATACCTCCATGCTGACCTATTAAAACAAACTATTGGCACTGATAAAATGGGAAATGGATAAAGGAAAAGGCATTAATGTTGATTATCAGTTTCCCATGGAAGTTTAACTAATATAATCATTATGGGGCCAAAAGAAGTCAAAAAACCTTTCAGCCAGCAAGCACTCAATCTCTTTCCAAAGGAGAAAGAAATAGCAGTCAAGGGCAACACCAATTTAAAATATAAATGAATTTGCAAGAGGAGGGTATACAATTACATGTAGAATCACCTCATAAAACAATAAAGATCAGTAGAAGGCAAAATGAGTCTCCAGAAACCTTGGCATGAGAACCAGATGATCTCAAGAGCATTAATGGAGGAAAATGGTAAAACAACAAATAGATGAAAAAAAAATCAACAAATCTGACTGTTTCTCCACATCCAATTTTCTTCATGTATAACATGGGAACCGCCACATCTGGAGTCTAATGCTTAATTCCCTAATGCATTATATAAGGGAGTTGAAATGACATTTTAAATAGAAATTCCATTTATTTGGAAAATCTTGCCTTTTTAAAATGATGCTTCTTTTCATTTGTCAGTGTGTGTGTGTGTGTGTGTGTGTGTGTGTGTAAGAGAGAGAGCAGCATAGTCTTTCCAATCCTTGACATATTTTTGTTGACTTCATTTTAAAAATATTATCCATATTTCATCTTCAGCACAGTTATTCACTTCAATCCCTCCCCAAAAAAACTAGTGACCTAACTCTATAACAAGAAAAGTGGGTAGGCTGCTTATGTAAATAGAACAAGGGACAACAGAGGGACAGCTCAACTGTGCCCTGCATACTCAGGAAATGACAAAACAAACAAACAAACAGTAGGGAGTTCCTCAGAGTAATGGTTAGGTTCTTTTAAAAATAGCTATGGGTGAACACATATAAGAATCAAATTGCAGAAGAAAGCATGGATGAGTTGTGATCTTTATTGTTAAAAGTAATACCCCTATCAGTGATATCATGGATTCACATACACTGTATAAAGTTAAATTTTCTTTTTTTTTTTAAATTTTTTTTTTTTTAGTGAGGCAATTGGGGTTAAGTGACTTGCCCAGGGTCACACAGCTAGTAAGTGTTAATTGTCTGAGGCCGAATTTGAACTCAGGTCCTCCTGACTCCAGGGCCAGTGCTCTATCCACTGTGTCACCTAGCTGCCCCTAAAGTTAAATTTTCTAAAGAACAGTAGTCAGAAGATTAGCCTCTGTTTGATCTGAGGTTATTCTAGATCCATATGGTCAGTATGGGTGATGATGATGACAATGATGATGATGGTGATGAAGAAGAAGCAGAAGTTGCTGCTGCTGCTGCTGGAGTCCCATTGTCTTTTATGGTAGCACTTCAAAGAGTGTAAAGACCCCAAGTCATTTTTTTCTCTCATATAGTGTAATATTTGTTTTTTTCCTCCTAAGGTAAACTTGCAGGAAAAGCATATACATACATTCACAATACATATACATATAGATACATATACACATACATATACATACTGTGGGGACCAATTTTTAATTGGGGAGTGTTAGCTAAATGGCTTGCCACAATATTGGGGAAAGGAAGGAGACCTGCTTTCTCAGAACAGAGCATAATTTATTCTAACAAGAATGAACTTAAAAAAAAAACAACACAAACAGGATCAGTAGGATCAAGGGAAAGGAAATAAGATGGGGAAAGGGAAATTATACAACCTGAAAAAACACCACTGCCCAGGAATCAGCTGAGAATACACAGCAGCGTCCTGTCGCCTTCCAGCTTCCAGCTAGCATGCTGAAAGAAAGCTTCCTTCCTCTCAGCACACCCCATAGAGACTCCAGCCAATTGGCTGGCCGCTCTGACAGTCACATGACTGCCCTCACTAGGCTTCCAATCATTATAATTTTGCCAGGCCCATGTAGGCATCCACAAGTGGTGATGACATAAGGTACCAGCACCATGGCAACGGCTACGACCAGTGGGTAGAGCACCTTGCAGTTTGTGGAGCCCCAAGCCAGTGCATGCTGAGTTATTTTTAAATTCTTGCCAAAAGGTGGGGTCATAAAAACCTCAAATAACAATCAGTTCTTTACAATACATATGTATATGTATGTATATGTGTGTGTGTGTGTGTGTGTGTGTGTGTGTGTGTGTGTGTGTATCATGCATTATGGTCTCAGGAGTGTAGTGGGGCCTGTGAGACAATGACTTCAATAAGGATACTGTCAATTTATCCAGCAAACTGTTTATGAGAGCTTTTGTAGCATCCTTTCTGGACTACTTACTCCCCTAACTCATATTTTCACTCATGAGTTGTCTCTAGAGGATGACTATTTCCTTGGGTTTTGGCTATAACCCTGTGGGTCTATGCTCCTAATGCATAGTTCATGATAACGATAGTTCATGAGCCCTCACCAGTGTGCAGTCTGCCAATATCCATAGTTAATTCTTAGCAGAGACATTTACTAAGGTACCACAGTAAAATGCTAGCATAGTAAAAACTCAGGCATACTCTCCCCAAACTATATATGGTATATGTGAGAATGGGCACAGAGTACAATGATAATGAGGCTCACATGCAGGATACATATGTGACAAAGGGATACTTCAGGGCTTGGGCATGGGGATTGTGTCTTTTCTCTTACAGAAAAAACACTGCCTTATGTACCTGCCCATGAGGGTGGTGCCTCTGCTTGGTGACTGATTCAGCTGGGTCCATAGGATCTGATAGAGTCCATAACTTTCTTTTTTTGGTGGGACAATGAGGGTTAAGTGACTTGCCCAGAGTCACACAGCTAGTAATTGTTAAGTGTCTGAGGTCGGATTTGAACTCAGGTCCTCCTGAATCCAGGGCTGGTGCTCTATCCACTGCACCACCTAGCTGCCCCCTAAGTCCATAACTTTCTTAATAGTTGCCAAGGGTATTATTCTTGGAAGCTGTCTCCAGTTAACCATTTGCTTTCTTCTTAACTTTCTTTCCAGTGGCTCCTTCCCTTTCTCCCAGGACTACTGTGAGACTCAATTGATGAGAAGCACTTTGCAAATCTTAAGGTACCATATAAGTGAAGTTATTATTATTATTACTCTCCTGCAGTCATCAGACCTTCAGTCTGATGATGATATCATTCCTTGAGCCCACTACTGCCTTCTTTCTGAGCTCAGGCAATGTTTATAGAGCAATACAGAGGTGCCTATAAATGTTTGATGATCTAGGTTTTTGGGGAAAAAAAATCACATATATATGTATAAACATATACATATGTAATACATATACTTATTTACATATACTTTTAAGTTTATTAAGCATTATTAACACTTTCTTAAGTCTAGACAACCAATTAAACAAAAAAAAATCCATCACTGATTTGTAGGGGCTGATTTCTGAGATATAAATGCTTACACTGAAAATTTAAAATTTAATATTTGGCTTTCAGTTAAAGCTGTATTCAGCCATCCTTGTTTTTTTTTCCTTCCTGGTTGGACATTTAATCCCCATTCCAATGCCAGTTGGAGGGTTCCTATATTCCTGTCTTTCTGTCTTCCTGAGCAGTAGCCCTCCCTTCCTTCCCCCGTCTTGAAGTCAGCAAGCAATGTGATATAGGTTATACATTACAATCATATTAAACATACTTCCACATTAGTCAGCTTGTGGGAGAAGAATCAGAACAAAAAAAAAAAAACACAAGAAGAAAAAACAACAGCAACAACAAAAACTAACACAACAAAAGTGAAAATAGTATGCTTCCATCTGCATTCAGACTCCAAAGTCCTTTTTTCTGGATGTGGAGAGCATTATCAATCATGAGTCTTTTGGCATTGTCTTGGATGATTGTTTTGCTAAGGAGAGCTGCCTTTCACATTTGATCAACACACATAGTTGTTGATACTCTATATAATGTTCTTGGTTCTGCTTATTTCACTTAGCATCAATTCATGTAAGTCTTTCCATGTTTTTCTGAAATCTGTCTACTCATTATTTCTTATAGAACAAAAATATTCCATTACATTCATATACCACAACTTATTTATCCATTTTCCAATTGATGTATGTCCTCTCAATTTCCAATTCTTTGCCACCACAAGAAGAGTAGCTATAAATATTTTTGTACATGTGATTCCTTTTCCCTTTTTTATGATTTCTTTGGGATAGAGATTTAGTAGTGGTATTGCTGGGTCAAAGGGTATGCACAGTTTTTTAAATCTTTTGGGCATGGTTCCACCAGTGGGCCTTTCTTATAGGAAGACACAGTCCTAGGTCTTTTCATCCACTCCGTGGTGGAAATCACTTATATGTGTTGTTTTCTCTAGTTAGATAGTGAGCTCCTTAAGAACAGGGACTGTTTCTTTTTTTGCTGTCTATATCCCCAATACTTACCAAAATGAATAAATGTAATCAATCAAGTAATAAATTAACAAATTAATCAATTGATTAATTAATTTGTTCATTCATTCAATACCCCAGAGAAACAACCAGAGTAATTTTGGCAAAGCCCCTTTAGTAAAGTTAAACCATCTAGAAATTAACATTCCTGGCTGGGGGGCTTGAAGATTAAATTTATTCCTAAGTAAATAATAATAAAATTAAACAAAATTTTTAAAATATTCTCATAGGTTATCCCTTATCTTGGTGCTTGTCAAGGCTTTCTCCAACCCAAATACAATATACATAAAAAAAAGGGAAAAGAAAATCAAGCTTCCTTTCTCAAAGGGAAAGTCTGGTCCCCACAGAGGATTAGAACCTTGAAGCTGCTGCTTCTTTCAAATTACTTCCTTTCTGTATCTCTCTTTGTTCCATCAATTATGCCTTGAATTCTTTGAAAACAATATATTTTGGAACTGATAGATGGGGTATCTCCTACTCTGCCCTTACACACCATGGCTGATGAGGGAGAAGAAACAAAAAGTGTTCTTCTTCTCTATAAGCATCTCTTCCATACATCATTCTTGAATCTGGATTCCCTTGAATCAGACTATTTTTGTAATTATTATTTAAGGCACTGACCTTAAACTTACTGAATGTGCTGCCTAGTTCTAGTGTCTAATATATGGAGCAGAGACAGAACCATAGAAAACCAGTACTGCATCCCAAGTCAATGCAGTCCGTTGAAGGAGACCCTCAGAGTACTATAGCCTCTATGTTACATGACTACTGGGTTTTTTTATGTCCTAAGTATGACACCTCACTCTCAATTTGTACTTTTCTAGATTGGTGAATAAATGGTGATAGCACAGATTATAGAAAATATCAAAGACTAATTAAGTTTAATGGATAGTATGAAAGGAGTAAATGAACATGCTTTCAAAATAAACACAAATCCAGCAATTATTGGAAGATGCAGTTTATAACCTCATGAAAGACTACAAGAATACTGCCAATCAACCAGCATAAGATACTAGTCAATAGGCCATACCAGAAATGGAATATTCTTTTCCATTAATACTTGTCTGTATTGGGACCAAATTATTTGTCCTCCTTAGATCCCATTTAGTGATTATCACCACCCCAGTAAGTTCAATAGTTTGCCCATCAGGGATGGAGTATAAGTGGTTGTGACATCCCTGTGGCAATTGATTTTTAGAAGTTTCACTCCTCTGCTTTTAAAAAGTGTTTATTGATATATTTAGTTTGGACACATCAGTCAATTTCCTTTAAGCCATTTTCCAACTACTCCTCCCCTCCCAAAACAGTTAAGGTAAACTGCCTAATACAATGTTTGTGATTAGGAGAATATGCAACTTTCTGTTTTTATAGTTTAGATTTAACCGTATGAAAGGATAAATTAAACTCCTTTAAAAAGAGAGATTTGCTCTTTGGTCTTAATATCCCCTGACACTTAATAAATTGGTATTGACTGACTGTATGATTGATATATTTCTAAAATATAAAGTTAGAGCTATGACTCATTTATTTCCTTTACTTTCAGGTACTACAGTAAGCAAATTAAATTGTTAAGAAATGATCACAGAATTTTTGAATATTTTAAAATTTAAATGTATTTAAAACTAAAATAGAAAAAGGGATCTTGTGTGCCTCCTTTTGTCTTGAAAGATCTGGGTTCAAGTCCAGTCTCTGACACATACTGGCCTTGTAATCTTGAGTAGGTCACAGCCCTCTTGTTCTCCTTCCTCCATTTTTGGTCTGTTTCCATAAGTTAGCTCAGGGCTAACTTCCTATGCTTCTAACTATTTCCTACCTCTGACACCCAACATCATAACTCCTCTGTTGGGTCAGGCATTTCCAGTGAACCTAGTCTTGACTGAACACTGCCTTTTTTATTTTATCAGGTTATGGCTCAGATTGTGCCAAGTTCATCAAACCACAGCCCTAACACCCTAACATAAGCAAGTAGTCAGCCACCTTCTGCTTGAAAAGTCCCAATGAAGGAGAGCACACTATTTTCAAACTCAGTCCTCAACACAGCTTAGTTATTGTTAACTTTTTATTGTAGTGAACTGAAATATTCCTCTCTCAAACTTAGATCCACTGCCCCTAGTTCTATTTTCTAAGATCAAGTAGAACATTTTATCACATTATCTGAATAACTTTCATCAATTTACTTGAAGACAGGATCATGTGTCTGACTCCCTGATAAGATTTCTCTTCTTCAAACTATATTCCCAGTTCTTTTAATAGAACCTCCTGCATCATGTTTCAGAATCCCTTCAATATTGTGTCCTTCTTCATCTGAATAGGATCCTACTTGTCAATGTCCTTCCTAAAATCACAGGGGAATAGATGTGACATCCTCAAGCAAAGACACTGAGGAATCAATGTGCAAGTTAGGTATACTTTAACCAGTGTGGAGATTGGCACCCAAGCCATATAAAGATCAATTGAAGGAAATGGAAAAGTTAAGCCTTGAGAAGAGAAGATATAGTGAAGATTTGAAAGTTATATTCAAATGTTTTAAAGATTGTCATGTGGAAGGTTTATTCTACTTTGCTGCAGAGGGATGAACTAAAAGGAACTGGTGGAAGTTGCAAAGAGACATTTTTTTAATGTGAGCCTTGTTTCAATGCAATGTACTAAGTTAGTGGACACACACATCTAACAAAATTTGGCAAGATCAATAATACTTTTTTTCTGTGTTATTTGCTTTGCAGATGTTTTACAAATAGCAAAATGTGATGATCTAAAATGTCTTTCAATTATTCTTCATTTGTCTGCCCCTCTTGGCATTGTGAAAATATTTTTTTCATTGCTCAATATATTTGTTTCTTATGTCCAGGATTTGTTTGTTCTAGTTTTATAAGGTTTTTGCTCTTTATGAACTGGGAGAAAAACAACAACAATGAAACAAAACATTTTACTTCATTCTTCTCATTTTTATGGATGAGGTTCTGATAGAAAAAGTCCCAGGATAAGTCACTATCTTGGTATTTAATGTTCTATGGACTATTACACAGATGGAGAAAATAACTTTTTTTGTAGTGGAATAAAAATATTGGGGTATAAATTTGCCATCTATGGGCTCCCCAAAAAGTGTCTTCACTACAACTTCCTCAGCATACAGACAGACAGCACAAGAACAATCAGATATGCCTCACACTATTCCCATGTGATTTTTATCTTATCACCAAAGGCTCTCTATTTTCATTTTTTTTCATTCCATGTAACCTGGAGACTATAAACATTTGGTATGGAAACATATATTTACATGTTGTTTTGTTTTTAAAGTTTTATGGATCCCCATGTCATTAAGGGAAATAACTCAGTATGTGATCATGGCCTGGCTCCAGTGCAGTTTATAGGCTGACTTCTCCAAGATATTTTGAGGTTTAGATTGTAGTATGAGGATTTGTTATCTGTTAGTCCATGAAAGAGGAAAGCTTTTCATGTTAAACTCTAACCACTAGGTTGTGTGTTGCTAGATATTTAGTAGATGTAATTTTTTTCTCCAGCCTTCAGTAATAATTTGCAGTTACTATTATTTCTTTGTACAATCTACATTGATGGCAAACCCCCAGGATTCTTAAGGATAACTCTTCTTTAATTTATGGTAGCAATGATTGGGCCCTGAATTGACACCATGAACATCTTTGTTTCCACAAACAAATCTGCATAACAACATTTGTTACATTCTTCTTTGCCATTTTACAATACTTGAGGCCATTTCATGTTTCCTCAGGATTTGCTTGTTTTAGTGTTTATTGCTGTCAGTTCCAGCTAAAGCATTTTTAGAAGGCAAGGTGCTAGTATTTCTTATTTGGTCTGGAATCCCTTGTCTATTTGTGGTACTAGAAAGGCAAGGAATGCTATTCATTCTACTAACTCTGTGGCAAGCTAGCCATCCCAGCTTTTTTGAGTATCTTTGGCTTGTAGGAGTAGTTGCATCACACTCATCTAGTCAGTGCTTAGCCAGAGTCCCATTTACCAGCATTTCAGGGTTCCTGCCATGCATTCTCAACTCTTGTATGGGTCTCAGTACCCATGAAAAGTGATACACAGAAAAGTGGTTTGCTGGTCACTGTTTACCAACTAGCTTTCTGAAAAAATGTATATAGAATATACTTTTAAATAAAATTTTCCTTTATATCATTTCATCCATTTTCTGAAATCTAAATAGTCAACAAAACAATAAATAAATCCCCATAGTTCTGTATAGAAAAAATAGAAGAGAGTGGGAGAGAAAAACACATGAGAACAAAAATTCAAGACTTCTCTGTGTCTCTCTGTTTCTGTCTGTGTATTTGTGTGTGTGTGTGTGTGTGTGTGTGTGTGTGTGTGTGTGTCATAGTCTTTTAGGACAAGTGTACATTTGGCATTCAAACAATGTGGCCAGCTCATCAGTGTTGTGATCTCTGCAGTAGAGTTTGAATGCTTGGTAGTTTAGCTTTAGAGAAAAAAAAAACAAACACAAAACCCTCAGTGTCTGCTACTTTATGCTTCCAGGTGATCTTCAGAAATTTCCTAAGACAATTCAAATAGAAGTGATTCAGCTTCCTTCTATGGCATTGGTATAGTATCCAGGTTTCATATTCATATTACAATTAAGTCAGTGTAACAGTAATAGGATGGAGGGAAATGTACTGTTAATACTCATAACTGTGAATGTGAATGGGATGAACTCACTCATAAAACAGAATCTGTTAGCAGAATGAGTAGAAATCAGAATCCAACAATATGCTGGTTACAGGAAACACACTTGAAACAGAGACACATACAGAAGCTGAAGTAAAAAAAAAAGAAATGTAACTACTATGATATGACAATGCAAAAGTAGATTCAACTAAAATGGATAAATAGGGAAATTGCATTATGTTAAAAGGTACCATACACAAAAAAGTATTATCAATGCTAAATGTATGTATACCAAATAGCATAGTATCCAAATTCTTAAAGGAAAAGTGAAACAAATTATAAAAGGAAATAAATAGTAAAACAACTTGGGGGAGGGGCTTCAATTTTCCCTCTAGATAAATAGCTAGATAAATTAAAACATATGAATAGAATCTTAGAAAAGATAGATATGATAAAACCGTGGAGAAAACTGAATGGGAAGAGAAAGTAGTATACATTTTCCAGTTGTACATGGCACCTTTATAAAAACTGACCATATATTAGGGTATAAAAACCTCACCATCAAATGTAGAAAAGCAAAACCATCAAATGAATAGTTTTTAGACTATAGTGCAATAAAATTACATTTAATAAAACATGTGGAAGCATAGATTCAAAATTAATTGGAAACTAAATAAACTATTCTAAAGAATGAGTGGTTTAAAGAACAAATCATAAAAATAATTAAAAAGTTTCATTAAAGGTGATGACAACAAAGAGACAAAATTTCAAAATCTGTGGGATGCAACCAGAAGAGTACTTACAGTACTTAGAAGAAAATTTAAATATCTAAATGTGTACATCAATAAAAGTGATAAATAGCAGATCAATGAATTGAACATGCAAATAAAAACTAGAAAAAATTTAAAATCTCCAATTAAATACCAAAATGGAAATCCTGAAAATCAAAGGAAAGATTAATAAAACTGAAAGTTAAAAAACAATGAACTAATTAGCAAAAATAAGAGCTAGTTTTAAGAAAGATTACCCCATATAGATAAGGCATTGGTTAATTTGATTTTTTTTAAATGAAGAAAACCAAATTACTAGTGTCAAAAATAAAAAGTGAATGTGCCACCAATCCAGGTGAAATTGAAACAATTATTAGGGCTTATTTCAATTATATGCCAGTAAAACTGATAATTTAAATGAAATGGATGAATATTTATAATAATATAAATTGTTAAATTAACAGAAGAGGAAATAGAATACTTAAACAATTCTTAGAAAAAGAAATTGAGCAAGCCATTAGTGAAAGATGAAAATATCCCTATGAGGAGATGGATTTAAAAGTTAATTCAATGAGACATTTGAAGAAAAATTAATCCCTAAAGTGTATAAACTTTTTGAAAAAAAGGTAAAGAAAGAGTCTTAGCAAATTGCTTTTCTGATGCAAATATGTTATTGATATCTAGGTCAGGTACAGCAAAAGCAGAGAAAGAAAACCAGAGACCAATTTCCTTAATGAATATTGATACAACATTTTAAAATAAAATATTAGCAAGGAGATTACAGTAATATGTCAGAAAGATCACACCCAGGTGGGATTTATACCAGGAATGCAGGACTGGTTCAATATTAGGAAAACTATCAGCATAATTGACCATATCAATAACAAAACCAACAAAAATCAAATTATTATCAGTAGATGCAGAAAAGACCTTTGACAATATATAATACTCATTTGTATTAAAAACACTAGAAAGCATAGGAATCAATGAAGCCTTTCTTAAAATAAGTAGTATTTTTCTAAAATTTAGAACAAGCATTTTCTGTAATAGCAATAAACTTGAAACCTTTCCGACAAGACCAGGTTGAAGCAAGGATGTCTATTATCACCACTATTATTCAATATTACACTAGAATCACTAATTATAGCAATAAAACAAGAAAAAGAAATTAAAGGAATAAAAATAGTCATTGAGAAAACAAAACTATCACTCTTTTCGGATGATATGATGGTCTAATTCATTGCTGAGTTGTTTTTCAGTCCTGTCCAACTCTTCATGACCCTATTTTGGGTTATCTTAGCAAATATACTGGAGTGATTTGCCATTTTCTTCTACAACTCCTTTAAGAGATGAGGAAACTCAGGCCAACAGGGTTAAATGATTTGCACAGCATCATACAGCTAGTTAGAGTTTGAAGCCAGATTTGAACTCAGAAATATGAGTGTTCCTGACTCCAGTGAAAGCACTACAGGGACAGCTAGATGATATAATGGATACTAGTGCACTGTTGGTGGAGTTGTGAATTGATCCTACCCTTCTGCAGAACAATTTGGAACTATGCCCAAAACTGTGAAAACCCTTTGACCCTTCAATAATAATACTAAGTCTGTTTTCCAAATAAAGCAAAGAAAAGGGGAAAATGACCTATTTGTACAAAATTCTCTAATTCTTTTTGTGGTCGCAAAGGATTGGAAATCAAGGGGATTCCTATGAATTGGGGAAATTGATGAACAAGTTGTGGTACATAAATTTGTGATGGAATATTGTTGTAATGCAAGAAATGACAAGCAGGATAATTTTGGAAAAATCCTGGGAAGACTTACATGAACTGATGCAAAGTCAACGGAACAGAATCACAAGAAAATTGTACATATTAACAGCAATATGGTAAGGATGATCAACTGTGAAAGACAGCTCCTATGATCAATTCAGTGATCCAATACAATTAAAAAAAATTTTTTTTTTAAATTTTTAGTGAGGCAATTGGGGTTAAGTGACTTGCCCAGGGTCACACAGCTAGTAAGTGTTAAGCATCTGAGGCTGGATTTGAACTCAGGTACTCCTGACTCCAGGGCTGGTGCTCTATCCACTGCACCACCTAACTGCCCTCCCCTCCCCCCCCCCCCATCCAATACAATTTTAAAGGAAAAATGCTATCCACCTCCAGTAAGAGAACTGATGAACTCTGAATTCAGAATGAAGCATACTTTTTGAAAACTTTCATTTTTCTTGGGGTTCTTTGCCTGTGATTTTATTTGCAACATGGCAAATATGCAAATGTTTTGCATGGCTTCACATTTATAATCAATATAAAATTGCTTCCATTTTCTAGAATAGAAAAGTGTTGGCTGTATATGTATATATGTGTGTGTATATGTATACACACACCTCAACCATCTAAGCAACTCCTATATTTTCCCACTACCTCAAATTCTACTGATAAAAAAGAATGAAAAAATACCATCATCTGTCCTCAAGGAGCTAAAAAAATCTAACAGACAAAAGGCAAATAACTATGTACAAGCAAGATATAGACAGTATGTATTGAAAATAATGTCAGTAGGAAAGCACTAGGCTAAGGAAGACTGTCAAAGGCTTCTTGCAGGAGGTGGGATTTTAGTTGAGATTTGAAGAAAGTCACAGAAACCAGGAGGAAGAAATGAGGAGATTAAGGTATCCAGGCAAGCAGGATAACTGATGAAAATGTATGGAGTTGGAGAATGGAGTATCTTATGAGAGAAATAGCATGGAGGATAATGTTCCTCAATCAGATTATACAAAGGGAATGGACTGATAACTAATTTGTGAAATTGCAAACTGGAGTAAGCACACTTGGTTCTTTGGGTATTTGCAGCAAAAGACCACAATGGCAGTGGGAAATGGCATGGTGATCACACTTTAATAAAGCACAAAGGACATGAGGACAAACAGGACAGAAATTACAGAGACAAGCGGCCAAATGGGGTACAGAGATAGATAGCATGGTTATGTGGGAGAGGAAAGGAGAAATTAAGGAAGGCAGACAGTGGTGAGGGAAGAGTATGAAGAGAAGGGGAGGCAGAAATTATTAGCCATGCAAACATGGATTAGAATTGGGAGCACTTGGCAGTAAGGATCCCATGAAGATGAAGGAGTACTCAGTGAGCAGGAATTTGCGATCTTATTTTTTATAGGGATTTTAGGTAGAACAGACTAACTTTTCTCTGTGGTACCTTAAAATTAGTTTATTAATACATCCAAATGATCTCATGGTTGGGAATAAAACCTTTAAAGTAGACATACTTATGTTAATTCAAAGTAATCAGCACCATTTGGTGTTCTGCTGGTCTTCTGGAACTTTTCTGAGATTTATATATCATAGGACTAAAATATCCTGACAGCAAAGCCTAGAGAGCTGCCCTGGATTTAGGGAATTTTTAGAGGATGTGATTTTGGGGGGATATATAATATAATTAGCAAATTCTGCTCCCTTGATCTTTCAGATAGTTTGTATGTTACTTCTAGTTTCCTCTTTGCAATCTTACTTCCTCATACTACCACTTTGTACTTGTTATTTATAAACTTACTGACTATATTAACTAGAATGGGGAGGGATTGTTAGGGGGATCAGAACAAGATATGATTTTAACACAGGAAGGAGTAAAGTATAAGAAGACTGGAAAGACAGAAGGGGGCAAGTTCATGAAGGGCTTTAAAAGTCAAAGTGGTTGTTTTTATTTAATCCTGGGGGTAATAGGAAGACACTAGAGGTTATTGAAAAGGAGGGGATATCTTATGATCAAACCTGTATTTTATAAAGATCAATTTGACAGATGAGTGGAAGATGACCTAAATTTGTGAGAGACTTGAGGAAGAGGGAACAACTAGAAGGCTATAGAAATAGTCTAAGTGTGAGGTAATGAGGGCCCACAATGAGGTGGTAGCAGTGTGTGTGCAGAGAAAAGGGAATATTTGAAGGACACCACAGCAGATTGGATATGGGAGAGGGAATGAGAGAGAGTGAGTGAAGTTGAAGTTGGTACCTAGATTTCAAGTTTGTATGGTCTGGAGGACAAGGATGGCCACATTCATAATAGGGAAGTTAAAAAGAGGAAAAAAATTTATAAGGGAAGACAATGAGTTCAGGTTTCGACTTGTTGAGTTTAAATTGCCTACAGGTAATTCAGTTTTAGATGTCCAATAGGCAGTTGGAGATGAGGGACTGAATGTCAAGAGAGAAGTTAATTGTCCATAAATAGATCTGAGAATTATTTGCCTAGGGATTATTGTTAAAATCATGAGCATTAATGAGATCCCCAAATGAAATAATATGGAGGGAGAAAAGAAGAGGGCCCAAGACTAAGCTTGGAGGGACATGTAAGGTTAATGGGCAAAATCACCTAGATGAAGATAAAACAAAAGCAATTGAGAAAAAGTAGTTAGGCAGGGAAAGAACTAGGAAAGAGCAAGGTCACAGAAACCCGGAGAAAAGAATATCAAGGAGAACAAATGATCAACAATAGCAAAAGCTACACAGCAATGAAAAAGGGTGAGAATTGAGAAATAACATCTTCCTGTTGTGTTTCTTATCAGTATTGTATGGTTTCAAATTTATTTGTAGTTTAAAGTTAATTAAATTTGAATACAGAGAACATTTTATGAAAATATGATGTAATAACAACTGTCTTAAATATTTTGGAATACACGATTAAGCACTACTATTTATTTCATTTAAAAATGTTTAATTCTTTAATTCTTAATGATTCTAACTTATAAGTCAAACAAGCAAGAAGTTAGTTTTCCCTTTGTTACTAGGGAGTTTGGAGTAGGAGGTAAAAAAAGAATATAAAAAAATTACCTACTCATTAAAAAAAGTCATATCTTAGGGGGCAGCTAAGTGGCACAGTGGATAAAGCACCGGCCCTGGATTCAGGAGGACCTGAGTTCAAATTTGGCCTCAGACACTTGACGATTACTAGCCATGTGACCCTGGGCAAGTCACTTAACCCTCTTTGCCCTGAAAAAAAAATGATATCTTTTTACAAACAAATTGTTTTAAAGAAAGTGCTTCATTTAGAGGAAGTACTAATCTAAAATGGTATTTTTTTCCTTATCTTTCAGGTAAGTTTCCCTATTTTGTAAAGCTATATAAACCTATCTCACATTAAATGGAATTTCTATCTGAATCCCACCTGTAACATTTCAAGCACTCTAGCAATAGTAACTGATAAAGAAAATAATTAGATGCATTCTCTAATGCTGACAGGGAACGTAAAGGAAAGACCTCCTGGGGTTTGTATGAGAATGTTTTTCTGCAAATATTGTTTCAGAGAGTATATTTCTATGCCTTGTGGAGACAGGAGAAATATAAACTTATTACATATAATATACAGCCCAGTACCATTTCAAAAGAGGAAATTCTCTAAGTTCATTGGTAAAAGATATTCACTGCCCTCACAACCCACCCTCACCAACTACCTCCTGTTCCCTGGTGCCTCATTAGCTATATTTATACCCTTTTCCCCTCACCAGACCCTCCCTTCCTTTCCAGGGCCTCTGTGGAAACAATTCCCAAATCATAGAAAAGCAAGGAATTTCAAAAGATATTGTTTTTTCAGTATCTGTATAATAATATCACAACAATCAATTGTACATTGATTGATGGGGTTGATACCAGGGTAGTGGTTTAGAAGACCCTAGAACCTGCAGGGAAACTCACAGTTGGTGGACATAATCTATCTGAAGACCAAACGAGGGACATTAATAATGAATGACCAAATAGGTAGAAGGAGAAGTAGGATAAAATAATGTTGGGAAAAGCTTGGAAAAAGAGAGTTATAAAGCAGAAGAGGGTTTCAGAAGTTGTAGAGTTAGGCAAGTTAAGAATTGAGAAAGAGAAATTAATGTAGTTTTTCCTTTCAATAATGTATGTTTCCTTAATTTTTTGTTTTGGAGATCATTAAACATGAATATGTAGAACATTCTCTATGCCAATATGATATTTTGACAATGAAAGTGAGTACTTTCCTCACCAGGAAGCCAATGGAGACAAAATAGTTTCATTTGTACCCTAAAATCTATTAAGGAATATCAGGAAGAGGTCTTTGGGGTGATGTTGATTATATGGAAGGTTGGAAACTGTCCTATGTGTGATGAAGGGTGGATCACTGACAAAGATTGTGCTGAATACATGAGAGTTTTCAAGTTGCTAGGGAGCAGGAAGTGTGTTTCAGTAGCTGTAGAGTGCAGGGTATTATGTAAAATGTTCTGAGAAGACAGTGAGTATGCCTAGGACAAGAATGTGAGACAATAAGTTCTAGGGCAAAGATGGAACTGGCATGCCCCAATTGTGCATTGAGCTCTGATCTGAAAGTGTTTGGGAGTGAGAGTTTGTCTTATCGACCCCTTACAGTATATCCTAACATGGAAGAACAGAAATGATAAGATATTAGTCAAATTTGGTTTCATATCACCTATCTGAAAGAGTAATCACTTTTTGAGATCTTTCTAGCTTCCTTTGATAGCAAGAGTTCTTAATCTTTTTCTGTGTCATGAATCTTTTTTATCCCTTTGGAAATCTGATGAAACCCTTATCAGAATATTTTTTAAATGTATAAAAGAAAATAAATAGCAATATAAAGGAAATAAATTACATTGAAATAGTTATCAAAATATCTATTTTTAAAGTTTACAAATACTAGGTTTGAGAAGCCCTGTTCAATATCAGCCCTCTCTTAGGGCTACCCTCCCTTCCCAAATTACATTTGCAAGTTGGGTTCTAACTCACAGTCTAGTTACATGGGAATTCATCACCCTAAAACTATAGTTGATGAGCTACTATCAGTTTCCTTACCTTTAAAAGTCATCTAGTAGACACAATTTGTTCAAAGCACAGACATTTATTGAAATGATATCTTAACAAAATTAGTAACAACAACAACAATAACAACAACAAAATTTTCCTCCACAAACCAGTTGTATACTCTTCCATAAATACAAATAGTATTAGTTTAAGTGAGCATCAGAACATATTACACTAGTAAAGAGACATGCAGATAAGAAACACATGTGATCAAATAAGTCATATTCTCTTCTTTCCTGTGATTTTATCAGTTGGCCAGTGGGGAAGTCAATTGATCAAGGGTCTCTTTATCAACTCCCCCCAATACAATTCAAAACAGCTCAGGTGCCATCTCTTACACAAGAATATCCTTGATCTCCCCGGTAAGTAGCACTCTTTTCTTGACATAACTTTGTATTACTCTGTATATATGTTGTATTTGTTTATGTATATCTACTATCCCCCCAGGAGAATGTACACTCTTTGAGGCCATGGACTCTTTTATCCTTGTCTTTATGTTCCCAGTTCATTATTCCAAAACCTTGTATATTGTTATTCAGTTGTTTAAGTCATGTCTGACTCTTTGTGATGCCTCTTTGTGGCATTTTATTAGCAAAGATAGTGGAGTAGTTTGCCATTTCCTCCTCTAGCTCATTTTACCAATGAGGATTTGAGGCAAATAGGGTTAAGTGACTTGTCCAGGGACACACAGGTTGTAAATGTCTAAGGCTGAATTTGAACTAATTAAGATCTCTTCCTGAACCCAAGCCTAGTGCTCTATACACAGCATAGAAAATATTTAATATTTATTGAATTGAATTAAATCAAATTCCTAGGATCTTTTGAGAAGTTTCCTGAAGAGAGGGAGCTCAAAGAGTGACAGGGCATAGACCTGAATGATTAAATGACAATTTTGTAATAGTGATTCTAACAGTACTTGGGAGGCATCTTTCCTTCCCTTTTAGTGCTTCCAGTGCTACAGGGAAGGGAAGAGACTCTTTAGGAAGTCTAGGGTCTATTCTGGAGCTCTTAGCATTATGAGTATAGGTCATGTTGCCTGATTCTCCAATTCCAATAATTCTGCCTGTGTTCTAGAGGAAGTGGAGGAGACTTTGGCATTTTGAAAACAACACTGGCTTGTATTTACAATTAAACAGTCTCCAGATCCCTATGTCAGAGTAAGAGTAGATGGGCCTGCAAATACTGACAATTGTAGTGCTGTTATGGGACTCTAACTATAGCCAGTTATCCAGATAGTTGTGTTGGAGTTACATTGGGATGTTCCCAGACCGCACATCATTTTGACTTTCCATATGAAAGCAATGACTTTATTGTATGAAATTATTCTCTCATAATCATGTATTTTTATTGTGGAAACTCTCAGGTCATCTAGTAAACTAGTATTCCTGGTATTGGACTCAGGGTAGGAAAGACAGTGGAAAAAAGTATTATTGGGAGGCAACAGAGGAAAATAGCCTTGAGGGATCCTCAAATCCCCAGGGAGTGGGGAATTCTGGCCAGTCTGGGTTTATGCTTTTTGTGTGAGAACTCAGGGTACTTCATTTATTAGTCTAGATTTTATTATCACTTCCTTAATGGAAAATCTGGGTAATACCTCTCCTTTAAACTAGGCTCACAGGTATGAGGCCATAACTCCCCACAAATGGAGACTAATTCTAAGAACATCCAAAGAGAAAAGACTGCTCATACTGTAGATGAAGTTTGGAGGTGCAAAACAGCCAGAAAAATTACTTTAACCCTCAAGGTAAGGTATTGGGGAAATTATACATTTGAAAATTTTGAGATTATAAATACATCTCAACAATAAAAGAGGCTCAAGGAAAGGAATGGGTTGACCATCATTAGTACTTAGGCTTCAGGGGCAAGGGCACAAAAAAGAAATAACAGGAAAAAAAAGATTCTGGGATAAGCACTGAATCAAGAAACACAATATCAGCTAGGATAGGGACTAGCTGGCACAGTTGACAGAGAGCACAGGGAGAGCTTAGTTCAAATTCTACCTCAGACACTTAAAGCTGTGTGCCTTGTATAAGTCATTTAACCTTTGCCTCAGTTTTCTCAGTATCCTGTATAATAGGACTAATGATAGGACCTACTTCACAGGGCTATTGTGACATCAAGTGAGGTAATAATTGTAAAGTGCCTAGAACATTGCCTAGTACATAGTAAGTTATATAAATGATATTTATAATTAGTAATAATAGTAATTATTATTAATAACATTCTGTCAATCATCAAGTATTTATGAATCTATATTCTGGATACAAAGACAAAAATTAGGTAATTTCTACCCTCAAGGGGCTTACATTCTATTGGTGGGGATTAACATGGCCATAGAATATTAGGCACAAAATGTATACAAAATAGTTTCCACAGATGAGACTAGCAACTAAAAATATCAGAATAGGTAGACTTTTAAGCGATTTAGAGTTTCTCCAAAGCATAGAGAAGGAATGAATGTATTCCAGGCATTATGGACAACCTGGAGAAAGGGCCAGAGATGAGTGATAGAATGTTCAGCATGAGAAGTAACAAGCTGGTTAGCTTGTCTGGAACCTAGATAATATATATATAGGTGAATGATGTATAGTAAACTTTAAAGATAGGCTGCAGCCAGACTATGAAGGACTTTAAATGTCCAACAAAAGATTTTGTATTATGTCTGGCCAACAAGAGGGAACCACTAGAACTTATTGATCAGGGAAGTGACATAGTCAAACCTATTGTAAGGTGCTAAAGTTCTAGCTAGTCTATCTAAAATATCTAATGAGTGGTAGCCAATAAATTATAAGCTTTAGGAAGAGTTTAGACTTTTTTTTTTAATTTTTTTTTTTAGAGTTTAGACTTTTAAACATTTATTAAGGAGAATAAGAATTTGGTGAAGAGAGAGAAAAAGAGGCCTAGATTCAGCTATCTATCTTGGGGAGCTACAGTTCTCTTGCTCCGCTCTCCACGAGAGTCCTGGAGAAAGAGAGCCAGAGAGCTAGCATTGCCCCTTCTTCCTCCTATAAGCAAACGTCACTTCCTGACACCAAAGAAAAGCCACATGGCTTGCCCTCAGATGCCTTCTCCTCATGGCAGAGCTTTCCTACAGTAGCTCTCCAGCAGGTGGCATCATTCTAATAGTTACAGTCCTCTCTTTTTTTTCTTCAAGAAACATGGGGCGTTTCCTTGATAAAACAATCAAAAATAACATAATATAATACCCTGTGCTAACAAACAATATGTTAATAACAATATAGAAAAGGGAGAAAGGGAAAATTTTGTCCAGAGGGGCGGTCCCTCATGAACCGACACTTTGACACTGGCCTGCAGAGGGTGGGCCACTGCAGAGAATACATATTACAAATGGTGTACATAACAACAGAAGGGAATAAAAATCAACAAAACAAAACTGTTCATTTAAAGTCTTTGAAAGTCTTTTCTCAGATGATTCTTTGGGTACTTTGGGTGTAGTTGTGGAATGGAAGTCTTTTCAGGGGTTGATGTGTGGATGCTGGTAATCAGCCAAGAAAATTTCCTACAAAATTGAGCTTAACACAACTTTAAAATAGCTTTGTCAGTAATCAAATCAAACAATGAGAGTTCTTAAAAACATGTCTAAGGGAATTCAGAATCTTAGTTGTTATACATGAAACATATAATAAAAACAAATATTGAAACATTCTCTAAAACTTAATATTACTACAATCCCCTAAAACTTAATATTACTACAGTATTTTTTATCTTTGTTTTATCACTTTTTGTATCATCTACCTAATTATCCTCATGCCATTATGAGAAGTTAAAAAATCTAATATAATTGGTAACAGATGTCAAGGCCAAATTCAACACTGTATTTATCATGACACCTGAGATAATTATGGGGGTTACCATAAAAGAACAGAGAAATGACGGGATATGAGCATTCCCACACTTGAGCAATATACACTGTTCATGCAGTATGCCAGGCTTAAAATAGGTGGATGGGATATACATCCATGCCGCCAAACATATTGGAGGAAACTGATTCAGATTTAATCAGATGCATGGGATTGAGACGTCCATGGCATCAGGCATATAGGAGGGGGCATAGAAGCCAGGTGAAGAATGAGATGGGTGGGATTAAAACTTTCAGCCATCTGTACAATATTGTGGGGGAAAATTAAACCAAGAGAAACCAACCTCAACATTTGTCAAAAGCCATTCCCTTGGCCATACCTTGTCTTCATGCATGTCTCCCCTCATGTGACAGTTCAATGTCTGCTTTTGCATGTATTCCTCTTGTGTTTGGATGGAATCCTGGTCAAATGGCGTCTTATAACTCAGAATGAAGGCAATTAAATGTCTTAAATGATAAATTCCCATAATCCAAGTCTCATATGAATTTAAAAATTGAGGATAATACTGATCACAAAAAATGTGAAAGTACCTTGACTCAGAATATAATATACAATTATGCAATAATTTCAAATAATACCCCCCTTTTTAATAAGTATATAATTAATTTTGTGAAAAATAAGAACATATTTAAATACAAGTTAAAACATAACACAATCTTAAAGAAAACTTTTTTTTGAAAACAGAAAACTTTTACAAATGTTCCCCTCTTTTTAAAAAAATATGCTTATCAAAAATAATACTTCTGGAATCAATTTACACTTGCCATGGCAACCAACTTGCCAGGGAAATGCTTTATAGAGTTTGATCAAATAATCAGTTGAGAGAAAAAAAATAACAAAAACAAACAACTCAGAATATGGGAGCACAATACTCCCAGAATTAACATTGTATTATGAAATCAAAACCATCTTGCATTGTTTCAAAATTAGATAGATGAATGAATAGAAGACAATATACATGGAAGAATAAAAGACAATGAAATCCAAACCAAGGAAATCAAATGAATGTAAAAGGTTTATAATATTAAACATTGTTAAATGAACATGAACTTAACATTAATAAGAGTATTACAAAATATAAACTTGATCACATGACTATAAAACACTTTTACAAATATTCCCTTTTTTTAAAAGCTAAGTACAAAACACAATATCAAAAGCATGAAAATCTCTATGAAAATAAACCCATACCATTAATTTCAAAATGTAGATGTAATAGCAGAGAAATCCTATGTAACCTCTGAACTGACATTATTTCTCTGAGTGAATTTAGAACACTTTTGATTCTGATATCTAAAATCCCCAATACTTATATTAATACCTTGCTGCTTACTTCTACATTTTTATAAAATATGTCTTCTTGAAATATGATGATGATTGTCATTTTTATTCAGCTTAAGTTTGTCTTTTTTAACTCCTCTATATTGTCTGTCGGTCCTTTTATAATACAAATGCTTTATAAGGTTACTAATTAAAGACAAAAGAAGATTAACAAAATTATGAAGAAAATGAGCATATCTGGAATTTAAAGGGTTTTCTAAGGTTGGTAGTTGGTTTGGGAGAACCACAGCAGGTCAAGTCAGAATCACAGCCAGGCTGGGGAAGGACTGAGGCTGACTGCTTCAGCAACTGAGTAGAAGCTGCAAATGCAAGTAGAGAAAGCTATGCATGCACAAGATCAGGACCTGAGGAGGGTAGATTAGATCTCTGGACCTCCCTGGCAGGAGGATCAAGGGGCTTGGCCATGGGAGGAGTAGGAGGTTGTGCCAGAGGATGGGGAGGAGGTGGAGTCCCAAGAGGAGGGAAGGGGACCATCTCTCCCACATGGTGCACAGCCGGGGAATCAGGCTTGGTTTCAAACTCAGGCCTGATTTCCCCCCCCCCCCCACTGCTTCTGGGTATTGCCTCCAGGCATGCAGAAGAAGAGAAACTATTAGCATTAGAATTTGAAAAAAAATGCAGGAGTCAGAGGTTTCTCTGAAAAGGCATAGTTGAGAGAAGGGGGATGCCTATATGCCCTTGTGTGAGCACCTTGCTCACTCTTCTAACAAAAATAAAAAAATATATAGAAATAAAAAGAAAAATAGAAAATCCACAAAAACAAAGAACTAACATGATATTATCCTGCATTTTTCTGGTTAAACAGACTAAAATCAGAAATAGGGTACTTGGGGAGTTAAAAAAAATCCATTTGAAAATTTAAATAGAAAACAGCCAGTACTTAGCAGTACTTCGGATTTAAAGGGACAGGTAGGGGAAGTGATATGCAGGGCAGAAGAGAGTGCTCGTGGTAAAGCACTGACCAGAGTACAGGCCAGGAGAGTAGTAAACATACCTCTCCTTAAATCATACTACCTTGAAACAACTGAAAACTCACAGACACTTATAATTTGCTCTGAAAACAACAACATGAAAAACCTAAAACTTGGGGCAATGCCCTCTCAACCCCAGAAGCAGAACCCAACTTTCTAATAAAGCTAAAAGTCAAGAAATAGGCTGGGAAAATGAGCAAATAACAACACAAAAAGGAACCCAATCATAGAAAATTACTGTAGTGACAGAGAAGATCAAAACACAAAGAAGACAACAAAGTCCAAATTGCTACATCTAATGCCTCAAAAACATGTGAATTAATATCAAGCCCAAATAAAATTCCAGGAAAATCTCACAAAGGATTTTAAAAATCAAATAAGAGAGGTATAAGGGAAAAAATGGGAAAAGAAATGAGAAATGAGAGTGATGCAGTAAAATCAAGCTTGGTAAAGGAATCAGAACAATACTGAAGAAAATACCTTAAAATATAAAATGGACCAAATGGTAAAAATGGGATAAGAATGCACCAAAGAGAAGAACTCCTTAAAAGCAAAGTTGGGCAAGTGGAAAAGAATGTATAAAAATTCACTGAAGAAAAAAAAAATTCCTAAAAAAGTGTAATTGGCCAAATATAAAAGAATGTACAAAAGATCAATGAAGAAAATAATTCCTTAAAATTAGAATTAGGAAAGTGGGAGCTAATGACTCCAAAAGACATCAAAAAACAATAAAATAAAAGCAAAAGGATAAAAAACAATAGAATAAAATGTGAAATATTTAATTAGGAAAACAACTGACCTGGAAAGTAGATTGAAGAGAGATCATTTAAGAATTATTAGACCATCTGAAAGCCATGATCAAAAAAAAGAACTGAGATATCTTTCAAGAAATTATGAAAGAAGCCTGCCCTCATATCCTAGAACCAGATTCTAAAATAGAAATTGAAAGAATCCATTGATCACCTCCTGAAAGAGATCCCCAAATGAAATTCTCAGGAATATAATAACCAAATCCCCAAATTCCCAGGTAAAGGAAAAATATGGCAAGAAGCATGAAAGAAACAATTCAAATACTGTGGAGTCACATTCTGATTCACAAAAGAATTGAGCAGTTTCCACATTAAAGAATTAGAAGGAAAGAAAGAATTTGGGAGTCAAAAAAAATTTTTTAAATGAGTGTAAAAATTGTTTATAGCTGTAATTGGAAAAAATGAAATAATTTAAAAAATAAATGAGTAATTAGGAAGAGGGAGTACTTTGGAAGAGAAGAAAATATTTTAAACATGGTGAGTTTGAGATGATCATAATATGGCATTTATATAGGAATCACCATGGATAATCAGGACAGAGATGAAGACTGGCTAAATGTGAGAACCATCTGAACAGTGTTAATGCTTAAATATTTGGAAGTGAATAAAGTTACTGAGAGTATAGGGATAGAAAGAAGGAGCCCCCACCCCCTTCCTTAATGGGGCTAGAATAACTTAAGATATAGTATAGGAGACTAAGAAACTTATTTTTCTTTATATTGTTATTTGGAGAGATTAATTTATCTTGTCAACTTTTGTTTTATATTAACTATTCATATAGTTAAAAGTTACCAAATATGGATGCGTAATGTGGTAAGCTTTTGGGAATGATTACACAAAATTAAACAGAAGTGATAGTTTCTTCATGTAGGAACTAGGTTCCCTTCATAAAATATGCCAAGTTTTTAAAAACCAGTTTATTATACTATACTAGAGGTTACTTCTAGGCATTTTTTGTTTTGTTTTGTTTTGATATGAAATTCAAAATGGTTTGTGGTTCAGGGCTGTCTGTAATGCTACCTTCAACTCAACTCAATATAGCTAGTTGTGGTTAGATTCTCTTAATTATGCTAGAGACACAGTTCGTCAACCCTAAAGGGCCCTCAGTTAATTGTAGGTAGTCAGACTCAATGTTGCATGGTTGTAGTACTTGGCAAAATTGTTAGTAATCTCTCCAACTGCCTACTTCTTTAGTAGAAGTTGTGTCTAATAATGATGCTATATTACTTAAAACAGAAACTTTTTTTCTTTTCATTAACTCCCTTATACGGGAGGAAGGTAATATGAAGCTTCTCCAAAGTAGGAATATATTTGACCTTCCCTATCACAGTTTTGCTATATAAGAAATTAAATGGGAATTTCAGGTGGAGTTTTGTAGAAACTCAGAAATATGTGTATGTATGTATATATGCAAATATATGGAGAGACAGAGAATTGTATAATATCAGTCACTTGATGTTGTGTAATTTAAGATTCTAAATGTGGATTCTAATCTGTTCCCCCAGTTTTGGGGGAAACTGACTAAAATCACTGATAAAACGAGTTTAGGTTTTTAAGGGTTTATTGAAAAATAGAAAGATTGAGAACAGAATTCCAACAGCCTGGCATTCCTATCTTTCCTCAAATTTCCTGTGAAGTCCTCTGCCGCCACCACCACCATCAAGTCAGGAACACAAAAGAGACCAAGCTCTCCGCACAGGCCCTCTTTCCTTCTTCCTGTCCCCTCCCAGAAAATAGGAGGCTCCTCAAATTGATTGGCTGGTAGCCTTGATAAACAACACCCATGAGCAAACGTCAAAGGCCACATGGCCTTGCTCTCTGAGGCATTTTCCTCATGGTGGAGCTTTCCTATAGTAAGTCTCCAGTAGGTGGCATCATTCCAATCATTACAATGTGGAAGGGATAACTTAATTTCAGAATGATCTTCCTCCTTATCTCTAATTTTTAACTTCCTGGCTTCCTTCACAACTCAGCTCCAAGTCCATCTTTTATCAGGGGCCCTTCCTAGTTTACATAGTTGTAGTGCCTTCTCTCTAGGTCATCTTTTATCTGCCCTGTATAAGTCTTGTAAGTACCTAGTCATTTACATATTATCTACTCTATTAGAATATGAGTTCCTTGAGGGTAAGACCTGATTTTGCCTTTGCTTTCTTAGTACTTATCAGAGTACTCATTAAATTCTTAATAAATTTTTATTGAATTGACTTTAACTAAATATCCTAATACATTTCCTAGGATACACAGTATATTTTTTAGAAATGGTTTCTTCCTGGGAAAGCTGAATGAAAAAAATTTGCTTGGTATCAAATGATTTATTCATTCAACAAATATTTATAGAATGCCTCTAATATACAAGACACTGCACTAGACTTTGTAGAGCTATGCTTTGGTGAGAAAAGAAATTCAGGTTTAGGCAACTGAGATGAAGGTGCCAGCAGGATACCCAGGCAGAGATGTCAAGTGGGTAGTTAATAATGCCAAGGTAGGACTAATGCTAAAGAGAGAAATATCTCAAGGCTGGAGATGAAATATTGGGAGTCATCTTCAAAGAGATAGTGTGAAATTTGTTACTCCTCAGTATTCTCTACCAAAGGAGAATGTTTTTGTTTTTTGTTTTTTATCTTTTCACTAAAGCACAGATTGTCTGAATTGGAAGGGACTGCCCTGATTCCTTCTATAACATAATCTGGAAGTGATCTTCTAAACCTTTGATTGAAGACCACCACTAAGGCAGCCCAGGACATTTCCAAATAAGTCTGATTGTTTTAGAAAGTTCTGTATATCAAACCTAAATGTTTCTCTAATTGTTATTCTTATCCATTACTCTCAATTCTGCCTTCTGGGATGAAATAGACATAATGCCATTCAAAAAGTGGAAGATAGCTATGATGTGCCCTCTGAATTTTCTCTTTTCCTGACTAAACATTTCAAGTTCCTAAGACCAATCTTCATCCATCAGGAACTTTAAGCCCTTCACCATTAATTTTACCCTCACTTGAACTCGCTTAACCTTTCAATGTTCTTTCTAAAGTATAGTACCCAGGGGACAGCTAGGTGTCACAGTGGATAAAGCACCAGCTCTGGATTCAGGAGGACCTTAGTTCAAATCCGATCTCAGACACTTGACACATACTAGCTGTGTGAGCCTGGGCAAGTCACTTAACCCTCATTGCTACACACACACACACACACACACACACACACACACACACACACACACACACACACACACACTTTTTAAATTTAAAAAATAAAGTATATTACCCATATGGTCCGGCCAGAGAAGTGTCTAGTGGAACTTCTATCTCCCTTTCCTGGAAGCTCTGCTTCTTTTAATGCAATACATGCATCATACAAGATTTCTTGGTTGCCATATCAACCTGTTAATTCACATTGAACATATAGGCCACTATAACATTATAGATGATTTTCAACCTAATCCTCTCTGGTTTCTATACATAGGTCTTACATGCTACTTACATATACATAGTTAACATGCTTCTCTGAGAGCCTGGCTAATACCAAGAATAACAGAATAATTGTTCCTGGCTCTAGCATTCCTTTACTTATAAATGTATCCTGGTATTTGCCTTGCCTCTACTACCCACAGATAGCACATCACAATCAGCCAGTGTGATGCAGAGATGCTATCTCTTTATTAATCTTTTTATATGGAGCAATTTGATGAAATGGGCAAAAAACGTTTAAAGGAGAAGATACGGTTGAACTGTTGAGCAAAAGATATTGCCAGTGGTATAGACAAAAATGTTGATGCTAAGATGAAGCATGAAAAGAACTTTAATTTAATAAAAGCTGTTAAAGATATATTTGAAGAAACATTGCTTTTAAATTGGTTTTGAATAGTTTGGGACAGAAAATGAACTCTAATATAAATATAAAACCTAAAATCACCTTGTGAATGAGGGTGAAGGGAAGAAGCCTTTATATAGCACTTCTTAACTGCCAGGCACTTGCTAAGCACTTGATAAGTATTAGCTCATTTGATTCCTTTTGAATGAGAAGGAAGATGCCTTGTGTATATGAACATTTTGATAGATTAAAAGAGGAGGAAAAAAACCCTTCTTAAACAAATGCTAAAAAAAATATGAGTATGAAGAAACAGTTCAAAGACACAAAAATGGGGCATTTTAACTATGTTGAGGACTTAGGAACTTCAGGGCATTGTGTTCCTCAGTTCATTTGCATGCAAATATTTTATAACTAAAGAGGGCAAAACTGACAACATGAAACATAATATAAATATTTGGAGACCAAGGTATTATTTCTTGTTGTTGATTTCTTAGGGGCAGTCTGGGAATTTTTTTCCTTTTGGGCAAATGGTGAATCACTGATAGTCAGAAAACTTTGAATTAAGCCATCAAAAATATAGCCTATAGGGGCAGCTGGGTGGTGCAGTGGATAGAGCACCGGCCCTGGAATCGGGAGTACCTGAGTTCAAATCTAGCCTCAGACACTTAACACTTACTAGCTGTGTGACCTTGGGCAAGTCACTTAACCCCAATTGCCTCACTTTAAAAAAATATATATATATATATAGCCTATATAGATGATATCTGAAGAGCCTGAGGATGAAGACTAAATAATCTGATATAAAAGGAAAGCATTAATGAGGTTTATGCATGGTTTGTGATTTTTTAAATTATTTTTACATTATCATTAATATGAATACCTGTAAAATTGATATTTCTTTTGATATATCATTAAGTAAATGGTTATGTTCAAGATCTAAAGGTGTGATTATTGTGACTGGCTGGTTGAATAAATAGAAATGCATCCATGGGGGAATCAAAAACTTGAGTAGTGTTTAGAGGGAGTGCATTTCTTCTCAACAGGGTTTCTGCTAGTATTTCAAGAGAATTTAAGTATAAACATATAGTGGTATTTTATCTCTGGGAACCTAGGTATGATTAAGTGAGAGAAGTTAGACTCCTACATTTTGGCTATGGTCATATCATTGCCATAATATAGGATCTGAGACTTTCTATTCATGTACAGGGGGGAATCACTTGGGAACTGAAGCAGTTAGTGGAGAAAGCAGAACAGTCATCAGGGCAGTCTATGACAAGAAACCAGCCAGAGAATAACCCCATCAAAGGAAGGCATGGTGATGGGATTAGCCAGATTTACTGAAATACTGAAAGCAAAAGCAGAGTTTAAGGAGAGCAACATCAGTAGTAGCCAAGGAAATTAAAGTTAAGTGTGAATCTATAACAATATTTACATTTTTATCTGCCCTTTAAAGAGGAGATTTTTAATGTGACAGGATCTTTCATTATTCTTGGAATATAGCTAAAGCTTCAATTACTAGTTCTTCTTTGCAGACATGGAAGCCTTATCATGATATGGAATTGATGTTGGGTACTAAAAGTCTATGCCAATGGAAGACAGGCTCTGTCACCTCCCCTTGTGGTGACGAAGCTTTAAGTATAGCTTCTGTGACAGATTGAATTTGCTTTCTAAGCAAAAACCTTGATAAGTACAAAGAGACTTATTACAGGTAGGTGACTACTTTGTCCTAGGCAATTCATGAAACAAAACTAGGACCTACGTCATTCCTGTTAAACCTTGGTGGTCCAGAGAAGGAAAACCCTCAATACTAAGATTTCATGCTCATGTGCTTTTCCATGATTCAAAATACACTTTCCTTTTTTTTTTTTTTTTTGTGGGGCAATGGGGGTTAAGTGACTTGCTCAGAGTCACACAGCTAGTAAGTGTCAAGTGTCTGAGGCCAGATTTGAACTCAGGTCCTCTTGAATCCCAGGCTGGTTGCTTTATCTACTGTGCCACCTAGCTGCCCCCCACTTTCCTTTTAACATCCCTATGAATAGATTGTATATTAATTCTCATGTTAAAGGTAAGCAAATTGATACTCAGATAGATAATTTGTCCAAAATAAGTAACACAGCTTGTGAGTATCTAAACCAGATGCTAAACCCATTTTTTTTCATTCAAAGTTCAATACTTTTTCTACCACACCATCTTGTTTCCTTGATGGAGAGACCTAGTAGTTACCATCATTCTATGGTTCTAATTAATTAATTTAACCTAGTTTAATATTTAAAAGGTCTATTATTTCATCATGGTTATTTTTCCTCCCTACAATATAAAACATAACTTGTTCTATTATTAATAGATTAGCTTTAAGCATTACTATGGGAAAAATTCATAGTTCTATAATCAGTTTGGTTAAGAGACTTATTGAACTTATGGATATATGTTCCAACACAAGTATACTGGCCATACTTGAATACTTTTCAGCTTGCTAGGACCTACTATAGATTGTAGAATACTCTGTAGATATAGTCTGTAGAATTCAAGTTCATATCCATGTCATTAAGACATTTGAAAAAGACTTTAGAGGATTAATTTAATCTGATGCCATTGTACACAGAAAAATTTTATACAATTAACTTATAAGGTTAGTGACTTAGATTGTTCTATGAATGAAAAAAGTTCAAAAGCCAATGGAGAAAAATATTAATTCACAGGATCACAGATTTTGAGCTAGAAAGGACATTGGAGGCCATCATTCAAAGTATGAGGAAACTGAAGGTCACAGAGCTTAAGTGACTTGTTCTACATAACATAATTGTCAAAGTACTGGAGATAGTCCTTGCCAACTGTCTTGGTTTTCTTTTTCCTTTGTCAAAATTTATTCTCACTGGAGGAAATATAAAAAAGGTCAGAAGGCTATCTACTTGCAAGTTAATATAGTAGATGTTAGCCATTAGGACTCAATTTTTTCTCTAAACTAAAGATTATGGACATGATAATCACCTTTTCAATTCTAAAATTGTAATTTTTAAAATTTAGTTTACCCTGTATCTCTCTTATCTGTCTATGTGTCTGTCTTTCTCTCTTGGCCCACTCCCCCACCCTTTCTCTATCATCTCTACCTCTACCTTAATTTATATCTTTATTTAGGCCTGTATATTTGTGTGGTACATTTGATATATCAGATAGAGAGCTGCCCTTGGGGGAAAAAGACACAAATTCAAGTCTTGCTTCTAATTTACACTGACTGTATAACTCTGAGTAACTTAGACAACTCTCTAAAAAGATAAATTGGAGAGAAGGTACTAATTTGTACTGACTGCTAGAGAGAAGTTTACAATAGGAATTATATCTACTAGCAAAATCATAGATTTGTTCCAACAATCTCTCTCTCTCTCTCTCTTTCTCTCTCTCTCTCTCTCTCTTTCTCTCTAATTTTCTTTCTCCCATTCTCTCTCTTTGTCCCTCTCTCTCCTTCTTTCTCTGTCCATATATAGCTATAGGATTAACCTTGTATGGGACTGATTTTAATTGTTCAGTAATCTTAATGGTCATTCTCTATAGTATTGATTGGATTAAAGATTTGATTAAGCCATTAACCATAAATCATCCTTTTCCCCATTTTTGTGCATCTTTGTTCATATATGGTATACAGAAATAGACAAGCTATAACCTTTCTCTTTTCCATTTCCCTTCACCTTCCATCCTTTAAAAATGTTTCTTAACTTTAAAGCCTCAGGGAAATGAAGAAAATACATATAATTATGTGCATAGCATATAATATAAATAATAAATCAACTACTTATGTAGTATAAAGATATGATTATATTAAAATGGTCCCTTGACAGTTTAAATTATTAGGTTAGATTAAAATGTGGGGAAAGCTTTTCATGCATTGCATGAGAGTCTGTTTATATTTTGGCATAAATATAGAAATTTTCCATGTTAATTGAGAATGTTTTTTTTCTTAAGTGTTCTGTTTACATTTTGTGCTCTAAAACATATTCTTATTAATGATGATATTTCCTGTCAGTTAATAGACCTACATAATGCTATTATCAATATTGATGAGATTGCAACATAGTTGTATTCCCAGTGTTTATGAGCATTTGAATTCTCCTTTTCTATTTTTTCTTTTTGTATTCACTTTTTGAAATTTTTAAGTGTTCCTCGTAATCTCACCAGGACAGAATTTCATTTTTTGCCTGTGATGAACTTCTGAGAGACAGTTTTTAAAATGTTGAATTCTGTTTTCATTGGTAGTAGTGATGACCGAATTTAAGTTTTTCAAATATGAAAATTATCTTTGAAATATAAACACAGGAGGACACATAAGTGGAACACTGTCCTGAGAATTTGAAAAATGAGTAAGTTGTTAGCTCTGACACTTAACAAATAAAAGATAAAAGCAAAAACATACTGAGAAGCAAGAACAGTTTGACATCAGTATTTGCTTGACAACCAGTAGTTCTTTTATGAAATTTATTATTGATCTTGAAAAAATATACCTTTACTTTTGTACCATGCATATTAAATTTTATCTCAGAACACATAAACCCTTTAGAAATGTTTACTTATTTGGTATCTCTATCCTTTTGATTAATTTATCCTCAAGTATTCTCAAGAGTCAGCATCTATGAAGGAAGGGAATAAGCATTCGTTCAGCTGCCAAGGGTTTAAAGGCTTAAAATAGTCACAATTGCTGTCACTTGTACCTTCTTGTATTTTTCTCTTTACCTCTTAGATCATCTTCATTTTTCTTATAATGATAACTCAAGGTCTTAAAAAAATTTTGTATCCTTAGTAGTTGGGCAAAAAAACCAACACCTCTGTTTTTTGTTTATTTTTCACTTTTGGTCTTACAAATGGCCAAATTTATGTAGAAATGTTTCGAAGAATATATCAATCAGAATTTCAAGGACCTCAATCCTATTTAGGAGAGACAAGATACAGAGGAGGTTCAGCTGCACAGAGATAGAAACG
The DNA here is from genome assembly GCF_019393635.1 of Dromiciops gliroides. NCBI lineage: Eukaryota > Metazoa > Chordata > Mammalia > Microbiotheria > Microbiotheriidae > Dromiciops > Dromiciops gliroides. Next base: position 350,114,486 of record NC_057861.1, read on the forward strand.
TATGGTGCTCTTTAGGGTAGAATGGAATGATGGATGATAAATCTTAGGCATTCTTGGGATGTAATGTCAGGTCACATAGCAATTCTTGGTCATCCAAAGTCCATGAAAGTAGAGCAAGTGGTAAGGCCTAATGGATTTTAAGACACAATGATATAGGGAGTACTATGGCCTACTAGTTTGTTGTCTTACCTGAAAGAGTGCAGTTCATCATCCAAGTGGTCTGAGAAGTCATTTCCCTTTCCAACAACTGTTGGGAAAGGGGCAGTGGACCTAAAGATTGAATTGAAACAGGGCCCTAGGTTCCTTCTAGCAGGTACAGATTGGGGAGATATTAGCATTTAGCTGGGAGGGGGAGCTTCAGAAGTCAGAACCTAGTATGAACTGGGCAATGGGTACTGGATTTTGGAGACAGCAAAAGATCCAGTGGAAATTCTTATCAGTCAAGTGGAGATGCAGTTTTGGGGACTGAGAAGAGATCAGAGGTATATATAATCTCAGTCTCAAAGTTCATTGGCATGGGATAATCTCCTGATTGGTGGAGATAAATGCCCAACTTGTGTGAGGGGTGGGGTCAGAGCTGGCAAGATTGAAAGTGGGAGAGAGCCTCAGTTTTTTCAAGAGTCTTGGAGCTTTCTTTTGGTCTTAGAGTCTTTTCAGACTTCCTGCTTCTGGCTTCTAGCTTCAAGAGAGAAGATGGAATATGCCAACTCAACTTCAGGTTATTCAAGCAAATGATTTTGGGAAGACATGAGAGGAGCTGGCAGTCTGCATCATGTTGCTTTTTTCCCAGAGTCTTTTCCTTTAGCAACCTGAACTGGGGTTGGCATCTTCCATCTTCCTTCTTGAAACTAGAAGACAGAAGCACTTGAAGTACAAAGAGACTCAGAGACCTGAAGAAAGACCCAGGAATCCTGAAGAGACTGATGTTCTCTCCTTTTCTCACTTTTACCAGCTCTCATCCCACCTGTCAAACAGATGTGGGTATTGCTATCTACCAGTCAAGAGAGAGACCTATAGCAAGGGGTTTGGGTACTGGGGTTATATACAGTTAGGGACTGAGGAATCAACCACAGAGGTGGTAATCAAAGCTGTAGAAATAATTAGCATTATTGTGAAGAAAATTCTTTGTCAAACTTAAGGTACTATATAAAAGTTATGATGAACAGGATGCTATCAGAAAAACCTGGAAAAACCCACATGAACTGAAGCAGAGAGAAATGTACTGTATACAAAATAACAGAATTAGTATAAGATGATCTGCTGGGAAGCACGTGGTTATTTTCAGAAAGGCAATGATCCAATATAACTCTGAAGAACTTATGAAAATTGCAATCTATCTACAGAGAAAGAACTGATGATATCTGAAAACAGACTGAAACACATTTTTTTTGACAATTCCTTAATCTGAAGTTTTCTTTTTATCTGTTTTCTCTTACAACCTAGGTAATGGAGAGATGTTTTACATGGCTACTCATGTATAATTTATATTGAATTGCTTGAGTTCTTGGGGTAGGGGGTGGGAAGGGAGGGAGGAAAAAAAGTTGGAACACAAAGTATTTTTTTAAATTGATGTCAAAATTTGCTTTTACATGTAATTTGGAAAATAAAATTCTAGAAATCCAAAAAAAAAAAAAAGGCATAGATGGTAGGCCACAGTCTGACTATCTTATTCTAATTCTAGTTTAATTTCTGTTGCCATTTACAATTTTCTATGCAAAGCAGAAGGGAGAAAGTTAATATTTTCCTACCAGCTGATTTACTGGACTTCAACAAATAGATAACTTCTGTTGATTGAGATGAACTTGGCATTGTTCTAAGGTAAATGCAATGTTGGTTAATAACACTTTAGGACTATGCTGTAACCTGCAAATATCCCTTATTGAAGGAGCAGAAGCATATCATATAGAGAAATCCCTGGCTATTATAAAAAAAGAAATAATTAGCATTTCCAAGGGAAAAGTAGAATCTAAGAAAAAGTTGCCTGAGAGAGTTTTTTTTTAAATTTGTTCTTCTTCTTGTTTTCCACTTCAAATAAAAAATGGAAAATTGTATTGAAGATTCAGGATATAGTTAGAATAGGGAAATCAATCTAATTATGGAAGGATAGTGAGCAGAAGAAAAGAAAGATGCTGCAAAAAATCAAGTACATGGGAAAATTGAATTACTGTTGAATGTTGTTTTGAGACAAATTTCTTTAACTAAGAATGTTAGAAGCAGTAATGTAACTGCAGGAATAGAAAAATGAAATAGAAGGAAACAAGTCCTGTTAGGCTTGTTATGCATATGAAAATAACTAATAAGATTTTTTTCCCAAGCAAGTTTGAAGATAAGCATTTCACGAAAGGTCAAATTGGGTCTAATGGGTAACATGACTTCCCTATGTCATAAAAGAAAACAGCTGGGATGGGAGGTGAGACATTTGTATCATAAAATTCCTTTCTCAGTTTCAGTTTCTTCTTATTCAAAAATACATTTTTACTTATGGAATGAGTTTCTGTAAATAAAGATAATTTTAGCTCAAAACAAAACAAAACAAAACAAAAAGATTGATTTAGAAACCCTGCATGCTATAACCCTATGGACCTTAAACACTAAGCCCAATTGTTGTTTGTTTTTAATTTGCTGACCATACATTTGCTCTACTGGGTAAAAAAGACAGTAAGTGGTGTACATACTATTGATTACTGTCGAGAAGTAGATCTTATAATTCAATAATGTCTGAGTTATACACTGTATCTAAGCTTTAGAATAATTTATAATCAATGTCTCTTTAGAAGTTAAAAAATCATCAGGAGACTTAGGATATAATAACTTCAGTGTTCATAGTCAATTAACCATTACTGCCTGACCCATGAGTAAAGACACTGCTAGAAATGAAAGAAAAGTGGTCCAGCTTCCAGTTAGTTCCAGAAGAATAGAAGTTTACTTCTTAGTAAGATGTGACATTCCTTGTAAGTAAAGCATTTCACTTCCCTCCTCTCTCTTAATCTCTGTTTCTCTATTTTAGTCTCACTTTATCTCTGTCTCTTAGGAAAAAACAAACAACTATTACCTTGAAAAAGTATGATTCATTGTGAAGTTTCTCTTGATTTTATAAAAGTTTACTACTTTCTCATGGCAATTCTATAGGAAAGTTGTTTAAAATCCTGATTAAGCTCTATATTTGACAATTTATTTTTATAATGAAAGGCAATGAAAAATTGATTCTGTTCATTAAAAATATTTCCATGAACATTAGGGGATTTTTCTTTGCAATCTGTACCCTAAGCAACTTTGGTTGTGGTATACTTGTATGCATGGTTGCATCCTCCTCCCCCTAATTATTATTATTATTATTATTATTGTTATTATATTATCAGAAGATTTATTTACTCTACAGTAGTGTTTTCCAACCTGTGACTAATGGAACCTTAGGTGGATAAGGATATATTGACAGGGGTCTGGAAATCCATGATTTTCCAAGTATTATCATTTCAGTGTCTATATAGAAGGAACAAATTATGTGCCATAATCTAATATAATAAATAAGCAATGTTACTTATAGAAACTGAATGAAAGCCTCTAACATGTCTTTCTATTTTTTAAATTGGATGTAGGTCCTATTGTAATTCATTAAATACTTTTAAAATTATTGAATTCACAATAGCTTGCCATATTTTCTCAATCATTAGTTATTATGTTTGTGTTATGCTATAAAATGTATCTACATACTAACCACTGGATCAAGAGTTTTGAATTCTTTATGTTTTCTCCAAACTTCACCCTGCTACCCCCTATAGTGGGAATAATAGGACTTATATGGTTGGAATAATGGATTATAACTGGAATAAGAAGGATGGCTTTAGGTTTGTTTGAATTTGATGAGAAGCTATAGGTCATGATGTTTACAGGAGTTTATACTAAAAGAACCCCCAACAGAGCTGGGAGAAGAAAATAAAATGGGATGTCTAATAAGTAACTTGGAATACTCGGGAGGATGAGTTGGCAAACTGAACTTCTAATATTACTACATATTAAATTATGATTCCAAACTAGTTCCTTAATCAGTTAATATGTATATGTTGAGAGAAAACATCATTTATAATTGCTGTTTGTCCTTTATTCTCACAGAGGACTGTGACATCAGTGTGATGTAATGATTTGCAGTGAATTGGATTTAAGTGATGGAGGGCTATGCCAAGTCACCAACTTCTCTCCTCCACAGCCATCTGGATCCAGTGGCAAGATATATATCATGACAACTGGAGATGACCCAGGATGTTTAAGGCTATTGGGGTTAAATGACTTGCACAGGGTCACATAGCTAGTAAGTGTCTGAGGTGAGATTTAAACTGAGATGGGACTTCAGGACCAGTGCTCTATCCGTGTAGTACCTAAGTTTAAGTACCTAAGTACTTAAGTTTAAGATACCTATAGGGAATTCAATTTGAAATGTCTAAAAGGTGGGTAGTGTTATAAAACTGAAGCTCACAAGAGAGAATAGAGCTGGATATAGAGTTCTGGGAATCATCTGCATAGAAATGAAAATTAAACCCATGAGAACTGATATCACCAAATAAGAAAATATAGAGGGAGAAGAGGGCCAAAAACAAAGCATTGGACCATGACACTCATGGTTAGTGGGTGTGACCTGGATGAAGATCTAGATAAGGAATAGACCAATAGAAAGGAAGAAAACTAGGAAAGAACAAAATCATCCGTCCCCCACCCCCAAACCAAAGAACAAACAAACTCCCAAACAAAAAAAAAATACCTAGAGAGGAATATCTGGGAGAAAAATGGTGATCAGTAATGTTAAAGCCTTCAGAAAGGTAAGGATGGAGAAAAGGCCATTAGATTTCACAATCAAAATCATTAATTATATTGGAAAGAACAGTTTCAGTTGAACAATTAGGTTGGAAGCCAAGTTCCTGAACAATCTGGTTTATTTTTTGGATATTATCATAGGTATTACATAATTATTGTCCAAATGCCATAAACCAATTGTGGGACAGGTTGAAATCCAAAGCTAAGCCTTCAGACTAGAGAGTAGCAGAATATTGGAGTAGAACAATGACCAACAAATCAAGACCCATGAAAAGACAGGAATATTTATTTGTCTTTTGAGTATTAAATATGGAAGTCTTTATAATCAAAAGAAGCTTTACTGAGGAGTAGAGGAGGGAAGGAGTGAGATAAAGGAAAATAAATTTTGAAAGAAAGGATTGGAGGCTAATTCACTAGTCAGAGATTTCTATAAAAGTTGGAAAATAACAATCAAACAACAAGAATCACCTTGTCCCTGGCATTCTAACCCACTACGTGCTAGACTGTTATCAGCATTTGTTGAATTAAATCAAGTTCTTTTGCTTCCTTATTCCACCAGTCTCTGTTGTTGCTCCTGCTTTAAGAACATTCACATCATTCTTCAAGTTTTGTATGTTACCCTTGAAGAAGGTTCTGCCTCTTTCAGGTAAATAAACCAAAAGTTTTGTTAAGAAGGCATGATCTTGTACAGTTATGGAATAAAAGGAACATAAGCTTTAAAAAGGGCAGATAGGTGGTACAGTGGGTAGAGTGCTGGGACTGGAGTCAGGAAGACTCATCTTCCTAAATTTAAATATGGCCCTGTCAGACAAGAGTCAGACTAGCTGTGTGACCCTGGTCAAGTAATTTAATCCTGTTTACCTCAGTTCCTCATCCATAAAATGAACTGGAGAAGGAAATGGCAAATCACTCCAGTATCTCTTGCCAAGAAAACCACAAATGGGGTCACAAAGAGTCAGACATAACTGAAATGACTAAACAACAAAAGCTAAAAAGCATATCAATCCAAGTAAAAATAGAATGAATGTTTGGATTTTGTTATTTTTATATTTCTAAACTATTTCCCCCTCATTGTTTTGGGAAACACAATTTAAGTATTGCATATGAATTGCTAAGCATTGTGTCATTTAAATTACATTTAACTTGGCAGCATTTTAAAAAATACTTTTGTCAAGTGCTGAGTGGTAATTGTTAAAGTGAACTTTCAAAATATAATGTAAAACTTCTCTGCATTCCTATCATCAGGCACTTTATACAGCAGGTATGGCCTTTAAGGGTTAATGCTTATCTTCATCACTTGGGGATTTCTGGATTTGAAGGTCTCTTGAATAATTCTATTAATTTAAATGGTTCTTTAAAAGTGTAAAAACCTAGGCTAAAATATGCACTCAATTCATAAAATTCTTTCCCCTGCTCATAATGATGAGGGGGAAAATGATAAAAACCTACAAAAGTAAGGTTTAATTGAATTTTGATCATATTCATGAATTTTCATTTTTAAGTCCAAGAAACAAGTAGTGAATTGCATCTCTTGCATTGCATTAATAGTAAATATTTAGCTTTGTTGTTATAATATGAATAATGGTAAACTGATTACCATGCAGATATTTTATTAGGTTGTCAAAGAGTGTTATAAATTTGATATACTGATGAAAAGAAAGGATTTATAATTATATTCCCTTCCTTCCTTCCACTTTACTGCTTTGATAATCAACTTGTTTTTCTTTGGTTGTTTGACCATCAATAAAGCTTTCTTATGGCTGTGTTTATTTGAATAGAGAATAATAAATATAATGATGATGAACCACATTCTCTTCCCTTATCAATTTTCTCAACCTCCCCAATAGGGGAGCTTTTGGAAAGCCCCAGAAGAATGACTTTTCTGTTTTGAAACATAGCCTGTATGAAAGCAGCTTCCCCTATTATTCTTTCTTTTTTGTGCTCAGCAAAACATTGTCTAAATAGTTTTTTGTTAGTTTTTTGTTGTTGTTTACTCGTTTTCCCACCCTACTTCTGGATTTTGAACTTTGTGTTCAAGTTGGGCTCTATTTCCAGTGTGTGGGTTGAAGAGTACCGCCTCAAGCTTCAGGCTTTTTCTGCACTGATGTTTTCAGAGCTACTTCTGAGAGTTGGGAGCTTTCAGAGCTTCCCAGGTGGTGTGATCTGGGAAGAAGTGTTGCCACTGCTTTCCTGGTGTGCACTCCTGTCCTTAACCAGGAAGGGCCCCTGATCCCTTTTGAGTGCAATAAACACTGCTTCTCAGGGTTCCTGATCCTTTGTGACCAAAAGTGATACTGCTTCTCAGTACCTCTTTAACCTAAAGTGCTCCTCTTGGAACCTTGAACTATGATTCAGAAGAGGGTATTGCAACAGATTTTGCCAATGGTGTTTGGTCCTGAATCCTGTGCTGGCAAGGGATCCCCTGAAATCTCTTTCTGACCACTTGCCAGATTCCCTTACCTTCTCTGGCTTGAAAGCTCTCACTGCTGCTCCTACTGCTGTTTCTGTCACCACTGGTTTTACACTTTAGCCCAGCCTCTATGACACAGATCTCTCTTTCTTACCTCTTAATAATGTCTCACTTTGCTCTTTTGTTAGTTCTGTCACTCAAAAATTCCAGTCAAGGTATTATTTTAGGGTTGTTTGATGGGGAAAGTTGGGAGAGCTCAGCTGAGTGCTTTCTCAACTCTACAATACTAGCTCCCCAGTTTGTGTGTTGTTGTTGTTTGACTAAGTTTCCCTATTTCTATCAGGTTGTAAGTGCAGGTGCTACTTATGGCCTAAATCCATTACTGATCAGCAACCCAGTGGGCTTTGACTTACATCATTTGGAACCTAAACCAGTTTGCCCTTCCCTAGGCATCCTGACATTCCACCTCCCCTCAGCTCACCATATTAATGCTAAACTTAGTGAGGTCACATAATCAGCATAGTGCAGTGCTCTTCAGGACTTCAGTGTTCCAGACATCTACCATCCTCAGCCTTCCCAGCAGCTGAGATCTAGCTGCTCCAAATGTATAAACGGGGGTGCAATTGTCAAACTTTTCTTTGCTGTATTTCTGGTTCATTTTTATTTACTTGTTTTGCGTGGAGAGGTTTTGTGATGGCATTTTTCCTGCTGAAGCCTTAAACTAGGCAACAGAAATATCTATTCCAGAAGTGGTGGATTGCAATGTGGAGGGTATTAAAAAATATCAAAGGAGGTGGGGTAATATCCTCTATATATGTAGATCTAGAAAGTTGTGTGGCAGGTGATTGAGCTCTAAAAGACCTAGACTATATGATAATTATAAATATATAAGGGCATTCAATCAATCCCCTATGCCTGGGATATAGACATTCATTAAATATCCAACAAGCATTTATTAATTGGCTTCTATGTGTGCATATGTGCTATAGTGCTGGTGGTGGGTTTGACATGGGGACTGGGTTAGGTGTCTCTAAAGTCAGAGTTATTATTCAATTAGAATGCACTTCTTGCTTACCTCTATATTTAGAATTCTGCCTTTCTTCAAAGCTCAGACCAAGGAATAACTAACTCCTAAAGAAGGCATTTCCTGATTACCCAGTTGTTAGTATATCTTGCTAAAAACAAAACAAAATTTTGTATTTACTCTGTATATTTTTTGTGTTTACATATATGGGTGCATTTCTTTTTTCCTCAATATGATATAAGCTTATTTTACTAGGACTATGAGAGGAAATTGGAAGGATGGTATATAGAGGCAATCTATCAATAATATATCATAAACAGGAACCACAGATGATTCAAAAGCTAAGACCATAACTGAGTAGTAAGATGTGATTAGATTTTATCTCACTTGGGAAATAGTGCATTTTGTTCATTGATCCAAGGCAACTCATTGTAAAAATTCCATCTCTTTAACATCAATATACATGTGTTGGCTTTTGCACAATCAGCACTGGAGAGAAAAAAAAGGGATCTGAATAAGAGGGAAGGACAGTGCTTCCCTGAATTTGTGCACAGAGAGTAAACAAAAATGTGGTCATGAGTCAGTGAACATTAAGTACCATCTTTAATGTCATTTCCCCTCATAAAACCATATCATTTTCTGATATTAAACCACTTGCTAGTGTCAAGAACTTTGGTGGCAAGAACTTTCCTTTTTGGATCTGGAGAAATTTTGCCAGCAATACCTTCAGAAGCAAATGCTAGACCCCATTTCTAGTGGGGTAAATCTCCCAGAATGATGGCTATAAGGGTTGAGCAGGACACAGGTGAGGTGTTGGAGGAGAAAGGCAGGTAGACGTTCTGTTGCTCTGAGAGCCCTTGGATTTTAGCATTTGATAGTAGAGGAAAAGGTGAGTTCTTTCTCCATAGTGATCCCTCCTCTCAATGATGACTGCAGGACTGGAAGCAGGACCAGACCTGGTGGCTCTTCTATTTCCAAGGCTGTTGGGTTCAGGGTTCTTGGCTGAGATGTGAAGGGGTTGTGATCTAAATCAGTGGAGAAAGGACTGGCAATCATGAGGTCATAGATATGTCCATGCATGGAGGAAAAGGAAACACAGTCATTTAAAAAATAAAGTTGAATAACTATATAATGTCTTAATTTGGCACATTAATGAAAACTCCATAGCATTTCAAAATTTTTCATGTTTATACCATGTGTCCAATACTATGCCAGGTACGTGAAAAGCTTTGTCTATCTAGTGAATTCATATTGCCTGGGTTCCAAAATAAGAAAAAAAATTCCGATGGTATTAAAAAAATTGCTAAAGCTAAATCTTTGCCCTTCTTAGTTATCCCAAATTTTTTAAACACTAAGGAAAATTTCTTCCAAACTATTGGGGGAACAATTTGGTAGTTAATGCACACCAATTCATGACTTTTATTTTTATTTTATATTTTATCTGTGTTCAGTAAAACACCGGGTTTCTCCTTGGTGAAGAACTTTTTTCTGCTGATGAATAATTTAAAACACACCCTGGAACACTGGAGCAAGGTCTTTTCTTCTTACATTTTATTGAGCACAACATAATTCTTTTCTTATGCATAGTTTCATAAACTATGAGGATAATCAGAGCATATAACTAAAACATGTAATTATACAATTTAAGCCACACCTTGTTCAAGGAATTATTTGGACTTTTAAAAAGTATGTTTGTACTCTGGAATTAGTCTGAAACTCCAATTGCACATTTGTCTTAAAAGCATTGTACTCATCTATTCATGTTATCACTACATAAATCATTCTCATATCAAAGACATGTAAATCTGATTACATATAATTTGGGGTTGAATACTCCAAGGGAAGTATGATAGATGTGCTAGGAAGTTTGTGTTTCACAGCTGTTCTCCAACTTTAATTATCCCCAGACCATTGAAGAGCATCAATGCTATCTCTTGATTACTGGTTGTCATTCAAATTGGTAGCAGAACAGTTATGGAGTGAATGAAGTAAGAAATAATGGATAAAAGAGAGATAGGACAAAGGAGAGAGGAATAGAGATAGCAAAATAGACAATGGGGAAGGAAATATTCTTTTATTAAACACCTGTGATAATCCCTTTACAAATATTACCAGTTTGGGAGATAGATATTTTTACTATTATTACCAGTTTATAGCTAAGGAAGCTGAGGCAGATAGAAGTAAAGTGACCTGTCCAGGGTCACACAACTAGGGATTGTCTAAGGGCAGTTTGGACTCAGGCTTTCATGACACCAGCTCAGTGCTCTACTCACCACCTAGATACCTATAGAAAAAGTATGGAGCAGGTATTGGGTATGCACAGATAAGCAGTAGTAGAATACTAGGACATGGATTTGACGGAGGAAGGGCATAAAGGTAGGTATCCTGAGATTGATTCCATATTGTGAATGAATGAGATTTGTTGTAAAATATTGGTGTTAGTGGATATGAGGATGAAGAAGAGGCATTCTTTGGCCTATGTACCTGGACTGAGAGGTTGTGCCCTGGGTCCTACTGTACTTTCATACAATGATATTAATATGTGGGGAATTTTTATGACAGAGTCCAAATAGATCTTATATATCTGAATGACAAAGTTCTAAGAGGCCAGTCTCTAGAGATAAAAAGGGGGACCTGGGGAGAAGCCATTGGGCCCCAATCTTTTTCAGGGGTGACTATAATTACTGACAAATGGTGAGGTTCTTGCAAGAATAAGTATGAGTGGGAAGACTGAATAATACAACCTGGTGAGCTGATTCCAAAGTAACTTGTTAATACTGTTTAAATTTTAGGAAGAGTATTGAATTTATGGAAATTACAAGTGCCTTGAAAAATTCATTAGCAGGTGGTGGTGTATATTTTATTTAGTGCTGATTGTCTTCTTTGTTGAAAAGATATATTACTCCTAGGCAGCATGGGAATGGGAAAAATTCTCACCGATATTTTAAAGTAACCAGTTCAAAATAGATATGTGAAACTACCAGGGAATTAAATGACTAATAACAGAGATATTTAGTACATCTGCATTAATATTTCTGTAAAATACAGTTTTTTTGTGGACATGCAGGAGCAGTAGATATTTAGGCCAAACGTGTATTGTGAACGGTATATAATGTAAAATATTAGGGAGGATGTAATGTGTGTCATAATTTAAGATGACACAAAGATTTACTCCAAAAAATAGGAGGACTAATTGAGCAGAGGCTAACATTTATGAAGACATAACTTCTTAAAGGATTGAATGGAACATAAAGACGACTTAGTTTCAAATTTCTCAAGGCTCATCTACAGCAGGAAGTGCAGTGTGCATTTGTTGTTTTTTTGTTTGTTTTTCCATTAAGTTGGAATTCAGGTCCCCCTGGAAGACCCAGAAACAGAGAGCATTTGTTCTTCTTTTTAGCACAAACTTACATTATGTAAGAAAAAATATATTGTTTTAATTAAATTTTCCTGGGAAAATAATGGCTTACATTAAAAATAAAATGACTTTGCATTTTAACAAAGTAAACAAATAAACAAACAAACTAGTTTAACTGGTTAAGAAAAATCCCTCAAAGCCATCTTTTCTAAGTTCCTTTCAGGAAAACTGGTGCTTTGCTGAGGGGTGTCATTTCTCTTGATATTCTTCTTGAGAAATAGCATTTCTAACTAATTGATTTTTTTCACCAACGAAATACAATTCAGGTTTTTTCATAACCTTGGTGGTGTTTAATTACATACTATTTTCTTTGATTCTGATAAATGTTTTGATCATATATTTACAGTGTTTGGACCAAGGCACAATATCCATTCCTTCCATTTTGGATACTGACATACGTGTGAAGAATATATATTTTTTAAACATACTCAATATAAAGTAGCAGCATTTAAAAAGAAAAAAAAAAAGCCTTGGCCTCTTCTTAATGCATTGTTGGGGTGGGAGGAGAGGGAATATATAATAAACTTATTGTATATCTGTTAAAATAACTGGTAACATAATAAAGATCCATACTCAGTTAAAAGCCATAGGTCTACTTGAATAATAGATATTGCTGAATATGTGGAGTGATGGGTTCAATTTTCTTCAAGTTTCCAACTGTGCTAGTTATTCATTTTTTCCTATTTCCCTTGATTTAAACTCTGATCTTGACAAGTTTATAACTGACTGGACTGGACAGTAACTTAGTCATTCTTTGCAGTTACCTTTAAGCTGTTTAGTGAATGAGAAAGGAAGGTGTGCGTGAATATTTTCTACTTTGGGAAAACCACTAAACTTCCTTGGAGCTAAGATTCTTTTTTTTTTTTTTTTTTTGGTAAAATGAGATTGGACTAAGATAGCTTCTGGCTCTAAATATTTGACATTTTAAAGAAAATAGCTTCAGGGAAATATGCCCTAATTTAGTAGAACAGCCACAGAATCAGAACTCCAGGTTGAAAAAAAACATTAAATATTGTTTAATAAAGCCTATACCTGAATAGCAATCTTTTCTACTACATCCCCAACAAGTGTTCATACAACTTCCTCTTGACAGTCTGGAATAACTGGGAAACTCTCTCCCAAGGCATCCTATTTCATTTTGAAATAGCTTCACTTGTTTGACACATTTTTCCCTTTATCTCATGCTAAAATCTGCCTCTCTACAACTATGGCTTTTAGGGTCTTTAAGAAAAAAAAATAGTCCCACATGTACTTCAAACAGGTGAAGGTAGGTGAAGAATAAAGAGGGGAACAAGAACCAAGTGTGGCAGGGAATATAAGAGAAAAGCTGAAAGATCAAAAGTCAAAACAAGAGAGCCAAAATAAAAACTTAGCTCTCAAGCAGATAAACAAAGACGTTTATAAAGACAGAGGAGGAAAGTAAAGAGCAAAATGATAAGCTATTATACTTTGTAGAAAAATGAAAAAAAAATCCGCTGATCACAAAAAGAATCTTGCATCTCTAGCTTCCATGAAACCATAGCAAAGAAACTCAAAATCATTCAAAAGAGAAATGAAACTTTTTAGAGAAAATATTAGGAATGAATTTAGTGATAAAATGAATAATTTTAATCATTTGAAATTGTTTCCCTACCCAAACAAAATCCAATATAGTTTAAATTATAAGTGAAACAAACATAACTTAGGAAAAATCTTTGCAGCAAAAATCATATGAAAAACATAGGCTATTACATGTATGTGAAAATATATAGGATATTTTATATTAAATATAGGATATGAGATTTTTATATGAAAATTATTCAAATATATGACTAAGAACCTTCCTCCAGCAAAATAAGTGGTCAGAGGGTATGCGCAGGTAATTTTCAACAAAGAATTCTAAGCTATCAACAACCATATAAAATCTTCAAAATCACTAATAATTAAAGAAATGCAAAGTAAAGAAACTTTGGGGTTCTATGTCATGCCTATTAGATCAGCAAAGGTGACAAAATTGGAAAATTACAAATGTTACAGGGGCTGTGGAGGAATAGGCTCAACAGTATATTGTTGGAATAGTTATGAAACAATCTATCCATTTTGGGCATAAATTTGAAAGTATGCCTCCTAAATTACAAAAATGTCCACACACCATTACTAGGTCTATATCCCCCCAAAATCAAAGAAAGAAGAAAAGAATCTAAATGTACAAAACTATTTATAGGAGCTCTATTTATGGTAGCAAAAGAAAATAAATAGGGAACTAAGGAAAATGGCTCAACATACCATGCCATATGAATGTAATGAAAAAAAAATTATGGAATGAATAGTTTCAGAGGACTTTGGGAAGATTTCGATGAATTGATTGAGAGTGAAATTAGCCGAACCATAAGAACAATTTATAAAATGATAACAATTTAAAGAAAAGCAACACTGGGATAGACTTTAAAAAACACTTACTCAGTGATATAACACAAGTCTAAAAGAAAGGAGATTAAACATACCACTAACTTCCTGGCAGAAAATCGATGAATTTAAAATGTAGGAAGAGATATACATTTTTGGAAATGGCAATGTGAGATTTTTTTATTCTTGGGAGTGAGTGGGGGGATTAATAGAAAATATAGACTAATTAAAATGAAAAAAATAATTAATTTAATACAGAAATCAAAGATTTCAATGCAGAATTGTAAAAGGCAAAAATAAAGTAAAAAAGTAAAATTGAAATGGACAGTTTCTTTAAAGACCTTGGGGCAGCTAGATGGCACAGTGGGGGGCAGCTAGATGGCTCAGTGGATAGAGCACTGGCCCTGGACCTGAGTTCAACTCCAGCTTCAGACACTTAACACTTACTAGCTGTGTGACCTTTGGCAAGTCACTTAACCCCAATTGCTTCACACACAAAAAAAAGAGGGACCTTAAAAGGGTATACAGCAAATAATAGTACAGAATGGAAGATAAAAGAGTAACAGAAAAATTATTGAGAAAAGTGGCACAAAAATGTTACCAGTGTAGTATAGAGAAAGAAAAGGGTCGAAAAAAGGAGAAAATAAAAGAAAAATAATGAGAAATATCCAATCTAAGTAAATTAGAAAGACTTCAGATAAGGTAAGATAAATGGGAGTGGGGTTGGAGGGGGCAGGATCAGAGAGAATGGAAATAGAGTATTACCTATAGAAATAAATTATTACCAAAACAAGTTGTTTAGTTGTGTCCAACTCTTTATGACCTCATTTGGTGTTTTCTCAGCAAAGATCCTGGAGTGGTCTGACACTTCTTTCTCAAGCTTACTTTAAAGATGAAGAAACTGAGGGAAACAAGGTTAAACGATTTGCCCAGGGTTATACAGCTAGTGTTTGAGACCATATTTGAATGCACACATATACATATGCATATACATATACATGTACACACATATACATATATGTATATGTTTGAGGTATATGGGTGTGTTAGAGAGATATAAATAATGATACAATAATTACAGGAAGCTCCGATGTTTGTCTGTCAGAGCTGGATATATCTAACAAAAATAAAGAGGAAAATATAGAACTTAAACTTTTAGAGATGATAGATTTGATTACAACATACTCTGAAAGGCAACATTAAAAAAAATACATAGTTCTTTTTAACCACATGGCACCTTTATCAAAACATAGCTTCTTTTAGAAAACTGGGAAAGAAAACATATGGAACAGAAACAAAAGCAAATGTAGCATCTTTGTTTTTAGGGATGATTCACTGATTAAAGTGGGTAGATCTACTCAGAAATGAATGAATTTTAATAAAAATTTTAAAAATCTATTATGAGGAACACCATGGAAAATACAGAATAGAAGGATTGGAAATTTGGATTTTCTTAGAAGCTTCTGTGCTTACATTAATTGCTAGTATATAACCTGATTACATTTTACTTTCAATTTCACTTTAGAAAACAGAATTTTAAAAAATAGAGCTGGAAGGGGATTTGAAGACACAGTTCAAGCCCATGTTTTATATAGAGTTATGTTATTAAAAAATATATATATATATATATATATATATATATATATATATATATATATATATCAGGGCAGCTAGGTGGCACAGTGGATAAAGCACTGTTCCTGAATTCAGGAGGACCTGAGTTCAAATCCTACCTCAGACACTTGACACTTACTAGCTATGTGACCCTGGGCAAGTCACTTAACCTTCATTGCCCCACTTAAAAAAATCTATATTCCTAGTTTGAAAAGCAGAACTTTTGGCAACTAATTGTAAATGCTGTTAAAATGAACTGGCATACAAGCTTTTGATGTCATTTGGTGGTGTCCACAGATGTAATAATTAGTACAGATGTTCTAAGAAACATTTCCTATTGTAAATAACTCTATCAGGACCCAAACTGCAGGACCTATGCAGAACCCAAACTGTTCCTGTGTCTATCCCATGGTTCACATAGAATGGGTATTATGGAACTAAAAATAAAATTTAGGACTGAACACAGTGCTCCATTTTATCTGAGTCAGGTCAAGACAGACAACTCTAGGACTATAATCTTTATTCTATGCAATATGCCTCAGAATGTAGCCTAAGATTGTTGATAAATTGGCTAACATACCTAATTCATTTAGAATGTATTGTCCTCTAAAAATCCCAGATATTGTTGTTTTTCCTCCATGTAAAATATTTTTTAGCTATTCCTTTCTCATTCTGTCCTTGAGTACTTGACTTTATTAACCCAAGTACAGGATTTCACTTAAGTATTCAAGGAGCAATTCCACTGATCATATCTTCTGTCTCTTCTTAAACACAAATAGTGAAAAGAAGAATGAATATCCAAGGATACCTGATCCCCAATTTAATAATCAACTCCAATCCCTTCCTTCCCTTCTCCAATTATAAAACAAAAACAAAAACAAAATATACACACAACTCTCAAAACATTTAACATACACATTTGGGTTCAAGCTGTTGTTTATTTAGCATTAAATATTAGATTTAGTAATACATCAATTTATATGGAAGTTACAGATATTTATTTCTCTTCTAGGTACAATATTGATTTTGTTTGGTCATTTCAGTTGTGTTCAACCTTTTGTGACACTATTAGGTGTTTTCTTAGCAAAAATACTGAATGGTTTTCCATTTCCTTCTCCAGCTCAGTTTACAGATGAGGAACTGAAGCAAACAGGAATAAATGATGGCCTGGGGTCACACAACTAGTAAATGTCTGCGGCCAGATTTGAACTCAGGAAGATGATTCTTCCCAACTTCAGGCTCAACATTTTATCTAGTGTTCCATGAAATGTAGGGCATTTTAAAAATATTTCATCAGACAAAGCTGTATTAGAATAATCTAGGACCAACTCTCATAAATAGCCACTGTACTCATCTAATAATAAGCCTGAGGATTTGTGGAGCATCTTTCTATCAATAGACAAAATCTTGTATATTTTTATCGATGTCAGATTTCTACATAAACACAGTCAAGTCACTCACTGCTCCCTGAACTCAGACACAAATGGTCAAGTTTTAAAGGAGACATATGGAATCATACAAGCAGACAATGAGAAGTACTTGGTTTTCATTGTCCTTTGAGTGTTCCAATTATGGGGTTCAGTAATATCTCTCAATAATAACTTACTTTCTGTGAATTGAAACAAGTAAGCTAGATTAGCTCACCAGCAATAGGCTAACCCTTCTATTGATTTTAGGATATTTAGAATGAAGGTTTAGAGCTAGAAGTGATCTTAGAGGTCATCTGGTACAACAATCTCAATTTTCAAATGAGGAAACTGAGGCACAGAGGAGTTAAGTGGTTTGACTAAGTTTATAAACTAGTACATATTAGATGCAGGGTTTGCATTATTATTTTTTTACCTCTCAGTCCAGAGCCCCATCCTTATGGGCTACTTACTGCTTTGCCAGAGAAAAGGAATAGCATCTGATAAGAGTCATTGTAAGCTTGGTTTACTGTTTGGATCTATTCCCTAACATCCATTAAATTCAACTTTTGCCCCTGCAGTCTTTCAGTCACTAGACCATGCATGTATCAGGTAATAACTACCTGGTATCTATGTAAGTTGATTTCTGTAGGATACATTATTGAAATAAACATTCCTATCTATTCAGATTTATGACCTTGGCTCTAGAAATGATTTGGAAAATGTTCATTCAAATTAGCTGTAAGTATTATGGCATGTGTCAATTCAATTTCTATATGGAGACGATGACTATGAAAACTTCTATTTGCAAATTATATAGCATGTACTTTTTGATGAAGTTTAGGCTAGGCATTGAAGAAAATAAAAAGATGGAATAACATCATAATTGGCCTCAAGAAAATTACAAACTAGTGGATAAAATGAATTACTAAGTATAGAACTAGATGATGGGATCTTTTTCTTTTGTCTTATTTTTAATAACTTCTTCCTTCAATACTGTATCTAGGGGCAGCTAGGTGGTGCAGTGGATAAAGCACCAGCCCTGGATTCAGGAGTTCCTGAGTTCAAATCCGGCCTCAGGCACTTGACACTTACTAGCTGTGTGACCCTGGGCAAGTCACTTAACCCCCATTGCCCCGCAAAAAAAAAAAAATACTGTATCTAGAAGACTAGAAACCCAATTAATGAGAGAGCAATTTACTTTTGCTTTTAATAATTTATTTCACGTTTTCCTTTTTTTTTTCCCTTTTAAATTCACCAGTCTGGAGTGGAGCTCGCAAAAGGGATATGTTGGTAATATTAGGGTAAAGTTCCTTTGAAAAGTATCATACTTTAGACAATATTTCAAATAGGGCAGAGTCAAGATGGTGGAGGAAAGACATTAAATGCACAGAGCTCCTGATACAAGTACCCCCCCAAACAGCAATAAAATGACCCCTGGAGCAACAAAACCCACAAAAAGATGGGGTGAGAATATTTTCCAGCTAAAGGCAGCTTAGAGGGTGCCAATCTGGGCTGCTAGAAGAGTCCAACCCTGTGATCACACCAACACAGTCCCCAGGCAGGCTGCACCAGAGAAACTTACCCCTGAGCCTACAAATCAGCTGCAGCACCAGCATCTTCTGGAACTAAGCTTATGGTTGGGTGAGAGGGCTGAATGGCTGGCCTGGGGGTGAATATACAGGAGTGTCTATGTGACCTGAGGGGTAAATCAGCTATCTCACCCCAGCTGTGAAACAGGAAGAAATATTGAGCAACAGGAGGCCCAGGTGAGGGAGGGGTGAGGCTCATCAGAAGCTAAGAACCATCACAGCACACAAAGTTCTGCTGGCTGGTTAATTAGCAAGTTGGCTTGAGGTTATCTTCAGATCAGAGAATAGTCCAGGTGAGAGAAAAACCTGCCTGCCCTCAAACCAAAACACCTGGGACCCTCTAAAGCTTGGGACAGTGTAGGTTGGAAGTAGAGCCATACGGTAAGAGTGAGTTAAAAGTCAAGTAAAAGATGGCAAGATGAGAAAGCAAAGAAAGTTTAGAATTATTGAAAGTTTCTTTAGTGACAAGGAAGATCAAGGTATACCCTCAGAAGAGGATAGCAACCTCAGGGCCTCTACATCTAAAGATTCCAAGAAAAAATATGAATCGGTCTCAGTCCATGGAATTGCTCAAAAGGGACTTTGAAGAGAAAGTAGGAGAGATAGAAGGAAGATTTAGAGAGGTGGAGGAAATAATGGAAAGAGAAATGAGAGTGATGCAGGAGAGTCATGAGAAAAAGTCAACAGCTTGAAAAGCCAAATGGAAAAGGAGATACAAAAGATCTCAGAAGAAAATAATTTCCTAAGAATTAGTATTAAACAAATGGAAGCTTGTGACTATATAAGAAACCAAGACACAATAAAGCAAATCCAAATGAATAAAAAAATAGAGGGCAATATGAAATATCTCCTTGTAAAAACAGCTTACCTGGAAAATAGGTCCAGGAGAGACAATTTGAAAATCATTGAACCACCTGAAAACCATGACCAAAATAAGAGTTTAGACAGCATCTTCCAAGAGATTGTCAGGGAAAATTGCCCTAATATTCTAGAAGCAGAAGATAAAATAGAAATTGAAAGAATCCACCAATCACCTCCAGAAAGAGATCCCAAAAGGAAAACCTCCAGGAATTTTATAGCCAAATGCCAGAGTTCTCAGGTCAAGGAGAAAATATTGCAAGCAGCTAGAAAAAAGGGAATTCCAATACTGTGGAGCTACAATAAGGATAAAAAAAGATCTAGCAGTATCTACCATAAAGGACTGGAGGGCATGGAATATTATATTCCAGATAGCAAAGGAATTGGGAATATAGCCATGAATTACATACCCAGCAAAACTGATTATAATCTTTCAGAGGAAAAAAAGGGATAAAAAAGAGGACTTTCAGGCATTCATAATGAAACGACCTGAACTGAATAGAACATTTGACTTTCAAGTACAAGACCCTAGAGAAGTAGAAAATGGTATACAGGAAAAAGAAATCATGAAGGATATTAAAAGATTAAGCTGTTTACATTCCTACATGGGAAGATAATACTTCTAAATCATAAGAAGTTTCTCAGTATTAGGGTAGCTGAAAGGAATATACTTAGAGGACACAGGTCTGAACTGAAGATGAAGGGATGATATCTGTAAAGCATTCATTTTTTGTTTATCCTTGTTCTTTGTGGAGCAGGCAGGGTGGGGTGGCTTATATCTGGGGCCAGATTTGGGCTCAGGGCCTCTTGGGTCCAGGGCTAGCGCTGTCGCCATTGTGGCACCTAGCTAACCCATTATGATATCTTTAAAATAAAGTTAAGGAGTAAGTGGAATGCACAGGAAGAAAGGGAAAGGGAGAAGTAGAATGGAAAAATAGCTCACATAAAAGAAACAAGAAAAAGCTTATGGAGTGGAGGGGAAGAGGGGGAAGGAGTGGGGGAGTGAACTAACCTTACTATCATCAGAATTGGCTCAAAGAGGGATTTGCATACATATTCAATTTGCTATAGTAATATATTTTGCCCTAAGGGAAAGTGGGAGGGTAAGGAGATAAGGGGTGGGGGGAAGAGGGTGAAAGAAGGAGGGGCAGATTGGGGGAGGAAGCAGTAAAAAGCAAAACACTTTCCAGGAAGGTGAAGATGTTCGCATAACTGCACATGTATCCCTTATATTAAATTACTTGATTTCATAGGGAGGGTTGAGGAGGGAGGGAGGAAGAACATTTAGAATACAGAATTAGCTTAAAGACCTTGATCTTATCAGAGTTGGCTCAAGGAGGGAATAAGATACACACCCAATTGGGAGGAGTAATTTATCTAACCCTACTGGAAAGTAAGAGGGGAAGAGGATAAGGAGGGAAGGGTGAAAGAAGCGAGGGCAGAGCAGGGAGGGGGCAGTCAGAAGCAAAACATTTTTGAGGAGGAATAGAGCAAAAGAAGATAGAAAATAGAATAAATATCATGGGAAGGGAATAGGATGAAGGGAAAGTTATGATGATTGATTATAATGGCAAAACATATGGTACCTAAAATTCTTTGTCAAGTTTAAGGTGCCACATAAAAGTTATGATGAACAGGATGCTGTCGGACAAACCTGGAAAGACCTACATGAACTGAAGCAGAGTAAAATGTACTATATACAAAATAATAGCAATAGTGTAAGATGATCTGCTGGGAAGGATGTGGTTATTTTCAGCAATGAAATGATCCAATATAACTCTGAAGGACTTATGAAAATTGCAATCCATCTACAGAGAAAGAACTGAAATTTGAAAACAAATTGAAGCATACTTTTTTGATAGTTCCTTAATCTGAAGTTTTCTTTTTATCTGTTTTCCCTCACAAACTAGCTAATGTGGAGATGTTTTCCATGACTACTCATGTATAATTTACATTGAATTGCTTGAGTTCTTGGGGATGAGGGGGGTGGGAAGGGAGGGAGAAAGGGAATTTGTAACACAGAGTTTTAAAAAATTGATGTCAAAGTTTGTTTTTACATATAATTTGGAAAACAAAATTCTAAGCAAAACAAAACATTGTGTGATGATCAACTGTGATAGACTTAACTCTTCTCAGCAATACAATGATCCAAGATAATGCCAAAAAGACTTATGGTATAAAGTACTCTCCACATGCAGAAAAAGAACTATAGAGTCTAAATGCAAATTGAAGCATAGGATTTCCACTTTTGTTGTTGTTGTTTATTCTTTTTTGCATCTCGTTTTCCTTTTGTTCTGATTCTTCTCTTACAACATGACTTATGTGGAAATATGTTTAACATGATTGTGATGTATAACCTATATCAGATTTCTTTCTGGATTTGGGAGAGGGGAGGGAAAGGAGGGTAGGAGAATAAATTGGAAATAAAAAAATTTCTTTACATGTAATTGGAAAAAAAATAAAAAATAAAGAATAAAAAATAACAATATATCAGAAAACTATCCAGAAATGGTAGGAGTTAGGTCAAAGGTACCGCTTCCAAAGAACATTAAATTAATGGGATGGAGCAAAGCTAAAGCTTGACAAGTCAGCACAAGAGCCTGAGGCTCCCGAAATGTTTTCAGTCACATAAACACTCTGACACTATTGCTCTTAAATGAAAGGCAGAAGCAGGCCTGATATGTCAGTGAACCATGTGGGAAATAAAACCAAGGCCCCCAATACAAAATGTTTGTTAGTGGGCTTGGGCCATTTCATTGTATGCAACTTTAAAAGGATTCCATGGGACATGATAGAGCTCTTTTGGGCCAAATAACAGTATGGTTGGAAAACACTTTCTTCTTTCACATACCATTTAAGTGTCCTGTAATTAGAAAGGTTCTTAAATTGCTTGTTAGGCAAAAAGAATCTATAGATTATAACTATTCAAAACCTTTCATCTGAATCTGCTATATAAGAATCTGTTGAAGTAACTGAGTATGTTAAGCCTACATTAGAGAAGACTTGGGGGGCAGTGTTGTTGTGGGGAGAAAGGCACTTGATAGCTAGGTAAGGAATGAGAATAGATTTATCTGCTTGGCCCTAGAAAGCAGAATGCCAAGTGGAAGTTAAAAAGGGGTAAAATTAGGCCTGACTGAAGATAAAACAGATAAAATCTCCCAACATTTAGACCTTGTTTGTTGGTTGTTTATTCTTTATTCTCTAAGAGGACCATGACATTGGGAGGTGATGTCATGAGCTGCAAGTGAATTGGATTTAAATGTAGGAGGATGGTGCAAAATAACCAGCCTCACTTTCTCATCCAGAACTATCTGTGCCCAGGGGCAGGATATAGATCAGGATCACTGGAGATGGCCCCTGACTCAGTGGGAGAGTTACACAAAAGAAGAATGCAGTTAGGTGTTTCAGTAGATAGAGTGCTGGACCTAGAATCAGGAAAACCTGAGTTCAAATTTGGTCTCAGATACTATCTGTGTGACCCTGAACAAGTCATTTAACTTCTGTTTGCCTTAATCCACTGGAGGAGACAATGGAAAACTACTCCAGTAACTTTGCCAAGAAAACTACATGGATAGTATGATCATGAAGAGTCAGACCTGACTGAACAATTGAACAATAACAAAAGGAGAATGCGCAGCCTCAAAGGGTTCTTACTCACAAGCACTCTTCAGGAAAAGGCTGAGAGGCCACTTGTGGTGTGTGTGGTAATGAGGATTTGTGTTTTCTTGGTGGAGTGTATGGGTTAGAATAGACAGCGGCCGAGGTCCCTTCCAATTCTGAAATTCTGAGATTGGGTAATTATACACAAAAACATTTATAATCACGTTCTGTTGGATGGGCCTTTAAAAGATCTATCTAGACTTGTTCAGAGGACAGGATCCACATTCTTACTTTAATCATAAATTAGATCTAACTATGTTCATAAAGATAAATATCTGCCTCTAGCAGCTCCAAAAATATAGCTTTAGTTTCTACAGAAATCATATGTTTGGTTTCAAGGGGAAAAGTAGCTGTTAATAACTATGTGCTTTGTAAAAGTTGCTCCCCACTATGCACAACCCCAGCTACCTTGGCCAAGTTTCCATTCCAAAAAACTGGCTCCTTTCAGTAACCTGCCATTAGGAGAACCCTTTGTTAAGAGCTAACAGTCCCCACCAAAGCCCAAAGATGCAGATTTGAGAAGGTGTAAACTACATGGCAGGCCTTTCTGCTTTAGGATAGATTTTATTTATATGTTTTCCTGATGTTCTTACAAGCTTTGAGTGGAGTTTTGGTATGAAATGAGCTTTTAAAAATTGAGCATTTACTATGGAGATGGCAGTGGGCAGCACTCCTTACATTGTTACCAGAAAATACATCTTTAGATTGTCAGTATGGCACGGTTCAGGAAATTGTGATTTCCACCAATGCTTAGACACAATTGCAGCATTTTAACTTTGATACTGAGTTGGGAGTGAAAGTAAAGAATCCCTTTTGTCTGAAAAGCATGCATCACATTTTAGTAGAAATACAGGTTTTAAAAGAAACATGTAATTAGACATTCTCTCTCTCTCTCTCTCTCTCTCTCTCTCACACACACACACACACACACACACACTAGTGAGGAATTCTGGATGAAAGATAACTATAATCTAGGAAAATGTTTCTTTCAGATGTTATTCAGATTTTAAAATGAGTTTGGGACTCTGGCTAGAAACTTGGAACACCTGAAGGAAACACCTGGTTTTCTCTTATATACCAATCTGCAAAAAAACCATGTTAACATTCCTGAAGTTATTAAAGAGTACTATAGAAAAAAGAACCTTCTCTAAAGTCCTACTCATGTGCCTTATCCTGATGCAAAGGTGAAGCTGGATTCCGAATGGCTGTGTCAGCCCAGGGCATGCCCTAATAGGTCATAACAATAGGAAATACTTTGAAATATGGGTCTGTAGATGGATTGTAGGTTGGTCATTTGAGAACTAGCCTTCATCATTTTGGAGAAGCTCATCATCAGACTGGCTACATGGTGATGAATTGGCAGGGTGGGGGGCAGCATACAATAAAGCCATTTCTTAATGTTCAGAAGGGGTCACTATTTGCATTAGTGCAAATTAGACCTACATAGATACAATTAACTTTGGACTGTTGGAATGTGGGAATAGACATATCAGAGATAGTAAAGAGCCATTTAATTATCTTTTCTAGTGGGAGATAAATGTGTATAATTAGGGTACTGGAGGTGGTGTGTTTAGAAAATAATTAGTTTTCTTTTTGATAATATTCTAAAATTATAAATGACATGTAAGTATATGAAGAATTTGCGATTTCATTAGTGTGGAGGGCTCCCAGTGTGGAAATTGCCTTCACCAATTCAGATGACAACCAAATTATGATTTAGTAGATAAATTATGGGACATTGCCCGAGGCTCATAGGGATTAAGTGATTTAAGCAGTGCCAAATAATTAGGAAGAGTTAATAAAATCCTACATTTTACAGGAAGCCTTTCCTAATCCCTCTTAATTATTTTCCTTCCTTCCTTCCTTCCCTTGTGGGGCAATGAAGGTTAACTGACTTGCCTAGGGTCACACAGCTAGTAAGTTCCAAGTTTCTGAGGTCAGATTTGAACTCAGGTCCTCCTGAATCCAAGGCTGGTGCTTTATCCACTGCACCACCTAGCTGCTCCCTCCCCCATCCCTATTAATTCTAGTACCTACTTCATGTTGATTGATTCCTATCTGTCCTGTATATCTTTAGGCATACAAACAGATCTTGTGCTCCTGGAGGACAGGAATTGTCTTTTGCCTTTCTTTAAATCCTCAGCGTTTAGCACACTACAAGGAACATAGTAGACACTTAATAAAAGCTTATTCACTGACTTACTGACAAGAGCTGAAGCCAGGTCTTGGCTCCAAGTCTCTGGGCCACTCTGGCTTTATAGATGACTCAGAATCATACAATCTTATATATGGAAGGGATTTGGGATTTTTCTTTTCTTGAATTTTCATCAGGACTGGACAAGATAAGCCAACTAGTTTGTGACAGAACAATGTCTGAGACCATAGGATTTTAGCAATATATTGGAAAAGAATTTTGCAAGTCGAGTCCAATCCCTCATTTTACAAATGAAAACCCTAAAACCTAGTCAGTTTAAATTCCTTCAGGTTCTAAAAGTAGCAGGTAGCAGAGGCAAGATTAGAACCCAAGTCTGTTAATTCCAAGTCCACTGTTCTTTTCATTAAGAATCTCCTATCTTTACAAAACCATATTTCCTGCATATGAGAGAGAGAATGGGCCATGGATTTGTTCTGTTTCATAAATGTACAACTCGGTTTTGCTCAGTTTAATTGCATCCATGGTTGGACATTTCCAAAGGACACTTTGGCATATGTATGGTGGCCTCTGCAACAATCTGCATTTTTGATGATATTAGTAAAAAGAATAGCTAACATTCGCATCATACTTAAACGTTTGCAGAACACCTCACAGGCAGAGTTAATCCTTACAATAAAACTGTGAGTTAGGTACTATTATTATTCCCATTTTACAAATAAGGAAACTGATACTCTGAGGGGTTTACTGACTTAACTAAAGTCATCCAACTTGTATATAACAAGTATTCCTGAATCCAAGGCCAGCCCTCTTCCTACAGACACTTAGTTGGTACACTAGATAGAGTTTTGGACCTGGACTGACTCCAAGCTAAGACATTTGCTAGCTGTGTGAACCTGGACAAGTCAGATAAGCTCTCTCTCCCTCAGGTTCCACATCTGTAAAATAGGGCTAGTAATAGCAACATGGATCACAGGGTTGATGAGAGGATAAAATGAGATAATATTTGTGAGGTTCTTTGCAAACCTTGTTGTGTGTCCTTCATTCTCAAAGAGGACCATGACGTCAGCATGATGTCATGAATTGCACTGAATTGGATTTAAGTGAGGGAGGGCTGTGCAAGGTCACCAACCTCAATCTCTCCTCCAGAGCCATCTGGGTCCAGTGAGAAGATATATATCAGGATGACTGGAGATGGTCCTGGATGTTTAAGGCAATTGGGGTTAAGTGGCTTGCCCAGGGTCACACAGCTAGTGAGTATCTGAGGTGAGATTTGAATTCAAGTCCTCTTGACTACAGGGCCAGTGCTCTATACAATGTCCCTTTACAAACCTTAAAGCACTATATAAATACCAACTAATCTAACTGCTCTCTCTCTCTCTCTCTCTCTCTCTCTCTCTCTCTCTCTCTCTCTCTCTCTCCTTCTCTTTCTCTCTCTCCTTCTCCCTCTCTCTCTCTCTCTCCCTCTCTTACTCCTTCCTTAGTTCTCTATCCTATCTATCTATCTATCTATCTATCTATCTATCTATCTATCTATCTATCTATCTATCTATCTATCTATCTATCATATTTCTATCATCTATTACCTATCTATCATCTGTCATCTATCTGTCTATGCCTATATCTATCTTTATCTGTCTATCTATCATGTTTCTTTCCTTTCCTTTTCCTTTTTATCCTTGTCTTCTATTTAAGGCTGAACACAACATTCTGTCCGAGAGTGGTTGTTATGTACTTTATGTTTAAATGGATTTGGCCTAGGGTCTCTCTTTAAGATTTTAGCTGCAGTTTGATGTTTAACATGAACCTAAAAGAATGAAAATCAACACACTGGAACATTTCACATTTATCACATCAGCTTGTTTTTGTTTGTTTTTTTAAAACTTCTTTGATGATTATGGTCTGTCCCAGTTGCTACTTATAGCTTTCAGCAATGTCCTCTTCTGTTCACTGTGTTCCTTTGTTGAAAAACTATATGATTTGTCCCATGGACTTTTCAGGGCCATTATCTGTAGTTTGGCTGTCTGTACTGGCTCAGCAGGTTCAGTGACTCATGCTAAAGGGGATTTCTTGGTTAGGCTTCACTCTTTGATTTGAAATTGTCCATCAATTTGAGTACTTATAGGATAATGCTTTTTAAGAGAAGATTGATTTGCTTCAAAATGTCCAAAACCTGTAAAATTATTATTATTTAAAAATTTACTACTACAGTATTTGTTCTTAAGAAAGACCAAGCACCTTCTCAATAATAAATAATGAATAAATCAAACTAATGGCCATGAATATATGCACCTTCATTTACAAATACTCCTACACCCTACCCTCTGATGGACTGAGTAGGGCTCTGGAAACCTCTTGAGCCCTCATAATATCGCAGTGTCATGACTGGAAGAGACCTCAGCAGTCATCCAGTCTAATTGATAACTACAGAAATCACTTTTACCACATTATCTGACAATTTCTAGCCTCAACTTGAAGACTTTCAGCTTTGGGGGAATCAAAGTCTTATGAAGTAGCACATTCCATTTACAAAATCAATTTAAGAAATATTTATGAAGCACCTACTATGTCTAAGGTCCTCTATTAATTGTTGGAAATATGAAGAAAAAAGAAAAAAATATATACTTTCATGAAACTTATAGTCTACCAGGAGAATGCAGCTTATATGCAGATAAATACATGTAAGAGACAAGATAATTTGAGGAGGGATCAAATGCTAACAACTGGGCTATGTAAAAGGTAAAGTTTCCATGAGGAGATGGGATATAGGATATAGGGCTCCCATGGCCTAGAAAATGAGGCATTGGCATCTGAATCGAAACTTGAAGAGAAAAATTATAACATTAGGAAGGATTTCATTGTTTGGTGCACTAGAGATCTTCAAGCTAAAATTTACATCAATCAATAAAGCAATCAAGCATTTATTAACCATTATCAAATTATTATTAATTATCAGGACAAAATCAACTTTTCTTCAGTTTTCCCCATTGTTACTACTTCTGAGCTCTGGAACCAAGTATTAGTTTAAACCTGACTCTTGTGTCCGCTGCTATATCCAGCCAGGTCAGAGCTGTGGTCATATCTTTGAGGAATTTAGTTTTCTAATTGCTTATTCATTCATCACTCATACAACAAACGTATTAAACTCAGTTCTCTTCAACAACATTTACTAAGTGCCTGTCATATTCAAGGCACTGTGCTATGTCCCAGGGATAGAACATGTAGAAGGAACAGAGGGGGAGGGAACTCTATTCTTCACATACACAAGAATGAAGGATGCCTCAGGCTACATGAACTGAGTTTTACATGTCTCTTGGTTGAAATGAAAATCTAGTCTGCGTGGTACAGTGGAAATAACATCAGACTTAGAGTCAGAGAATCTGAGTTTGAATCCTGCTCTGGTACCAACTATTTACATGACCTTAGGTAAATCTCTGAGCTCTGTTTAATGGGCAGTTGGGCCAGCCAATGACATTCCTAATGGAATGGTGAGTTTTGCCTTTCCTCATCTGCTATACAGAGAATGAATAATATTTCTTACCTGGTTCTAAGCTAGCATGTGTAAAGTTGAGGCTCCAAATTCTGTCCACAACTGACTGAAGATTAAGGAGTAAGTGATGATGAAAAACCTTTTAGTTGTCTCAGAGCTCAATGCCCTGATGAACAAGGAGAGAAGAAGAGGCTAGACTAGAATTGAGTGGACATGTATAAGTTTCTAGTGAATAATCTCTCATTCTCTTCCCTGATAGCTTTGAAGTGAGGAAAATTGATTTGAATACTCATGGATGGGGGGGAGAGCTAATCATTTCAACCTAACTAACAACACTCCCCTACCTTTTTTCTTTCCTGTTTTTAGGTGAATGAGTATCCTGGGCCGGGGTGGGGGTGGGGAGGAGGTGGTGATCAGAAGATCTATCAAGTCAATTCTGAGGACTCCCTGGCAACTAGAGCACATAGCAGAGGCTATGAGAACCACCAAAATCAGCAATACCTTCCAAGTCCTGTGAGGATAGAGAGTAGCAGGTGAATGATCTACTTTACCCAGACCAGTAGTAGGTTATCTGTCAGTCAAGGCTCCAAGTCCTTCCAGGAGTTAGTACAATCAAGCAAGGGAATGACCTTATTCATTACAGTGCCTCATCCTGAAAGAAAATTGATGGGGATTCCTCAAAGGAAGAAAAGGGCTCCCATGGCAGGAATCAGGAGGGACCTTTCAGCCCCATACACTCTCTACATAAGTGCCTGGACACTTGTGTACTTTAGTTTGAGACCACTTTTCCAGGGACAGCTCTGTGTGTGTGTGTGTGTGTGTGTGTGTGTGTGTGTGTGTGTGTGTAAAGGGGAGAGTCAACCTTCAATTTAGAGAATGTTTTGCAACTTCTGCTCTTATTCTACCTCCTTACTAAAGACCCTTGGCACAGAAGATGCCAGCTGCTTGATCAATAGTAGGACCACATTCCAATGTTATGTGGACCACATACTTCAAAGGATATAAGAATAAGCAGTATTTAAAGGTCAACTACAACTACTAGGGATTTTTGCTAATTAGTCTGAAGTTTAGACTTCAAGTTCCATTCATCAATTCATTTTAGTAAGAGAAAAGAAAGAAACTTATTTCAAGGCCATAGAACATAGCCTCATTTCAGGTCAGTTATTTCACAGATGACTGTAAAGGGGACAGAGAAAAAGCACATGGATGGCTCAGTGCAAGTCATCACCACTATTAAATATGTTGTATGTTCTCTTGTCTATAGACAGATGTTTACTTCCCAAGAGAATAAGAGGAGGGATATCTCCATCTGGATAGTTTTGTGTGTGGTCTCATCTAGGCATTGTAGGAAGGAATATACATATAAAGGACAAAAGTATCCTGCTTCCTCACTGAGCATTTTCCCTAGCTCTGAACAAACAACAAAAATGAATTCCTAACAACCTTGTGGGGTAGCAGCCTTGGGCAATTAAAAATGTCTTTTTTTTTTCTGGTGATATATGTCTTTGTTCAGGAATATTCCCTCTACCTTCCCAACTGCTAAATTCTCTGAGTATGAATCATCATGCTAGAAGAAAAGAATGTCATTTTTCATGCACATATCTGTGTAATCATCTATTATAAATCAGCAAAGCACAGGGAAGACCCAAGATAGGGAGGATACAGCAAGGAAATAGAGAAAGCTCTTGTGGATAAATATTAGCTTCCTCTGAAGTGAATAACTTAGCCACAACATTGGCATTTTGTCACGCATTAAGTGTCAGAGTATAGGCTTTGGGGGTGGCAACCTATATGACAAGTAGCATTGCTAACAACAAATGGTGTGATGTGACTTGACAAGTTTTCAGCATGAGATATTATCAGCATTATCTCTCTGCTTGAAAATGTACCATTGCTGCTATTGGCCAGCAAAATAAATGGTTGCATTAGGAAAAGGTGACCTTTATCCTACCTTCAGAACTAAGACCTGCTATACTCTGCTCCAATGTTGTTTGTTTAGAAATAGAATATGATGCCTCCTGTCTCCTACCAAACTTTGTAACAAGATTTATTAAGACTACTGAAAATTAATTTTTCAGAGGTATGAGTTATTAGATACAGAAAATGTAGATCCTTGGAGAAAGTAACAATGTAGTCAGTTGGTCTTCTGTGGTTCTCATTTTCTCTTTCGGTGCCCTTTTCCTTGGTTAGTACAAACCTCTTTTTTTCTCTCTCTATTCCTTCCCCAAACTAAGAATTGGGTGATCTCTGAAACTTTCCCATTCGTTTCTACCTATTTACTCAATACCTTTAAGTCCCATCCATACTCCTTCAAACCTGTTTTTCATAAAAGAATCCAGAACTAACCCCTAAACTCAGTTACAAGGTGAAAAATTACTATAATGATAGCTTCTTATTTCCCTATAGCCTATGACTATTTTTAATCCTTCATATAACTAGATAGTTTCCCTGTCTCTCAAGCTGACCCCTCCCAGACACTAGGATACTTATGCATTGCTCATATGCAAATGTGGGGAAGCACATTTTATTCCATTCAAGGTAGTTCCTGAAAAGAATTGAATTCACAGGTCAAAACCAATGTCAGCTTGTTATCAGTTGTGTGTGTGTGTGTGTGTGTGTGTGCATTGAACTTATCTATCAAAGTTCAAGGTCAGGCAGACTCACATAATTATATTTTCTACAATATTTTATCAGTGCCTCTTGGTTTTCCATTATTAGCCATGCATTTATATGCCATGACCAACAACTACAGAGTAAGCCTTTTATTATAACAAAGAAATAGGTTAAGCAATCCAACCAACCCAGTGACCATCCATTCTGTTAGCACAACTTTCAGCTCTCATCTCTCCCACCTCTTCAATCATTCAACAAGCATTTATTAAGCACCTACTATGTGGAGGTTACTTATGTTTAGTATGCTGGGGATTTAGAGATAAAAGCACAACACCACAACAAAAGTCTCTGTCTTCAAGCAATTTCCATTCTTTTAAAGGAAACCAACATACAGATAAAAGTAAATGTAGGGCAGTTAGGTGGCGCAGTGGAGAAAGCACAGGCCCTGGATTCAGGAGGACCTGAGCTCAAATCCAGACTTAGACACTTGACGCTAGCTGTGTGGAGCCCTGAGCAAGTCACTTAACCCTCATTGCTCTCCCAAAAAAAAAAAAAAAGTAGGTATAAACTATATAAACACAAAACTCCAAGAAATATAGGTAATTTGTATATTTGTGGGGGAGGGAGATACAGAGATCACATTTGGGAATCAGGAAATGTTGTAGGGGTGAATCGAGCTGAGTTCTGAAGGAAATTAGGATTTCTAAGGGGCCCAGAGGGGAGGAGGAAGTGCATTCCAGGCATGAAGTGGTAGTAGTAGTAGTGGTGGTGGTGGTGGTGGTGAGGCAGCTTATGCCAATGCGTGGAGATGGGAAGTGGGATTTTACTTATGAGATACAGAAAATTTTGAGGAGATCACAGAGAGAATGCTACAGAATGATGTGAAATAAGTATGGTAAGATAGGTTGGATCCAGCTATATAGGGCTTCAAATCCAAAAGAGAGGAGCTCATATTTTAATCTAAAGCAATAGAAAGTCAAGAGAGGGGCAGCTAAGTGGTGCCGTGGATAGAGCACTGGCCCTGGATTCAGTAGGACCTGAGTTCAAATCTGACCTCAGACACTTAACACTTACTAGCTGTGTGACTTTGGGCAAGTCACTTAACCCCAATTGCCTCACAAAAAAAGAAAAAAGAAACTCAAGAGAATGTTTTAAGCAAGCTAGTGACATGGCTAGACTTATGCTTTTATAATATCAATTTTTGTCATCATGGGTTAGTAGGTGGCACAGTGGACAAAGCACCAGCCCTGGACCCAGGAGGCCCCAAGCCCAAAATCTGACCCCAGACATAAGAAACCCCACCTTGTCTGCCCCAAAAAGAACAAAACATAAATGCATTACAGATATCATCCCTTCATATTCAGTTAAGACCTGTGTCTTCGTGAATTCCTTACTGAGATAGTCTTATGAGTTCTAAGTATTATCGTCCCATGTAGGAATGTAAATAGGTTTGATCTTTTAATATCCTTCATGAAGTCTTTTTTTTCCTGTTTACTTTTTAATGCTTCTCCAGGGTCTTGTATTTGAAAGGTCAAATATTCTATTCAGTTCAGGTCTTTCATCACAAATGCCTTGAAAGACCTCTTTCTCATTGAAATCCATTTTTCCTCCAAAGGATTATACTCAGTTTTGGCTGGGTATGTGATCTTGGCTGCAGTTCCAGTTCCTTTGCCCTCTAGAATATCATATTCCATGCTGTTTCGGGTCCTTTAATGTAGAAGCTGCTAGATCTTCCGTTACCCTTATTGGAGCTCCACAGTATTTGAATTCCTTTTTTTCCTATCCATTGCGATATTTTCTCCTTGACCTGGGGAGTTCTGGAAATTAGCTATAATAATCCTGGGGGGTTTTCCTTTTGGTATCTCTTTCAGAGGTGATCAGTGGATTCTTCAATTTTATTTTTAGGCTTTTGCTTCAAGAATATCAGGGCATTTTCTCTCACAATCTCTAGGGGTTGAGGTGTAGAAGGAATAGATTGGGGAGGGAGAAAGGGAGAGATGGTCTGGGGAGAGGTAGTTTCCACATGAAGGAAACAAGAAAAAAGCTTATAGAGGGAAGGAGAAGAGGGAAAAGGAGTTGGGGAGTGAATGAACCTTAATATCATCAGAATTGGCTCAAAGAAGGACTAACATACATACTCAAGTAAGTAGAGTAATATATTTTTTAGCCCTGAGGGAGGGGAGAGATATAAGGGGAGGGGGGAAGAAGGGAAGGAGGCAAAGGCAGATTGGGGGAGAGAGCAGTAAAAAGCAAAACACTTTAAAGGAAGATGAATATGTTCTGCATTACTGGCATCAGTATGGCATATTGAATTGCTTAATCTAATAGGAGGGTTGAGGAGGGAGGGAGGAAGAAAAGTTTAGAACTCAGAATTAGCTCAGGGACCTTGATCTCACGTAGTGGGCTCATGAGGGAATAGCATCCATACCAAATTGGGAAGAGCAAGCTATTTAACCCTGCAGGAAAGTAGGAGGGGAGAGGATACGAAAGGACGGGTGAAAAAAGGGAGTGCCGAGTGGGGGAGAAGATAGTCAGAAGTAAAACACCTTAAGAAGGAATAGGTAAAAGAAGATAGAGTAAAGTCATGGGAAGGGACTGGGATGGAGGAAATAGTTATGATGATTGATGATATGGAAAACGTATGGTACTGCTTGCTGGGCTTTTATGAAGAAAATTCTCTGTCAAGCTTAATGTACTATATACAGGTTATGATGAACAGGATACTATCAGAAAAACCTGGAAAGACCTACATGAACTGAAGCAGAGTGAAATGTACTGTATACAAAATAACAGCAATAATTGGGGATGATCTTCTGGGAAGCATGTGGTTATTTTCAGCAAGACAATGATCCAATATAACCCGAAAGGACTTATGAAGATGGCAGCCCATCTGCAGAGAAAGAACTTGATAGGATCTGAAAACAGATGGAAACACATTTAAATTTTTTTCTGTTTCCTTTTTGAACAATTCCTTAATCTGAAGTTTGGTTTTTGAACTGTTTTCCTCTCACAACTAGCTAATATGGGAATTTTTCCATGTCTACTAATGTATAATTTATTTTGAATTGCTCAAGTTCTTGTGTGGGGGGGTGGGAATGAAGGGAGGAAGAGAAGTTGGAACACAAAGTTTTAAAAAATTGGGTGTTTAAACTTGTTTTTACATATATTTTGGAAAATAAAATCTATTCAAAGCAAATAATAATAATAATATCACTTTTGTAGCCAAGTTGAAGGGTGGTTGTAAAGGAAAGAGATGAGGCAGAAAGTCCAGCAAGGTGACTTTTTCAATTGCCAGTGGTAGGGGAGCAGGATAGGATTTCCTGTTCTGAAATAAGATAATATTTGTATAATGATTAGCATGGACACACAATAGATGCTTAATAAATGCCTGTTACTTTCTCTTCCCTTCTCACTACCTAACTCAGTTGATATAGTCACACATAATAAGGCTTTGGTGTCTTTATAAAGGATAAGGTGTGGAGAGGGTTAGGTCAATACTCATCTTATTGAGTCAAGAAAAAGACCAGACAATTGGCTTAGCAACAAATTAACCTCACCCAGAGAGTTTTAAATAGATAAGTTTTAAGTAGACCCTGGAAGAAATTCAACAGTTTGAAAATGGGAGAGACTGAAGCAGATATCTGTGGAGGAGATACTTCAGAGGGCAGAAAATGATTTCCCGTTCCCTCCCTCCTTGTTATTAGTCATAAAGTTGCTGAACCAGCCAGAGACTGTATCCAGTTTGAAGCACAAAGACACAACCCAGACAGGCTATGGGCATAGAGAGAACATCATCGAGGGAGTTGGTACCCCACAGGGATATGATCCCTGCCAGAAAAAAGAGTATCAAGAGAAACAGACCCTGATAACCTAGCTGAGTGGCACCCAAGGAAGCTATTTGCAAACTCCTACCTTTTCAGTCTTCTTACACCTTACTCCCTACCTTGTACTCTTTAGTTTTTTTTTTAGTGAGGGCAATTGGGGTTAAGTGACTTGCCAGGGTCACACAGCTAGTAAATGTTAAGTGTCTGCGGCCAGATTGAACTCAGGTCCTCCTGCCTCCAGGGCCAGTGCTCTATCCACTGCACCACCTCTAGCTGCCCCCCACTACCTTGTACTCTTTAGTCAAGTGACACTGAGCTTCTAATTTTTCCATAAACAAGGCTCCATGTCTCTGCTTCTGGCATTTATTCTGGCTATCTCCTGTCCTTGAAATGTGCTTCTTCTTCACCTACTGGTTCTTTGTTTTTTGTCAAATACTAAATAAAATCTCATATTTTAACTGGAAGCCTCCTCCAACTCCTCTTCATTCTAGTACCTTCCTCTGTAATTATTTCCTATTTATTCTATATATATCGGTTTCATGTGTCTCCCCCATTTATGTTGTAAGCTTTCTTAAGGGCAGGGGCTTTCGTTGCTCATTTTGTATTTCTACCACTTAGCACAGGGTAGAACACATACTAGACACTTCATAAATATTTAGGGCAATCAGAAAGTCTCAATGTATGAGTACTGGGCTGGAATCAGAAGACTCTTCCTGAGTTTAAAACTGTTCTCAGATACTTACTAGTTGTGTGACCCTGAGTAAGTCAATTAATACTTTGCTTCAGTTACACATCGGTAAAATGAGCTAGAGAAGGAAATATCTTAAATGTGGTTGTGTAGAGTTGGACACAACTGAAAAATGACTGAACAACAATAAATGTTTATTGATAGATTGATGGAGTCTATAAAGAAAGAACTCCCAATTCTGATAGTACCAGGAGTACCTTAACCATATCCATCTTTCAGTATGCCTCACTCATATTATGCTCTAATTTTGACTGTGTGCATTGTAAGAAGTTTTTTTTTTATGTGTAGAAAAGTTTTTATAATCACCCTTTTTGTTTTATGCTATTTTAGTAAATGCCTCTGCTAGAACTAAATGTGTTTATTGGATTATTAATAGAAGAAATTTGGTAGGTGCTCATTTGTTAGGAAAGCAGACCCATAGTGCTGCTCTAGAACTCAGTGTAGCCACAGCTACCAAGGACGTAACCACAGATTCTTAGTACAAGCTGAGGAAGAAGTCTAGAGGTAGGAAGAAGCCTACACAGGAAGATGGGATGTATTTTTCCTCTTTTTTTTTCCTGTGGCAAGATGACTCATTACAATTACAAAGTGTTCTATTTTATTTTAGTGGTCTTTTCATTTACTTTATTGTAGTTATTTACGTTACATTAGTTTATATGCCTCCCTATATTTCTTTGATTTCACTGGTATAAGGCACTACTGGATGAGAAAGCTCCTCCTGCCAAAGCAGATGTCAACTTTCTCTGCTATTACCTTAGATATTTGCTCCGGGCACTCAGAGGTTGTGCCAGTTCATGGGCACATAGCTAGTATGTCTCAGAAGTGGGAGTTGAACCAGGTCTTGACTTTTTACAGGTCAGCTTTCTGTCTACAATGATACACTGACTTATATGTCATGGTTATCTCTCATAGTTGCAATAAGGTTTCATTGAAATTTTTTAAAAATATTTTTATGATATTTTATCATTTAATTTTATTGATATTTTGTTTTTTAATTCCCCCATGACCACTGTTGTCAATATTTGTAAAAATAGAAAACTTTTTTTTCAAAAAAATATAAATGAGTAAGAAGAGAAAAAAGGTAATACATCTTAAAATAATCTCATATTATATTCATTGTTCCATACTCATGGATTCTTTCTTTGGAAGGGAGCAGGTAAGATGTCTTTATTATATCACTTCTATGAACCAGGTTTGATATTGTCATTTTGTAGTATTTAGTTTCCCTAATTTTGGTGGTTATTATACTCTCTGTATTCAGTGTTATAGTTATTTATATTGTTTTTCTTGGCTTGGCTTATTTAACTTTGCAGCCACTCAGGTGAGTCTTTCATGCTATATTTTTAGCAGAACAACAATATTAATATTATGGAAACCACATTTTGTTCAGACATTCCACCAAGCACTGAGTTCTTTCAATTTTAGATTCCTATATTTCTCACTTTGGGTTAAAAATTCAAAGGTTTTGTAATTTTATATTGTTTGGTTCCCTATCCAGAAGACATTTAAAATAAAATGTTGAAGAAACGGGTTTGTTCCAGATAAAGCTAAAGTCTTTTTTTGTTTGTTTTTTTTGGGGGGTTTTTTTTTTTAGTGAAGCAATTGGGGTTAAGTGACTTGCCCAGGGTCACACAGCTAGTAAGTGTTAAGTGTCTCAGGTCATATTTGAACTCAGTACTACTGACTCCAGGGCCGGTGCTCTATCCCCTGTGCCACCTATCTGCCCCTAAAGTCTTTTTTTAAGGAAGATAATTGCTAGCTCAAAGGTGAAATTTACTAAACTTTTTCTAGGTTTTTTTTCATGTGTAATATTGCCCAGCTCTACAAAAAATTTCTTTCAGGAAAAAAATTCCTTCCCAACGAGAATTATTACAAATTATGTATAAGGAAAGTATTTTTGTAATACTGTAGCTGTAAATTCAAACTTGAAGAAATAGCGTCATCATTTTCAAACAAAGAATATTTATTTTGCTGTGGGAAAAATTTTAAAAATCAATTTAATAGATTTCTCTCTTCTGACTTAAAAAATGCCCAATTTTATTTTCCCCTCTACTCCCCCCTAAACCACCCTCCTTCCTTAAAGAATTTAACTGTTTTATCAGTAGAAATAATAGTCTCTTGTTTCTTTACTGAATTTCTAAAATACTCTGGGATCCTTCTCTCCTGCATCCGTCCTCCCCACCCTCCCAGGGCAATTTACAAAGCTAGAGAGAAAAGAAAGAAGTGTGATATGGAGAACTGATTACAAGGACATATACTCTGTCAGATCCTATTGAAAATTCTTATGGAGATGTATGTTTTCAAATGGTCAAGAGTTCTCAGACCTGACACTAGTTTTGCAATAGCCCACAAAGATATTTCTTGCTGCCTGCCTGCATCCTTTCAAGAAATATGGATACATTGCATAGTGTGAAATGAAATTGTCCTCCTGTAATACCTGTCCTCCTATAAATGTTCACTCATCCGGGTCATGGGATTGCATAGAAAAACACCGGGGCATGCTTTTTAAAAATCAAATGCATTACACTTCACAAAACATCTGGGTAAATTGTGTGGTGACATAGTAATTGCAATAGGATATGTATCTTTCGGCTTTGAGAAAAATGAAATTATTCTAAGGCTTAGCCAGCAGTAGAAAAGATTTTTTTCCCTCCTGTGAGCTAAAGTAGTTTTGAATTATGAGACGAAATCCATAGAATGGATAGGTCTTGCATCAGGGGGACCTGAGTTCTAAACCTGTTTGACACTTAGCAGTGGTGGGACCACTGACAAGAGACAACCTCTCTGAGACTCAGTTTTCTCATCAATCAAATGGGGATAATTATATCCAAAGAATCTACAAACAAAACTGTCTTAGAACTAATGAAATTTATAAAATTTAAGTGCTTAATAAATTCTAAAAGTGTTATAAAATTTTACTTATCATTAATTTCTATCATTCCTATGAAAGCATAAATTCTCCTTGTTTTATCTCCAATTCCAATATGTCTCCTCAGATCTCACAATAGGAAGGTATATTTTGGAGATTAAAGGATCAAGGAAAATGGTAGAATATCTAGTTTCTCACCCCTGCAAGCGGGTGGATGAATAATTTTTTAAAGCCACACATTGACCTCTCCTCTCCTTTACACACACCTCTATAAGACATTATTTTGTTTCTGAGTAGTCTCATAAGGCACCGAGGTACACAACAATAAACTGACAGGTATTCTCATTTTATTATTGATGAGACCAAGACTTAGAGAGAGTTGCTTGTTCATGGTACTAGGCCTAGCAATTAATAGAGATACAGATCTCCTATCAATAATCTAGTGCTCTTCCCATACTTTCCTACTTCTGGCAACTGAGGCAAAGTTCAGGCTTAAGCAGAACAACTAACACCCTGAAGGGAAGCAACCTGAACAGTAAACTTTTTAGAAGAAATAATCAGTGATTAAAGTCCCAGTGAGTCTGTGAGGTGGTTGTGTTAAAATGTTCCCTCTCTGGTAGGAGGCAATTATCCAAGTGTGTAAGATGTGTTTTTCTCAAACACTGGTAGTTACTCCCTTGTTAAGTCTGGACCCACCTTAAGTGAGGCTACTTGTTTACCTTACCTGTTTGCTATAAAATGTTTGAGATCCCCTCTGCCAGAAATGCAATGAGAGAACTTTTAGAAGAAAATACTAACAAGAAAAAAAAGTAAAAAGAATTTTAAGTAGAGATTTTGCCTCCCATACAAATGAGGATTAAGCCGGAAATTCATCATGGTGCAACTTGAACAAATCCACTCAACTTCCTTGACAAGATGGTTTTGTCTCTTCTAGTTCCAAACCTATGAGTCACCCGTGTTAACGAAAAACTAGAGTTTATTCTAATTTCTAATATTACTTGCTCTCTTGTAACATGGGAATGATGGGTTTGCCCTCCAAATCAATTCTTTCCCATCCTCTAAAACAGAAACCCTCAAAGGCTTGTGGTGTTGTCTTTTTTTTTTTTTGGTGACACAATTGGGGTTAAGTGACTTGCCCAGGGTCACACAGCTAGTAAGTATCAAGTGTCTGAGGCCAGATTTAAATTCAGGTCCTCCTCACTCCAGGGCCAGTGCCCTATCCACTGTGCCACCTAGCTGTCCCCATGGGGGGTTGTCGTTTTTATGTGTGGACACTCACACACATACACACAAAAACATACACATATATGTTTATAAACATGCATATGCATGCCTACATACCTAATAGATATATGCATTGTATATACCTTATATTTTTGTCTAATAACTGTTCTTCAAGTTCAAGAAGGACTACTCTGGGGGCAGCTAGGTGGCGCAGTGGATAGAGCACTGGCCCTAGAGTCAGGAATACCTGAGTTCAAATCCGGCTCAGACACTTAACACACACTTACTAGCTGTGTGACCCTGGGCAAGCCACTTAACCCCAATTGCCTCACTAAAAAAAAAAAAAAAAGAAGAAGACTACTCTGCTTGTCACATAATCAATGTGAAGTCCTTGAGTTATGAGATCCTTCTAAAAACTTCCCTCCCCAAGGGTTAAGTACTCTTTTTTGTATTCAATAGGTTGTCATTCTTGGGCAGCTAGGTAGCACAGTGCATAAAGCCCCTGACCTGGATT
The DNA here is from genome assembly GCF_019393635.1 of Dromiciops gliroides. Classification (NCBI taxonomy): domain Eukaryota; kingdom Metazoa; phylum Chordata; class Mammalia; order Microbiotheria; family Microbiotheriidae; genus Dromiciops; species Dromiciops gliroides. Next base: position 350,155,093 of record NC_057861.1, read on the forward strand.
CAGGAGGACCTGAGTTCAAATCTAGCCTCAGACACTTGACACTTACTAGCTGTGTGACCTTAGGCAAGTCACTTAACCCTCATTGCCACACAAAAAACAAACAAGCAAACAATTGTTTGTCATTCTTGGCATTCTTTTTTAAATTTCTAACCATATTTGTTTTGCATTTCAGGATAACTTATCCTGCTTCACTGTAGACTTAAATGATCCTTTGAATACTTTATTTCTCAACACCAAGAGACATTGCAACATCTCTAACAGTAATTTAAGTGTGTTCATTAAGTATTGTTTTACATATTTCCTCATCATAATATCTATTCATAAAAAAGAATTAAAAACACAACAAAAGAGAGTACTGAGATATTTTATAGCCTGAAATCCAGTCTTTATCAAATGGAGAACTAACTAAAGGTAGGGAATCCAAGTTAATGTGATTTAAACTGGTCAAGGCCAGATGCTCTGGGTTAGTGCAGTATAAGTGGAAATAGACAAGTGTTTAGCCATTGATAACATGAAATGAAACCATATCAATATTACTGCTTGTCCCAAGCAATTTGCATACTATTGTACTTTTCATATAATCATCTCCAACTTAAAATACTCACACCTCCTCTCTGGAAGGGGGCACAGTGATTCAACTTTCATTATTCTTTAAGATTTTTCAGGATTAACGGGAAACCATGAAACTGAGGGGATCCAGAGTTTTGTCATATGAGATTCTATAGATGTTCAGCCTAGAGAAGACAGGAAATTGATTGTTGTTTTCTTCAAGTGTTTTTTTTTCTTTTTTTTCTGGGCAATGAGGGTTAAATGGCTTGCCCAGGGTCACACAGCTAGTGTCAAGTGTCTGAGGCTGGATTTGAACTTAGGTCCTCTTGAATCCAGGGCCAGTGCTTTATCCACTGTGCCACCTAGCTGACCCTCTTCAAGATTTTCAGAAGCTATTACAAAGAAGAAATTTTAGTGTCATTAGGGTAAATCTAAGAGAATGAACTGGGACTAATTGGTGAAACTTAAAGGGACATAAAGGTTGGACATTTCCTAACTATTAGAGCTGTCTAGGCAATTGAATGACTGCTTTATGAGATAGTGTATTCCTGAAAACAGGCCAGTAGATATGGGATCAGATCAAAAGCTAGAAGGGACCTCAGAAATCATCCAGTCCAACTCCTTCATTTTACAAACGAGGAAACTGTTTATAATTGTCATTTGGGCATTGGGTAAATATTTGGCCTAAATAATTCTTGGCCCTTTCCACTCTGGGTCTCTAGAGTATAACTTTCTTGAAAAGTCCTCACATGGGATAGGACAATATCCACTGCAGTTGTCCAGGATCTGTTACACTTTCAAGTGTTAATGTTGTTAGAGTATGTCTTCCAGGGGCCAAATCTGCAAGATTTTCTGCCTGACTGCCATCTAATTTCTGTTCAATTCTGTGTGGAAGCAAGAGGTCTTTCCAATTTACTTTTGAGGATATCAGGCAAATGCTAAAATAATTATTTTCAGATACGCTTAATTCAGCTTCTAATTCCACTGCCTTAGATCAATGCCTTAATCAAAACTCCAGTGGTTCAAAAGAGCTTCCTACCTTGCCAGGATAATGGGAGAGGAAGGTAAAGGCAGATAACTCGATGGTATTGGAAGTTTGTCTTTAACTCATTGTACTCCCTTCCTATTTTAGGTACCACCTGCTCCTTGCAGAAGGTAGGTCCATTTCATATTATTTATTAAGGAAACTACATATCCAGTTTATGGGTTTGTTTGTGGGTCCATGCTTCCTTTGTGATTGTTTCTCTGCAAGTTTCAAATCACTTGATACTTACATCCATCTATGCACACTGATTGTATGGGCAGACCATGACAACGCCTTGGGAAGCAAAATGATGTAGTGGACAGAGTGCTTGGTTTTGAGCCTGAGCACCCAGGTTTAAATTTCCATTCAACTGTTTTTGTGTGACCTAGGCCAGTTTGCACAATTTCATTGGGCCTCTTTTTCTTCACATGTAATATAAGGGGGTGAGACGAAATTACTTTGAAGATGTGTTCCAGCTCTAAATATAGGATCTCCCAAATGTCTTAGTGGTATTTTAACTGATTTAATATACTTAATAATTTTATATGTTAAAACTATACAAAGACATTTAGGAAAACCCATATATGAACATATGAATCTTCTTTAAACTTTTTTTCTTTATTTAGATATATAATACTGGGGATTCTTCACGGTGTGCTAAAAATAATGATAGATAGATAAGGAGTTAGAATACCCAGGTCTGAGTTCTGCCTGGATTACTGACTAGTTGTGTAATCTTGCTCAGGTCACTTAGTCTTGCTTAACCTTTGTTTACAAATATGTAAAAAGGGATGGGATTAGATGATCTTTAGGCTCTAATATTCTATAGTTCTATTCATATATTGCTTGTTTTTAATTTTAAAATATAGCTTAATTCAAATGAGAGATTGTCTCAAATGTTGTCACACTTTTTTGATAATGGAATCACAGCTTTAAAGCTCAAAGGGATCTTTAGAGATGATGTAGTCAAAATCTCTTATTAAAGATATGGAAACTGAGGGCTAGTTAAGTGACTCGTCCAAATCCATATGGATGGTAATAAGAGATGAGTAAGATTTAGTAATAAGTAGTAAGGAGCCAAGCTAAAATTTGAACCCAGGTCCTCTGACTTTCAAATCTGACTTCTTTTTATACCCACTATGTTGGCTGAGCAGGAAAGTTTTCCTGCATGACATTGATTGCAATGACCATTTTTTCAGTGATTTTATCTTTCTAATCAAGGCATATTTTCTACACTTACTGGTATATTTTGCCACCTCACAAAAAATGGGAAGGGCAACACATCATTTGCTATTTAACTACATCTGTCCTGTCCTTCTCTATTCCATTGCCACCAAAATAATTTAAAGTACTTATTATATCAACCTTTGTTCATTGAAACGCTGTTGCTTACCAAAGAAAGACCAACCTTATTATCTGATTCAATGTCATTCCTAATATGACTCCAACTTACCTTTCCAGTTTTATCCTTCACTTCTTCCTTCTATGTTCCATCCAAGCTCAATTAAAGTCATACTACTTCCTAAGAAATCCTTGTGCTTTTACTTCTGCACCATTGCTCAAATTGCTCCATAATTTTGCAATGAATTCTTCCTGTTCTTCAAGCTTTATTTCAAATGCTCCCTCCTCAATGAAAGACTGATTGGTGCAAAGATTCCTCTATCAGGAGATCTGGGCTCTCATGTCACTTCTATTTTTATGTACATAATATTTTCTTCTTTCTCTTATAGTTATTTATATGCTTGCTTTCATCTCAACTATTAAAATGTATGCTCATTGAGACTAGAAGTTGAGCCTCACTTATCTTTGTTGTTGTTGTTTGGGGTTTTTTTGTTACCATCTAACAGAGTGGATTGTAAATGATTAAATGCAAAATAAACATCTGATGAAAAATTTCTTTTTCAGCACAAAGTAATATCATCATTAATTGTGTTCTGTCATCACTGGTGATGAGTAGAATGAGGTCTGCCAAATGATCCACTCTGTTCTGCCTTAGGATGAGCCATGTCCTAGTATCATTCTCATCCTGGAAAATGCTTCTGCCTTTGTGGTCTTCTCACCCTGAGGATACCTCTGTGTCAGCAGTGCCTTTTCCAACTGGTGAGTTCCTCTCAGAAGCTCCTTTTAAAGAAATGCCCAAACTAACATGTTATTCTTTTACTCCTCTCCAAGTTCTAGTCCTTACTTCCAGACTTCTCTACTATACCCACAGTGAGTGTATTTTTCCTCATCTCCATCCCCTTCCAGGCTTTTCAGCTTTCTTGCACATCTTGTCTTTCCTATCGACTTTGAGATCAAGGACTAATCTTTTTTGACTATATGTTAATTTCAAATCTTAGCACAATATCTACTATGTGGTAAGTACTTAATAAATTTCATTGACTTCCCATGCTTAGGGATTTTCTCCCTCCTCATCTCTGTCTTCTGGCTTCCTTCAAATTTCAGCTAACATCCTGCCTTCTACAAGAAGTTTCCTGATATCCTATAATCCTGGTACCTTTCCCTCTGTTATTATCCCCAATTTTACCTTCTATATATCTTCTTTGTACATAATCATTTACATGTTATTTGCCCATATTAGACTGTGAACTCCATTGAGGGCAGGACCCGGTATTTTTGCCTTTCTCTGAATCACCAGTCCTTAATATTGTAAGTGCTTGCACATAGTAAGCACTTCATAAATGCTTTTTGATATCCCACAGAAGTCCATTCTCCCCACCCCCAGGAGAATCTCTGGAATAAATTATAGTTCTCTAAAGACATTTGTACAAAAATGGAGGTAGGCAAAGGGAACTAAAGTGATAAAGCCTTTAGGATGCCATTATAGTAGCCCTAGAATAATACCTACAACTGAAGGAATCTTATAAGTCATCTAGTTAATTCTCTCATTTTAAACATGAAAAACTGAATTGTCCATGCTAATGAGCATGTTTATGGTAGGGGAAAGAGAGTGAAGGATGGATTTGAGAGTTGTACTGGAGGTATGATTGAGAAGAGTGAAAGAGAACCCCAAGACTTCAATGAAGGATGGTGAATAGTGGCACCACCAGCAGAAAAAAAGTAAAGCTGAAAGGGTGAAAAGATTTATTTGAAAAAGCACATTTTTTTCATGCTGAATATATGTGGTTGGTCAGTATCTCATGAAGATATGCAACCCAGGAAGTTGGGTCAAAAGCCCAGAAGAGAGGGAAGGTGTGGAAATAATAGAGTTTGAAGTCAATTTGCATTGTGGTTGTGGTTGAATCCACAGAAGTGAAAGAGATTTCTAAGAAAAAGTAAAGGGAAAGAGAATAGTAGGACAGAAAAGGAAGACTGGACTATGAAAGCACAGTTATCAATTATGTTACAGCTTGATTTTCTTTCTAAATATTTTATAAATGAGTTTTCTAGATTGTACTTCTTTCTGACCGTCCTTTCTTTTATCTTCTCCAGATCATTAAAAATTTTTAAAGATGTCTCAATGATCCTCTTTTCCCTCTCTTTTCCTTCACTTCTTTTCTTCCTTTTCTAAACTACTCTATTCATGTCTACCTTAACCTCCCAAATCTTCCCCACATTTGGGGTGGTAGTGAAAGAAAAAGCCCCATTAACATTATACAGAGTCCTAGTAATACAAATTAACTGTGTCAGAAATGTACGTGTCATTTTGGTTACTTTGAGTCTATCACTTCCATATCAAAGAGTTGGATAACATAATTCATGGTCAATCCTCAGGAATCATAGTTGATAATTCCATTGTCATACTTCTGAAGTCTTTGAAGCTTTTTTCTTTTATTATTGTTGTTATAGAAATATTTTTCCTAGTTCTATTAATTTCACTATCAGTTCATACAGGACTTCACAGGTTTCTCTGAAATCCTATATTGTGTCCATTTTTCATAATGCTGCATATTCCATTACATATATGTGTCATAATGTATTTAGCAGTCCCTAATAATGGGCCCCCCCTCCAATATCCAGTTCTTTGCTACTACAAAAAGCGCTATAAATACTTTTATGCATATGGATTCTTTTTTATATTTATTTGTTTCTCTCAGGGTTATAGACATTTTTCTGGTAGATGGGTCAAAGATTATATATCTTTATTAAATTTGGGGGCAGTTTCATAATGCTAGACCTCAGTTAGTTTTTCCTGGAAAAATGCATTAAAACCATCCTTGAGACTTGCTTGATTAGAGACTAAAGTTTGAACCTCTAGGTAGTTTGATAGCCTAAGATAAAAGCCATCTCAGAAGGGAGTGGGGGGGCCCTTCTGACTGTGTGTCGCATGGCCAATGCAAAAGCAGGAAACTGTGCCCAACAGAATCAACGATGTGCCTACACTGAATAGCCCTCCACAGATGGCTAATAAACTTTCCTCATGTTGGAAGTTCTGTGAGTATCTCTTTTTTTTTTTGTTCAGTCCCAAACCTAAACCACACAGATTGATATAAATAAGGCCTATCGTAGAACATAATGCAATAATGTCAATAGGCTACAGAAAGTTGAGTGGAAAAAATGAACATTGTTTTTATAAAGGGTTTATAAAGAACCTTTGAGAAAGCCATTTCAGTAGGATGGGTCAAGAAAATGAGGGGGGCTTTTTTTTGGGGGGGTGACAGGGGTAGAAGTGGGAAATCTGACAAGGTTTTGTAGGCAGAATGGTCAGGAACCAGTGTGAGGAGAAGAGATTGAAAATTAAGGGGGTGAGAATGAAGATACTTAACTTACTTGGAGATGCAGGAGGAAATATATATATATATAATATACACATATATATATTTATATGTATATATATATTCCATATACATAATATATATATTGTATGTATATAGAATTGAGTAGTTAGTGAGAAATTAGAGAAACATCTTTACTTGAGGAAAGGCCTTTTAAGATCTTTAAAGAAACTGTGACAGAGACTTCCCTAAATTTTCTAGACTTTCTCGGCAAGTTAGACAATTAGAGAGGCTCTTGTATGTAGGGAATGCTTAATAAATGTTTGTTCAATTGAATGGCAGCTGCTCAGTTAACTACTGCAATTCTTCTATTACTAACACTATATTTGGATCTCCCCCAGTGCTTGCTTTCTGTGAGGAGTCAATTAGGATTTGAATCCTAGTAATTACCTAAAGAGATCTTTTTTTAAAAAAAGAAACTTCACAAGAAGAGGAATATTCATCGTTTCACAATTAATCTTAAAAAAAAAAGCTCTAGGGATTTTAGCAAGTTTCAAGATAAGTCAACCCTGGTATATGGCCATCAAAAAAGCAAATATGACTGTAGGCTGCATTAATAGAATAATAATGTCTGGCATGAAGGAAATTATAATTGTACTATACTGTGGTCTGCTCAAACCATATCTAGAATATTGTGTTTATTTCTGGGTACCACATTTTAAGAAGCAACTTGATAAGTCAGAGTATCTAGATGGTGAAGAGACAATGCTATAAGAGGTAAAGGAATTGTGGATGTTTATAAAGACCTCAATACATTAAGCTACAACTATAAAGAATGCCTGCTTTTCCCTGAGGTTTTCTGCATCTTTTGTTGACATGAGGAGATGGAAGTATGGAGAGGGAGATGCTTGAGGCTCTACAAAAGGTCAGAGTCAAGTCATAGCTCAGGCGGTACTTTTCCTTTTTCTTTTTAATATACATTTTAATTTATTTTGTTAAATATTTCAAAATTATATGTAATTTTTTTGCCATTCATTTTATTTTTAATTTTGAGTTCCAAATTTTCTCCTCTTTTCTGCCTCTCCCCCACCCATTGAGAAGGCAAGCACTTGTTTATACATGTTGTTTATACATGTATATTGTTTATGCATGTGAATGTATGCAAAACATTTCCACATTAGCCATGTTTCAAAAGAGAACACACAATACACCAAAAAATTATTTTTTAAAAATAAAAGTATTTATTATTTTCCAGTTACATGTAAAAGGTAACTTTCAGCATTTGTTTAAATAAGATGTCAATTTCAATTTTTCTCCCTCCCTCTCCTCTCTCCTCCAGATAGCAGGCAATCCAATATAGGTTTTATACTCACACACACACACACACAGACACACCACACATACACATACATAACAACATTAAACATATTTCTGCATCCAGTCATGCTATAAAGAGAAGAATCAGAGCAATAAGGAAAAACCTCAAAATAGAAAAACAACAGCACCCAAAACAAAAGAAATAGTATGGTTCAATCAGCATCCAATTCCACAGGTCTTTTTTTTTCTGGATTTGGAGAGCCTTTTCCATCATGAGTCCCCTGGAACTTTCTTGTACCATTGTACTGGTGAGAAGAATCCAGTCTATCACAGTTGATCAACATATAATGTTGATGATACTGTGTAAATGTTCTTCTGGATCTGCTCATCTCACTCAACATTAGTTCTGCAAGTCCTTCCAGGTTCTCTGAACTTCTCCTGCTCATTGTTTCTCACAGCACAATAGAATTCCATTACATTCATATACCACAACCTGTTCAGCCATTCGCCAACTGATGGGCAACCCTCAATTTCCAATTCCTTATCACTACAAAAAGAGCAGCTATAAATATTTTTTGTACATGTGGGTCCTTTTCCCTTTTCTATGATTTCCTTTGGAAAAAGACCCAAAAGTGATAGTTCTGGGTCAAAGGGTATGCACAGCTTTATAGCCCTTTGGGCATCATTCCAAATTGCTCTCCAGAATGTTGGATCAGTTCGCAGCTCCACCAAACAGTGCATGAGTGTTCCAATTTTTTCACAGCTTCTTCAACATTTATTATTTTCCTTTTTTGTCATATTAGCCATCTGATAGGTGTCAGGTGGTACCTCAGAGTTGTTAATTTAAAAAAAGTATGATTTGGGACAGCTAGGTGGCACAGTGGATAGAGCACCTGCCCTGGATTCCAGGGAGGACCTGAATTCAAATCTGACCTCAGCCACTTGACACTTACTAGCAGTGTGACTCTGGGCAAGTCACTTAACCCCAATTACCTCACCAAAATAAAAAAGAAAGAAAAGGAAAAAAGTATGCTTCAATCTGCACTCAGAGTTCATCAGTTCTCTCTCTGGAGGTGATAGCTTTTTTTCTTCATGGGTTCTTTAAATTGTCTTGGATCATCATCTTGATCAGAGTAACTAAGTCTTTCACAGTTGATCATAACAGCAGTACTTTTAAGAGGACAAGGCTCTTGAGGTTCTTTTCTAGTTCTTATCCTCCTGAGTTTTGATTAAGGCAAAATACGTTTGGGAGCAATGGTATTCCCAGTGCAGGGTTGCAAAAGATGGTTAGTAGAATTGATATTTCCACTTTATTCAAAAACATTTGGGACTGTCTCTATAATGTAGATCATAATGCTCTACATTTTACTTTCATTTATCACATTGCGAAATGTATTCTTCTCTACACAGTGATGTAAAGTTCTGTTTTGTTTTGTTTTTTTTGGAGGAAGGGTTGACATCCTGGGGAAGGACGAAGAGATTGGTATCTAGCATTTGAGGAGCATGAGCTTGAAAGTGATAAATGGTTACTGAAAAATTAGTTTCTCTAGACAAACACAAAAGGCCCAAGGAAGTTTATATAGGTTGACATGGGTGGAACAACTGGAGTTATCTTCCCATATACAGTGTGAATGAACTAGTAACTTAAGGAAGAAATGATTTGTGAATTCACACATGCTCTCTTAATTGAGGTGGTCTTGTAAGGTTAGGCTGCCACTATCTGGTTGGCTGATATGGAATACCCCAAGTAGCTATTTCGAGCCATGTTTCTCTAGTGCTAAAAGAAAAATCTTGCTCTGTGTATATATAGTGGGGACTAGGGAGAGGAAGAGGAGAAGGAGGAGGAGGAGGAGGAGGAGGAGGATGAGGAGGAGGAGGAGGAGGAGGAGGAGGAGGAGGTGAAGGGAAGGAGAAAGAGAAGGAGAAGAAGAAGAAGAAGAAGAAGAAGAAGAAGAAGAAGAAGAAGATTTCAATTAAATATACCTTCTGACTATTTTGAGTTATCCAAATGGGGAATGGTCTGTTTTCAGTGGTAATTGTTTCCCTCTTAGTTCACACAAACAAAGCGTGGTGACCCCCTCATTGGGAACATTAGAATGTAAACTTCTTGAGATGGGGATTGTTCAGTGCCTAAAACAGAGCTGGACACATAGTAGGTATTTTTATAAGTTCTTGTTGACTGATGGATGTTAAGGAAGAAATCATTAATCAGATACGAATTGAATTAGAGGGCTTTTTAAGTTTCTTTAATTCTCTTTTTCTATTAGTTCTCTCTACCTATTTGAGTCCTCTTTCCCCCTCCCATTTAACCCCTCAATTCTATTTTCATATTCTACCACTAGACAAAATGAAACTCTTTCCTCTTTGGAAAGTAAGTACATTTTAGATTCAGCATGATTTATTTCAGCTCCTTTTCCTCAAGTTACTGTGTTCTTGACAATGCGTCTCTTTTTTGGCATCTGAATACTTTACATTTTGGTAACAGAAAATTTCCACATGCTTCCCATGGAAGATTAATGATAATGTTTAGTTTCTTTAGAGCATTAATTAACCCACAGAACACCCTGGAGAGTATGTTATTATCTTGAGTTATAGATGAGAAAAAAGACAGAGATTTAGTTACTTAGTACTAGATTGTATTGTCTCTCCAGGCCTAATCTGTAGATGAACACATTGTCTTAGAGATTTATAAAAATAATTACCCTATCTTTGTCTAAAAAAATATGTTGCTGACTTAGAAGAAAAGTTTAAAAAATGATTAGAACCCTATGATTTTTAGAAGCAAAAGGGACAACAGAGATCATTTAATATGCTCCATATAAATTTAGAAAGGAAAAGGTATTAAGATTAGTTTCCAGGTCACATACCTAAATAATAGAACTGTATACAGAATCTATGTCCTATTTTCTATCCAGTGTTCATTGTACTACAGTGTGTTTCTTTAGGACTAATGTTAATTAATGCTATATGTAAATATTAGGTGAATTAGCCCTTCCCTGTAATTTGTAAGCCAAAATATAGTTTTGTGTGTCTTAGTGAGAATTGGGGGAAGGGACATTTACAAATGGCAACTCACAAATGTAAATTCAACAAACCATAATAATAATAGCTAACATTTTATATAGAGTTTAATGTACGCCAGACATTGTACTAAGTGCTTTACAATTATTATCTCATTTGATCCTCGCAGTGATCTGGGGAGTTAAATACCATTATTCTCATTTTTCAGATGAAAATACTGAGGCAAACAGTTAATTAAGTGACTTGACCATGATCACAGCTACAAAGTGTCTGAGGCCAAATTTCAACTCAGGCCTTCCTAACTCCAGGCCCAGTACTCTATCTACCATACCATCTAGTTGCCCCTTTAAGTAAGTTTTAAAGTAAAAAATCAAAGTTAAGTGAAGCTACATAGTTTGTCCTTCCAACAATATAACATACTCTAGGTATCCGCGTGGTCTTATAGTGAAGATAGTTAGAACACCCTCTTTTGAAGGATTGCCAATATCATCTAGTATTTCAGATATTGATACCATTAGCAGTATATCATACACTAACAGGAAGACCTGGAAGAACTCTTCACATGTAGGTAATTGTTCTTTCACTTGGACTCTGTCATGGATCTCCTCTCTCTGCCAAGGTTGTGTTGCCCTGTTTTAATCCATACCTGATATTCATACTCACAATACTGATGAACCAGATTATCTCTGGGTAGAAAATTGAACAGAAGAGAGATAGTGGTCTGGATTCCCTTTGTGAAACGATTCCCAAATTGATCCAGGACAAAGTCCCATTTTAATGCCAACATTCTGCTGATGTTGCATGTCTATAAATTATGGTCCATTGCAATCATAGAACAAAGACAGTGGAGAAGAGCATGGTGATTATGCACAGTTCATAACATGTTCTAAAGAAAAAAAGGAATATCATTGAAGAAATGTATAAGCAAGAAAGAAGATTATTGGGCCACTTGGTGAGGGTAAAGGAAAATAATTAGACAATTTCTGTATTGCCATTGTTATTTTAAGGATGTTAAGAGAAAATGAGAAAGATACCTATCTCATTTCATGCATATACAATATTAAACTTTTTTTTCTTTCTTTTTTTTGCAGGGCAATGAGGGTTAAGTGGCTTGCCCAGGGTCACATAGCTAGTAAGTGTCAAGTGTCTGAGGTCAGATTTGAACTCAGGTCCTCCTGAATCCAGGGCCGGTTCTTTATCCACTGCACCACCTAGCTGCCCCTAGTATTAAACTTTTGAGAGGACACAGAGCAGTTGATGCAGAATATGAACAGACATGGATGGTTTGAATCATTGAGTCATATCATTGGATGGAGTGTGGGAGAAATGAGATCATAGATTAATTTGTGCAAGACAAGGGTATTAGGTGTGGGGTTCCAAGGAAAGACACATCTTTGGTGTGCCAAAGTCTTTGCTATTCAAAATAGAAGAAGTACACCTTAGGTAATGACTGTGGGCCACACCTGAACTTTCTTCTCTCCAATAATCCCATTCTCTTTCAAGTAAGAGTTCAGATTCTATCTTTGCAGCTTGGGTACTAGTTGATTAAAAAAAACCCAAACCTCAAAAAACATGCCAAGGCATTTTCTTTTTAACATTTTTTTTTTTAGAATTTCCCCCAAGTTATATGTCAAAAAACCCCAATTTTTTCCACACTGATTTTTTAAAAAAACTTTCTGTTCTAATTTTCTTCCTCCCTCCTTCCTCAAACCTCCCTAAGAAATCAGCAATTCAATATAATTTATACATGTGCAATAGTGCAAAAAGGTCTTCATATTAGTCAGGTTGTGAAAGAAAATAGACAAATTAACTTGATTTTTTAAATTAACTTTATTTTTTTTTTGCTGGACAATTGGGGGTTAAGTGACTTGCCCAGGGTCACACAGCTAGTAAATATTAAATGTCTGAGGGCCGAATTTGAACTCAGGTCCTCTTGAATCCACTGCGCCACCTAGCTGCCCCGACAAATTTAACTTTAGAAAGAGGAACTAACAAATAAAATTATACTTCAATCTATATTCAGATACCATCAGTTTTTTCTTTGTTGATTGGTTTGCATTTTTCATACATCCTTCTGATAGCATTCTGCTCATCATTTATTATCACAGTTACTATTGCTAACTGTATTACCTCCATCCTATTCCCTCCCCTTGATATTTGCTCTATTTTCTATCTTCTTTCACCCTATCCCGCCTCAAAAGTGTTTTTCTTTTTATTGCCTCCTCCCCCAATTTACCCTCCCTTCCTTTGCTTCTCCTCCCCTTAACCCCTTCCCTCCCACTTTCCCTCAGGGCAAAATATTATTAATATACCTACTTGAATGTGTGTGTATTCCCACTTTTGAGCCAATTCTGATGAGAGTAAGGCTCACTCACTCCCTGCTCCTTCCCCAACTTCCCCTCCACTCTATAAGTTTTTTTCTTGTTTCTTTTGTGTGAGCTATTTTTGCCCCATTCCACTTCTCCCTTTCCCTTCTTCCAGTGCATTCCTTTGACCCCTTAACTTTATTTTAAAGATGTCCTCATAGGTCAGCTAGACACAATGGACAAAGCAGCAGCCCTGGACCCAGGAGGCCCTGAGCCCACATCTGTCCCTAGACATAAGTCACCCCACCCTGCCTGCCCCACAAAATACAGGGATAAACAAAAAATAAATGCTTTACGAGATATCATCCCTTCATATTCAATTCACACTTGTGCTATCTAAGTAAATTCTTTCAGCTGCCCTAATACTGAGAAAGTTCTTAAGAGTTGGAAGTATTATCTTCCATGTAGAATGTTAAATAGTTTTAACCTTTTAATATCCCTTATGATTTCTTTTCCCTGTTTACCCTTTTATGCTTCTCTAGGGTCTTGTATTTGAAAGTCAAATTTTCAAGTCAGTTCAGGTCTTTTCATAATGAATGCCTGAAGATTCTGAGGCTCTGGATGCATGGCCTGCCTAGGGCTGGGTCTGTGCCACATGCTGAGCTTCTGTCTCACCCGGAATAGCACGTGATACCAGTCTCCTAATTAAGCAGTCTTTGGCTAGAAAATAGTCTCACTCTGTTCTATTGGGGGTTTTGCTGCTCCAGGAGTTGTCTTCTGGCATTATTTTTGGAGTATGTGGATGGGTTTGTTGGGAGCATGGGAGAGTCATGGCTTTTCTTCTGCCATCTTGGCTCCACCCCCAAAAAGGCATTTTTCTTGAAGCGTTTCTGTATGACTTACAGGCCATGTACATAATTTACATAACTTATATGTACATAGCTTACAGTGTTTGATCAAGCTTCTGAATATTAAAGATTTGGAGAAATAGAGAATGGAAGGGAAATTATTGATCTAATCTAACTCACTTTTTAAATAAGGAAACTAAGACCAGAGAGGCTAAATGATTGGCTTAGTCATGTGGATTATATGAAGTAGGGCTCTAAATCAATTCAGGTGTTCTTTTTTAATTGTTATTTACTTAAATACAATGTTCATATCACTCTATCATGTTGCTTCTGGTTGCTCTGACTTCAATTATCTATTACTACTTAAAAGAGAACCTAGCCGTTTAATTTGAGATGTGCAAACTTTTAATTGACTTGCATGTAGAAAAGAGTGAAATCTAAAGTAGTATTTCTTTTCTGTGAATTGGCTTTATTTATGGAGGAGAAAATGCAGCAACAAGTTGAATCACAGAGAAAACTTGAAAGTTTTCTTTTTTCTCGTTCTGAGGATGGCTGAGGCAACCTAAATTTCAAAAGATCCAGGTTAAAATCTAAGTGTTTTAGTTATGGTGTTGAAGGTTCTTGTATGTAGTATTATCAAATGGCTCAGCATTTCAGTCTTTTGTGGTGGCTGTTGCATTTTAGACTTCTTTTTGTTTTTTCCTTTTCATGCCTCTGATTTTGTAGAGAGAACACTGTTGAAGCAAATTCTTGAAGCCCCTATGGTTTTTTCGGATGTATGGGCTTCAGTACCACCCCTCGGACCAGTCCCAGGATAGAGGAAAAGGCCATGGCTTTAAAGTTGGGGGACTCTAGCTGAGGTTAGTCCATCCAGAGGACATTAGAGGGGCACCCCCCACATCTACAGCTTGAACTCGCTTCCCCTTGCCTAGGTGAGAGCATGACTGGGCCAATTCCAAACCAGGGGCAGGGACCTAAAGTAGTATTTTTTAATGTAAAAGGCTATATGTACCACTCACAGGACTACTTAATCAGTGGCACTAAGAGGTTTGCTGTGTATTTCATAATACTATACTGGTTAAATCAATGAAGGTATTCTAAGTCCTGAGTTATCTGCTCAAGTAACTTCACAGATCCAAGCAGGACCAAGCAGACCTTTAGGTTCTGTATCCCTTTGAGCACCTCTCAAAACATGGATAGGAGGGTAAGAATGGGAAGGACCTATCTTTCTCCTTTCAGTGCTATTCTAACATTTTCCTATAGTCTAAGAGTATTATGTAATGCCAATACAATTCATATTATTTAATTTCTTTGCTGACCCATTCATAAAGATCTTTTCCCTCCAATTTCTCATGACCATGAAGGATTGCTCACTCACAAAACACACACACACACACACACACACACACAATTTATAAGCAAATCAAACTGCAAAAATGTCAGCTTTCCTTAGATTCCCACTCTTACAGCTATACATTGCTACCAGACTATACTACTATAGTATAAGCTACTGCACTCCTCTTGACTATAGGAAACTTTTGTTGTTGAGGTGATTTCTCTGCTTTTTAGTATGCAGTCCATATTTGCCATAGTTTTCCTTCCAAAGAGCAAGCATCCTTTAATCTCATGACTGCAGTTGCTGCCTTCAGTGCTTTTGAGCCAAGAATATAAAATCTGACACTGCATTAGATTTCTTCTCCCTCTATCTTTTGGGGCCCGGCCTGGAAGCTGGATGGCACCAGTTGCCAAGATCTTAGGGTTTTTTTTTTCATGTTAAGATTTAAGCCAGCTTTTACACTTCTCTCTTCCACACTCATTAAACAGCTTCTTAATTCCTCTTCACTTTCTGCCATATAGTGGTATCATCTGCATATCTGAGATTGTTGATATTTTTCCCCAGGCATGCTTAATTCCCATTTTGATTCATCCAGCCTGGGATTTTGATGATGTACTCTATATAGAAGTTAAATAAGTAAGGTAACAATATATAGCCTTATCATACTCCTTTTCAAATCTAAAACCAATCACTCATTCCGTGCTTGGTTCTAACTGATATTTCTTGACCTGCATACAGCTCCATCTGGAGAACAAATAAGATATTCTAGAATCTCATTTCTTGAGGACTTGCTACATTTTGTTGTAATCCACACAGTCAAAGGCTTTAGTCTAGTCAATGAAGCAGAAGTAGATTTTTTTTTTTTCTGAAATGCCCTTGCTTTCTCCATAATCCAGTAAATGTTGGCAATTTGGTCTCTATTTCCTCGCCTCTTTGAAAGCTGCCTGTTCTTCGGTAATTCTCAGTTCACATATTGCTGAAGTCTAGCTTGTAGAATATGAAGTTTAACCTTGCTGGCATGTGAAATGAGTGCATTTGTTTGGTAATTTGAACATTCCCTGCCCTTCTTTAGGATTGGGATGCAAACTGTTTCTTTCTAATCCAATGGCCACTGTTGAGTTTTCCAAATTTCCTAGCCTATTGAGTGTAGTACTTTAACAACATCATCTTTTAGATTTTAAAATAGCTTAGCTTAGAATTTCATCACCTCCACTAGTCTTATTATTGGCAATATTTCCTGAGGCCTGCTTGACTTCAATCTCCAGGGATGTCTAACTCTAGATCAGTAACCACACCATTGTGGTTATCTTTGATGTTAAGATCTTTCTTGTATAATTTATTTGTTATTCTGCCACCCCTTCTTTAGCTCTTCTTCTTCTGTTAAATACCTACCATTTTCATCTTTTTATTATGCCTATTTTTGCATGAAACTTTCCCTTGATATCTTTAATTTTCTTGAAGAGATCTCTTGTTCTTTCCCATTTCCTATATTTTTCCTCTAATTTCTTTGCATTGCTCATTTAAGAAAACATTCTTCTCTCTCCTTACTATTCTCTGGATTTTGCATTCAGTTATGTATATCTTTCCCTTTTCCTTTCCTTCTTTCCTAAGCTATTAGTAAAACATTGTCAAACAACCAGTTTGCTTTCTTTCTATTCTTTTTCTTTTGGAATGTTTTTGTGTGTTATTGTTGTTGTTGCTGCCTCCTGTACAATATTGCACACCTCTTTCATAGTTCTTCTGGTGCTGTATTAGATCTAATCCCTGATATCTACTCATCATCTCCATTTCCTTTCATAAGGATGCTATTTAGGTCATACATATATGCTCTGATGATTTTCCCAATTTTCTTCTATTTAAGTCTGCATTTTGCATTAAGAAACTCATGACCTGGGCCATAGCCAGCTCTAGCTCTTGTTTAACTGACTGCATTGAGCTCCTCCCACCTTTGACTGCAAAGTATATAATCAATTTGATTTTGATATTAATATTTAGGTTATGTCTATGTGCAGAGTCACCTTTTGGGTTTTTGTAAAAGACTGTGTCTTTTTACAGCATCATTGGCCCATGCCCTGCCCTGGGGAATCCTTAATTCAACATATGATCATATGGCATCTCTTCCTTTTTTGCTGGATTCCTGAATATTTGGGATTTCCTAGTGTTCCTGGAAGGTCTGGAGTAGGAATGAGATATTCTTTTTTTTTTTTTAATTTTTGCAGGGCAATGGGGGTTAAGTGACTTGCCCAGGGTCACACAGCTAGTAAGTGTCTGAGGCCGGATTTGAACTCAGGTACTCCTGAATCCAGGGCCGGCTGATTATCCACTGCGCCACCTAGCTTGCCCCCAGGAATGAGAGATTCTTAACACTAAAGAGCAAACATACTCCAAGAACATACAGAATCCCCTGAAAGAGTATGCAACAGAGCCCTTGGATGGAGAAGGAGCATTTAAATCACTAGAGACCTGAAGTTTTGGCTTCATTTCTTTTCAAATTCTCTCAGTGCTATGACATTTGTTCAACCTCTGTTACCAGAGTTTACTGTAATCTCTAAGGAATCATCAGCAACCCATCCCTCAAATCTTGGTAGATAGTACAGTATGAAAACTTTGGGTACCTGTAGCCTCCCCCAAGAGTTTGAGTTACAGATGCTACCATCAGGATAGTAATTTTAGGTAGAGACTTATTCTTGACTTAAAGCATCAAATTATGGAGTATTGGAGGAGCTATCCAGAGGGCTTAAATGCTGTTTTATTCTCTACCATCCTTATTTGAGGTTGCACAGTTTATTCATTTTCATAGCAGATGTACAAATAAAAGTAGAAGACATGAGAGAAGTGTTGGACACAATATACATTTCATAAATGTGTAAAAGGAAAAAAATCTGAGTAATTAAATTTTTTTATGAATTGGACAAGCAGGTTCTTATCTGTAGTCTTATCCATGTTCACATACAGTTATTTCCGTCAGTACATCTGCCACTCACTCTTTCAAGGCATTGTACTATTTTGCTTTGATTGAAATAAATCTGTACTTTGAATAGTGATTACTCATGGTAATGAGTGTGCTATCAATACCCACCACCAAGTTACTTCTTAAAATTGCTTTTGTAAGAAACATTTTGGGAACCGAGTGCACAGGCTGAACAGCTGGCCTGGGGGGTAAGTGCAGGGGTACCAGTGGACTGGGGGGAAGGATTCGACTGTTCCACCCCAGTGGGCAACCAGGAAGAAATCCTGAGTGGCTGAAGGCCCAGGTCAGGGAGGGGAGCAGGGGAGCAGTCTCATCAGAAGTTGAGAACCACACCGCAGAAAGCTTTGCTAGTTGGTTTCTTAGTAAATAGACCTGAGGTTATCTCTGGACCTGAGAACAGGCCAGGTGAGATTAAAACCTGCCCCCCACCCCCACCCCAAACACCTGGGACCCTCTGAAGCTGAGAACAGGAGTGGAGCTGAGAAGCAGCCCCACCCCCCCACCACCCCCAGTGGAGCGTTTAAATCAAATGAAAGTGAGGTCAGGCAGGCTGAGAAGAAGCCCAACCATCACCCGGGCCATGCTGTAGCTTGAACAGTGTGAAACACACTTTAAGAAGGAGTTAAAAGCCAAGAAACAGTAAGCCAGGTGAAGTAGCAGAGAAAGCATAAAACCATCGAAAACTACTTTGGGAATAAGTTTAGACCACAAATACAACCTCAGAAGAAGAAGATAATAACAGGGTCAAAGCTCCAACATCCAAAGCTTCCAAGAAAAATATGAACTGGTCTCAGGCCATGGAAGCTTTCAAAAGGGACTTTTGAAGAGAAAGTAGGAGAATAGAAAGAAGATGTAGAGAAAAGGAGGGAAAGAATGGAAAGGGAAATGAGAGTGATACAGGAGAGTCATGAGAAAAAAATCAAGAGCTTGAAAAGCCAATGGAAAAGGAGATTAAAAAACTGTCTGATGAAAATCAACTGCCTAAGAATTAGGATTGAACAAATGGAAGCTAGTGACCTTATGAGAAATCAAGACACAGTAAAGCAAATCCAAGTGAATGAAAAAATAGAGGGCAATGTGAAATATATCCTTGGAAAAAAACAGCTGACCTAGAAAATAAATCTAGGAGAGATCATTTGAAAATCACTGGACTACCTGAAAACCATGACCAAAACAAAAGCTTAGACACTATCCTCCAAGAGATTGTGAGGGAAAATTGCCCTGATATTCTAGAAGAAGAAGCTAAAATAGAAATAGAAAAATCCACCAATCACCTCCTGAAAGAGATCCCAAAAGGAAAACCTCCAGGAATATTATAGCCAAATTCCAGAACTCCCAGGTGAAGGAGAAAATATTGCAAGCAGCTAGAGAAAAGGAATTCAAATACTGTGGAGCTCCAATAAGGATAAAGCAAGATCTAGCAGCTTTTACATTAAGGACTGAAGGCATGGAATATGATATTTCAGAGGACAGAGGAACTGGGACTTCAGCAAAAAAAATCACATACCCAGCAAAACTGAGTATAAACTTTCAGAGGCAAAAAGTGGGATTTCAATGAGAAAGAGGTTCTTTCAAGCATTTGTGATGAAAAGACAAGAACTGAATAGAAAATTTGACTTTCAAATACAAGACCCTGGAGAAGTATAAAAGGTAAACAGGAAAATGACTTCATGAGGGATATTAAAGATCAAACCATTAACATTCCTGTATGGGAAGATAATGCTTTGAAATCATAAGAACTATCTCAGTAAGCAATTCACAGAAGACAGGGCTGAACTTAATATGAAGGGATAATATCTGTAAAGCATTTATGTTTTGTTCTTTGTAGGGAAGGCAGGGTGGGATATCTTATGTCTGGGGCTGGATTTGGGCTTGGGGCCTCCTGGGTCCAGGGCGGGTGCTTTGTCCACTGTGCCACCTATCCATGATGACATCATTAAAATAGGGTTGGGGTGTAGAAGGAATAAACTGGGGGAGGAAGAAGAGGAGAGATGGTCTGGGGAGAGGTAGTTCACATGAAGGAAACAAGAAAAATACTTATGGAGGAGAGTAGAAGAGGCGGAAGGAGTTGGGGAGTGAGTGAACCTTAATATCATCAGAATTGGCTCAAAGAAGGGACTAACATACATACTCAAGTAGGTAGAGTAATATATTCTTGCCCTGAGGGGAGGGGGTATGGAGAAAAGGGGATGGGGAAAGAGGGGAAGGAGGAAAGGGCAGATTGGGAGAGAGAGCAGTAAAAAAGCAAAACACTTTCAAGGAAGATGAAGATGTTCTGCATTACTGCATCAGTATGGCATATTGAATTGCTTAATCTAATAGGGAGGGTTGAGGAGGGAGGGAGGAAGAAAAGTTTAGAACAAAGAATTAGCCCAGGGACCCTGATCTCATTGGAGTGGGCTCATGGAGGGGATAGCTTTTATACCCAATTGGGAGGAGCAATCTATTTAACCCTGCAGGAAAGTAGGAAGGGGATAAGGAAGGAAGGGTGGAAAAAGGGAGTGCAGAGTGAGGGAGAGGATAGTAAGAAGTAAAACACTTCTGAGGAAGAATAGGAAAAAAAAGAAGAGAGTAAATGTCATGGGAAGGGATTGGGATGGAGGGAAATAGTTATGTTGATTGATTATAATGGCAAAACGTATGGTACCTACTTTGTTGGGCTTTTATGAAGAAAATTCTCTGTCGTGCTTAAGGTAATATATACAGGTTATGATGAACAGGATACTATCAGAAAAACCTGGAAAGACCTAAATGAACTGAAGCAGAGTGAAATGTACTGTATACAAAATAACAGCAATAGTGGGGCATGATCTGCTGGGAAGCATGTGGTTATTTTCAGAAAGGCAATGATCCAATATAACCCTGAAGGACTTATGAAGATTGCAGCCCATCTGCAGAGAAAGAACTGATAGTATCTGAAAACAGATGGAAATACATTTAAAAGTTTTTTTCTTTTCCTCTTTGACAATTCCTTAATCTGACGTTTTGGGGTTTTTTGACTGTTTTCTCTCACAACTAGCTAATATGGGAATTTTTCCATGACTACTCCTGTATAACTTATTTTGAATTGCTTGAGTTTCTTGTGGGTGGGGGGGTGCGAATGGAGGGGGGGGGGAAGAGAAGTTGGAACACAAAATTTTATAATATTGATGACAAAAATGTGTATTTACATATATTTTGGAAAAGAAAATTATATTCAAAAAATTTTAAAAAAAGAAACATTTCTTTTTACTTGGTCAGTGTGTATAAACTCACATATCTTTGTTCCTTATAGAAAAAGTCTAGACTTTTTCAATAGCCATCTCCTACCCACCCTCTCCCCCAAACACTTTTCTTTTAGTTTTTCTTTAACTTTGAGGCATGGCTGCTAGGCCAAAGGACTAGAGTACTGTGCCCACTCCCTGATCTGTTCCAAGGTATGTGGTATGGACTGGGTTTCATCCCTATTGACACTAGCTTCAATTGATAGTGGGACAATGTTCTCTAAACCACCCTCTTTGGTTTCTTATTTATGCCCCTTACTCTGATGCCTTGTGGACAATTTTACCTCTCTATTCCACCTATAGAATTTTTCAAAGATGAGGGGCAGACCTGAAAAGTTTATCAATGCAAAACAAGAATAAGATGTGGGGCAGATAGTTTATTCCTAAACACACATAATTATAAATACAACCATTTATTTGATCAAATCAATTTTAAAACAGAATTTGACAATTTAATAACTCATTTTAATCTGCTGCAAGTTGATACTTAAACCTCATTAATACATAAATTAGTGTATAATACAGATATTTAGATATTTTACATTTTTGCCTCAGCTTAGTCCTCCCCAAAGAACTCCTAGAACATATTTTCTGGTAAAATATCCAGGCTTGAGCCAATACTCTTGCCTGGAATTATCCTCACCTGTGTAGAAACTTCACTTAGTGCCAGAGAACTTCAAACCAGTGGGACCTAAAATTTCCAGCCCTTTCGAACTCATAGGGTCACCTCTAAATCTGACCAAATCTAACTCAGTGAACTTATGTGTATTTTGACTGTCATCTGCTCATGGTCACATATATGTTAAGCTCAGAGAATGGGCCAATCTCCCCTTTCCAACCCATGTTGAAACTGTCCTGAAAGATTCATAATAATAAAGGAATTGAGGGTGAAAGGGTGGGCTACTCCCTTTTAAATAATGAGTCACCGGTCTTTCTGGGTCTAAGTCAGCCAGTAAGGGTTCCCTTCATCATCTCAAAGAGTATACCCCTCCCTCAGTGGTGAGTAAAATATGAATAGAAGCAGGCCCCTCAGAATTTCAAAGGAGTTACCTAGAATCAGTAATGGCAACTGAGTATGTTTGATGAGATGGCCCACAGTACACTTATAATTTTTCATAATTACAATAATTATGGAAAAAAATCTTTACTTACTGGAAGAATGAATCTTGTGAATTTATTGCCTCCTTTCAGGTATTTTTCCTTCTACTATTTAATGACTCCTTTGGTTTAGGGCTTTTCATCTTGCTGAAAGGTAGTAATAGGATTTCTGGGTCAGGATTGGGTAGTGGTCTTTACCAATTTGCATTTTGAATGTTCTTTCTGTCTCAGTCAATTGCTGAGAAGCTTGATTGTCAAACTTTCTTACAGATCAAAAAAGAAGGGTGAATATAAGCTTTTTGGAAGCTGTAGCTGGAAGTTTGCTAGACTATGGATCATGTCAGGGTCAGAACATGTATCTAGAAGTACAGAGTCTTTGATGTTTATATTTTCTTCAAGGCCAATTGATGTTCTTTTAAGATTCAGTCCAACCAAATTCAGCAAACATTTATTGAGGAACTATTCTGTGTAATGCATTGTTCCAGGTGCTGGAAGAGATAATAAGATAAGTATTTAGCAGCAAATCATCTTTAAATGGGTGCCTAAATGTAGTAAACATTACCACAGTGCCACTACAAAGTGAAATAAAATGTGGTCCCTACATTCATAGAATTTAATGAAAGGAATAGAATATTATATGGATAACTATACATATATAATATATACAAGATAGATCAATATTAAATTGATGTGTCCTAGGTTTGAGGAACTAATTTTAAAAGTTGGAGAATTGGGGCCAGCTAGGTGGTGCAGTACATAAAGCACTGGCCCTGAATTCAGGAGGACCTGAGTTCAAATCTGGCCTCAGACACTTGACACTTACTAGCTGTGTGACTCTGGGCAAGTCACTTAACCCCCATTGCCCTGGGGGAAAAAAAAAGTTAGAAAATTTGTTTCTCCTTTGCATTCCCCAACATTGTGACTAAAAGTGAAAGTAAATCCTGTAATACACATATATTTATGTATATGTGTATATGTATATATAATTGAAGAATATAACAGAAGCAGCCAGGTCCCAATATGATGGATAAGGGTACTGAAATGAGACTAACTCTGGAATTTCTCCCAAGCCTGTGATGAGCTTTCATGCTTCCTCAACTATGGTGGGGAAGTTGGCAGTAATGAGTCTTTGGCAGCAATGAAATTTGTGACTGCTTTGTTCCTGTTGATATGAGGGGGAAAAATACTTCTGATGATGTGATGAGAAAATTATTGCTTTTCACTTGTCCCTGAAGGTTTTAGGGCTGCTGATTGGTTAGGGTACAAGTAGATAACCTTGAAGACAGTTCTTCCTAACTCATGATTAGCCTTTTGGGTAGCCTGATCTTGATACACATTCAGAAACTTTATGAAGTAGATGTTATCGGGGCAGCTAGATGGTACAGTGGATAAAGCACCACCCCTGGATTCAGAAGGACTTGAGTTCAAGTCTAGCCTTAGACACTTGACACTTACTAGCTGTGTAACCCTGGGCAAGTCACTTAGCCCTCATTGTCCCACGAAAAAAAAAAAAAGTAGACGTTACCTCAAAGTGGATATCCTGCCCAGTTCAATTTTTTTTTTTTTTTAGTGAGGCAATTGGGGTTAAGTGACTTGCCCAGGGTCACACAGCTAGTAAGTGTTAAGTGTCTGAGGCCGGATTTGAACTCAGGTACTCCTGACTCCAGCGCCGGTGCTCTATCCACTGCGCCATCTAGCTGACCCCCAGTTCAATTCTAATAATTATTCTGAATGACCATGAAAAAGTTACTGTTGATCATATCACAGCATAGAGCACAAAACCTGAGTAGTAAAGATTCTCATAAAAGTTATAAAGGATGGGGTGAAACCCTTTAACTTTCAATAGACAAACTCAGAGGTCCCATGCAGTTTTGATATCAAAGAAAACTAGCAGCTCTTATTTAACAAGGAGTCAGAAAGGGTTATAATGTGCTATATGTAATGTAAAACTAGGAATGAAATCCCCTAAAATAGACATTGGAGTGGTGACTTTAGTATACAAAAAGCAATAAGTGGATCTAATCCCACTTAAGGGCTTTAGTCTGTGACATTCTTTCAGACAAGGTAGAAATTCATACATGAGTGATGCCTTGAATTGTGAAGTTGGCCTCAGGAGTCAAATAAGGCTTTGGGAAGAAAAAAAGGTCACTCTCAAAGGGAGGTGCCCATAAAGTACAATTCTAGATAAGAGGAAAAAAAAAAAAACAAATTTTGAGAGGGATTTTTGTCTGAATTTTTGAGAGCAGGGAAAAGCCTGGTTGATAATCACTGTTAAATTCCTCTGTAAACTGTTATAATTTTGACTGACTTTTTAAAAATTTTGGACTCTGTCCTATGAAATCATCATCATAGGGAACTCCTAGTGAAGAAATCTCATCTAGCAATTCTGACAAATACCTGCTTATCATCTTAAAGGTTACTAGTTAACTGGCATAATTAGTTAAATATTTAGTTGAAAAAGGCAACCCCAAATAATAACTTTCATAGAACAAAGTAAACAGAAAATATTATAACTCCCAGATAACCTATTTCTGATAGCTAATATAAAAGCCAATACAACAGATAGAGGCCATGGGACCCTAGGCAAGTCACATAACTTTTCAAAAGGCAGCATTCTGATTCTAAGTTGTAAATAGCTCTCTGCATTGGTAGAGAGTGTTTCTTCAATGGGAATTTCCACACCAATAAAACCTTCGATTCTATGGTAAAGTACTTAGCATAGTATCTCATATAGTAACTTGAGCCCTTCCATCCATGTCTCCCTGACCCCAACTTCTAGATAAAGATTGGGAGACATGGCCTATAAGATAGTATCATTTTTGATTTTAGAAGAGCTTGAATTTCCTAGGCCCAAACAATAATTATTATTGGCTCTCTGTTACTTTGGAAGGACATATCAAGGGTAGTATATCAGGCATCTGTTCTTGGCCCTCTATTAGTTAACAAATTATCCGTGATATAGATAATGTTATAGATGACAAGCTTATCAAAATTCCAAATGATAAAAAGCTAACAAACTGGATATGAAGGGAAAGTTTCCAAAATACAGTAACATATAAAATATTGGGCTGACTACAATAAAATGAAATTTTGAATCTTATACTTGAGTTCAAACAATTTAATTCACAAATATAAGATGAGGAAGGAAGGGTTAGATAGCAATTTTCTTAAAAAAGATAAAAATAAAAAGGTTTGTATGTTTAGTGGACCTCAAGCCCAATATATGAATCAATAGTATGATCTAGCAGCAAAAAAACTCAATGCAATTCTGCATCAAGGTAATAGATAAAGGGCTATAAAGGACTAGGGTCCTTTAAGAGGGATCCAGATAGTTTAAGTTACTTTCCCACAGTCTCACAGGTAGTAACTAACAAATCTGGGATTTAAACCTAGGTTCTTTGACTCCAAATAACAATTTTCTTTCCAAAAGAAAACATTTTTTCATGTTTATTGTTAAGTGGGGCCTCTTTCATCATGCACTTGTGTTTTTATTGACTATAACTTCAATGTAAGTCAGAAGAGTGATACATTAGCCAATGAAACTAATGTGACCTATTGCTTGCCTTTTCAATAGTTGGAGAAGGGGTTAAAGAGAGGAAGAGAATTTGAAACTCAAAATTAAAAATAAATAAATATAAGAAGAATAAATATTAAATTTTAAAAAGAAACAAATATGACCTTAGCTTCCATTATGGCTAGTAATAACTTATCTAAATCATGCTTTAAAGTTTACAAAAGAGTTTACATATATCATAGTTCATCAAATTCATTCCACCAAAACCACTTCTCCAAAGTTACGAATGAGAGATCTCAATAAGTTGTTGTGAGTTATTAGTTAGTTGTTTGATCTTAGTTAGTTGACAAATCCAATGGCTTTTTCTTAATCCTTATTCTCTCACACCTCACTGTAGCCTTGACACCATCCCCTCTTTGATATATTTTTTTCTCTCTAAGTTTTTGAGACATTACTCTCTCTTGGTTCTCCTCTTACCTATATGACTGATATTTCTTAGCCTCCTTTTTTGGATCTTCATCTAGATTCCTCCCTCTCAGTGTAGATGGCCCATAGGGTTCTGTACTCAAGTACTCTTCTCTTCTCCCTCTGTTCTACTTCACTGGCGATTTCATCGGCTCCCATGGATTTAATTACCATCTCTATGCTGATGATTCTCAAATCTACCTATCCTGTTCAAACCTTTCTGCTGACCTCTAATCTTACATTTCTAACTAGCTTTCAGACATCTCAAACTGGATGTCCAGTAGACATCTTAAGCTATACATGTTCAAAACAGAACTCATTATCTTCTTTCTAGGCATTCCCCCCTCCTACCCTCCCGTTTACTGTAGAGGGAAGCACCATCCTCCCAACTCTTACGATCACAACCTAGGAGTCATCCTCAACTCCTCACTATCTCTTACCTTGCTCCCCACCTCCATAACCAATATGTTGCCAAGCTCTGTTGATTTCACTTTTTCATCATCTCTCAAATACATCCTTTTCTTGCACACTTCCACCACTCTGCTGAAAGCTCTAATTACTTCCTACTTGGACTATTCTACCAGCCAGCTGATGGATCTGCCTGCCTTAAGTCTCCCTCCATTCTAATTCACCCTCAATTCAGCCTTCAGAGTGATTATCCTAAAATGGAGATTCATCCATGTTATCCCATCTTCCTACTCAGTAAACTCCAGTGGCCTCCTATGGCCTCCCAGGATAAAGTACAAAATCTACTGAATGTTCGAAGTCTTCATAAACATTCCCCCAACACACACACACCTCCCATACATATACACCATTCCAGGTTTTATATACCTTACCTTTATCATGTTTTTATCTAGTCAGTGACATGGGCCTCCTTGTGGTTTCTCAACATGCCTCCTCTAAGCTCTGGACATTTTCTCTGATTGCCCCCATGCCTGAAATGTGCTCTATCTTCATCATTGCCTCTTTGCTTTCCTGGCTTTATTCAAGTCCCAACTAATATCCCATCTTCTATAGAACACATTCCCCAACCACTATTAATTCCAGTGCTTCTCTTTGTTAGTTTTTATTCTCTACATAGCTTGTTTTATTTATATTTATTTGCATTGTCTCCCCACTTAGATGGTAGGCACCTATTAGATTGCCTCTCCCATTAGATTATAAGTTCCTCAAGGACAGGGACTGTCTCTAGTCTCTTTTTTATACCCAGTGCTTAGCACAGTGTCTGGTATGAGAAGGAATTAATAAGTGTTTATTGATTAATATATTGGTTACATTTCATTGATCCTAGTGCCTTTGCATGTATTGTCCACCTCACACATACCCCCTTAGTTAGGATGTACTTGTTCTTCATTGATGTCTTTTAAAATCTTTGCTGTTGGGGCAGCTAGGTGGCGCAGTGAATAAAGCACTGGCCCTGGATTCAGGAGTTCCTGAGTTCAAATCCGGCCTCAGACACTTGACACGTACTAGCTGTGTGACCCTGGGCAAGTCACTTAACCCCCATTGCCCCACAAAAAAAAAAATAAAATAAATAAAATAAAATCTTTGCTGTTATCTAATACTCAGCTCAATCTCTGCCACCTGCATGAGACCTTTCTTCCTTCTCTAGTTGGTAAGGCTTCTTCTGAAAACTGACATGTATTTTATGAATATGTTTTTCCCCTGAGAAGCTAAAAACTTCCTGAAGGCAGGAATTATTTTATTTTTTTCTTTGTATTTGCAGCACCTAACATATTAAATATTTGACAAGTACCTGTCAGTTGATGGATTAATCCTTTTAGCAACCCTTTAAGGCAGAATGTTGGAAAAGGGAAGGGAAGAAAGGCAATGAATCTTTACTGGTATTTATTAAGTACCAAGAACTATTCTAAGTGATTTTTACAAATATTATCTCATTTGATCCTCACAACAATCCTGAAAGGTAGTTACTATTACCATCTCAGGTTTTATGTAAAGTGAGACTTCCTGATGAATAGAGATATCCAAAAGGAGAATGGATTTTAGGAGGTGGTCTGCTTCTTCCCAGTATTCATTTTCATTTTCTTTACTTTTCTTTTTATTAATTAATTTATTTTTTTGGTGAGGCAATTGGTTAAGTGACTTGCCCAGGGTCACACAGCTAGTAAGTGTTAAGTGTCTGAGGCCAAATTTGAACTCACATCCTCCTGACTCCAGAGCCGGTGCTCTATCCACTGTGCCCCCTAGCTGCCCCCCTCAGTATTCATTTTCAAAGAAATACAGGCTGAACAATTGGGAAAATGCATCAGAGTAAATACTTTCTAAGATCCTTTCCAACACCGTGAGTCTGTGACTTTGTCACTTGTCCAAGATCCCAAAGCTATTAAGTGACAAGAAAAACCAAGGCTTGAACTCATGTCTGCTGGCTTCAAATTTACTGTTCATTCTACCCTGATGCCTTACAGGAGAGCATTCATAACAGAAAGGGTCATAATCAGACCTAATTATAATTAGGTCAAATGATATTTGAAGTATCTGTGTAATTCTGGTCACTCCATTTAAAGAGAGATACCGACATGGTGGGAGATCCAGTGAATTGCAACCAAGATGGAGAAGTCATATGGAACCATGAACTAGAAAGGAAAAATTGAAGAAAAAAAGATACTTACAGATAAGAAAGCTCTGTCTGAGTGTCTGTCTGTCTGTCTGTCTCTTTCTCTCTTGCATGCAGTGCATTATTGGAATAAAAATTGTCTGCAAATATTTGGAAGACTTTTTACGTAAAATATAGATTAATTTCAATGTAGGGCCAGAAGGTTGTACTTAAATAATGACTGGAATATATGGGGAGGTAGATAGGCTTGTTTCAGCATACGAAAGCCCTTTCCAAAAATTAGTATTGTTTAATAAGAGAACAGATTGCCCTTTATGATATCGTGAATGCTCCTGATTCCCCATCACTGCAGGTATCAGGGAAAGGCTAGATCATTGTTATCAGGGATGTTGTGGTAGGGAATTCCTGGATTGAGTAGAAGATCTGATATTCTCTAAGCATCTTCCAACTAAGAGCTTTTCTACCCCTTTAGACTCTCTTACTCTAGGTTCTCAGTGCATAGATTTAGTGAAGTACATTTTGACTGGCAGCATTCTAATTGATTCTCCTTGTCTTCACATGGAGCTTCTACAAAGCATCTTCTTAAATTGGCCTTGGAATTTAATCAGTAATTCTTAGTTCAGAACTCTTTCAAGCATAGCATGTCCTCTGAAGAACCTTAAATGCATTTTCTTTCTCTTTCTCCTTCTTCTGATGGATTCTAATGAAAGTTCAGTTTCAATGTTACTTTAAAATCATAATTTTTGATGTGAGGCCTTAATTTTCCATATTCTATTACCTTTTCACATGGTAAAAAATAGGCCAGGAATCTTGAAAAAGCTTGCTGTCAAAGGAGTTGCAGGAATGGATGGGAGAAAATAGAGGCTGAAGGAATGATAGTAGGAAGTGATGGGAGAGTTTAAGATACAAGTGCCAGGAAAAAAGCAACAAAACTCTTCATAGGAGTCCTCTTCTCTTTGACTGGCCCCAGGAAAATACTCACTACACACCTTGAGTTGTTTCCTCTCCTTTTAAAAAGTGTCCAAGCAATATTATTTATTTCTTTTTTCTTCTTTTTTTTCTTTTTTTTTTTTTAGTGAGGCAATTGGGGTTAAGTGACTTGCTCAGGGTCACACAGCTAGTAAGTGTTAAGTGTCTGAGGCCCAATTTGAACTCAGGTACTCCTGATTCTAGGGCCTATGCTCTATCCACTGTGCCACCTAGCTGCCCCAGTATTATTTATTTTAAAGTTTAATTCGGTCTTGCCAATTTTATTTTTATTTGAGAATTTTATGCCATTCATGAAATAATTAGAAATACACTGGGCAGCAGGACAGTATTAGAAAATCAGAGAGGAAATACTTGCAATAATACATAAGGATGTTATGAATTTCAGTAAATGGCTTATCTCTTTTATTCCCAGGTTAGTATTATTTACCTCCTTCCACCTTAAATTGGTATTTTTCTACATGGTTCTTCTAGCTTGTTCTTAATTTTTTATTTTAATTTAATTTAATTTTTTTGCAGGGCAATGAGGGTTAAGTGACTTGCCCAGGGTCACACAGATAGTTAAGTGTCAAGTGTCTGAGGCCAGATTTGAACTCAGGTCCTCCTGAATCCAGGGCCAGTACTTTATCTTCCGCACCACTTAGCTGCCCCCTTAGTCTTTTTAAATCTAATATCTTAGTCCTTTCTTTTGACTTTTACCCTTCTCCTTTAGCTCTTTCAGAAAAGCCCCATCCAACTTTTTTAACCTGACTTCTTCTTAGTCTTGCATCAAAGATGAAACCTTTTCCATGGCTTCCAGTGAATATCTGCTCATCATCATGGTCAGTAAACACATATTGATTCCAAGTGTTTCAAAAATATATATGGGGAAAAATATAACCAACATATTCTAGAAAGCCACATGTTAAGCTTTGTAAAAAACATTTTAAATATGATTTGTTGTTATAGTCAAATACCATGATGTAACTTATTAATTGTATAAAGATTTTAGAAGATGAATATTTCCAGTCTGGTTTTGTGGAACTTCCAACTCCAATCAGGTGTTTGGTCCCACTAGCCCTTGAAATAACCTCCTAAGAGTAAACTATTCAGGGGCAGTTAGGTGGCGCAGTAGATAAAGTGCTGGTCCTGAATTCAGGAGGACATGAGTTCAAATTTGGCCTCAGACACTTGACACTTACTAGCTGTGTGACCCTGGGCGAGTCACTTAACCCTTATTGCCCTACAAAATTTTTTTTAAAAAGAATAAACTATTCACAGCTGGCCTCTGCCTGAATCAGTGGGGACAGGTTGCATTCTTGTCTTCCTGCAATAAATATTTTTTGTTATTGTAACTTCTTCTCTTGCCATAATTTACATTTCTTAACAGAATAATTCTTAAAAAACAGAACCTCTCATAACCTGCTCTTTCTGGCAAGTCTAGAATCTTTCTTCTGCCTTGCAACTCTTTGAAATTGCAGAATATAGTGTTTGACCTCAGTGGCCCAAGAACAAATAAAACCAATATCCAGACTTGCCCAGGAAGACACAGCTGGTATCTGAAACCAGATCTGAACTCACGTCTTCCTGATTCCAGCACTGGCACTCTATCCACCGTGCCACCTAGGTGCAGTGTGTCGGTCATTTGCTGTGCCCACTGCTTTCCCAGTCAGTTGAAATGAATCTCTGTTTGTTTCCATTCTTAATGTCCTAGTTTTTTAGTCAATAGTTAATCTGATAAAATCAAGAACTAATGGATTAAACTTCTCAGGTAGGACAATTGTTTTTCTAAGGGGAACACACTGAAAAAATGCTTTGACTGAAGGGTAACACTTAATTTTAAGTAATATGATAATCTTAGAGAGTAGAGATTTTGAAAAAAAATGTTGTGTGCTTCTTAAATTGCCCCACCAAGGCAGGCGTTCATCCCTCTAAGGGAGGAGAATCTTCTATACATCATAGAACTAAACCCATATATTTAGTTGAAAGGAAACTTAAAGGTCATATAGTCTGACTCCTTCCTTCTACCAGCACAGAAACAAGTCCAGTAGGAATAAAATATTGTTTACAAGGTCCACAAATACTCAATGGTAGACTTAGGATTTGAACCCACAAACCCTCAACTCCAAAGTCAGTAGTCTTTTCATGGTACCACAGTATATATGGTGAGAATCATACAATGTCAGAGCTATAAGGATCTTTAGATTCTTAGATAACATCTAGTCTAAACACTCATCTTCCAGCTGATGAATCTAAGCCTTAGAAGGGCTAAGTGACTAGCCAAAGATTATATAGCTAGCTGTGACAAAGCCCAAAATAGTGTTGAGGTTTCCTGATGCTTAGTAATCATTCTTTCTCTTCTTGTCAGCTAGACTCATCATCTTAGCCTTCTGTTTCCCCTGTTCCTCATGTCTGTTATGCCCAGAGCTTCTTTGCTACCTCTATCCAAAGCTGACCACCCACTCCTAACCAGCTCCATACCTTTAAAATACATTCAAAAGGCACATCTGTGTTTCTGGGCATGTGTCCACATGAAAGCAGAGAAAACACTGTATGATCTGACTCTTGTTCTTTCAAAATTTGTCTATTGCCAATAGATCTCTGAATGTGTAGTATAAACTTCCTCTGTTATAAAAATGAAGAAAAAGCAGGCACAGAGCACCAAGCAGGGAACCCAAATGTTAAGCAAAGGTAATACAGAAATGGCAACTGTCCCTTGGGATAGAACTAGCCAAAGACATCAATGCCTTCTGTTTGTGAGACATCAGACCTACTAATAAGTGCAAAGAGCCATTTGTAAGCCTCCCACATAATACTCTGTTCACATGGTATCCAACTGTGCGTTGGTTTTTCAGGGATTAAAAATCAAAAAGCTTGACTCATGCTCACTGTGGTACTATCTTCCAGTCTGTTGTGTTGGATTTCTTTGTCTCAGTATAAAGAGGACATAACTAACTACCTACCTGAAACTATCTGTCTGTTGTGATCATACCAGCATGCCTTGGATGAATAGGAAGTACAAGGTAGAAGTATGTGCATTTACTTTTCTTGTTCAGAGATGTCTTCACATCAAACAATAGGAGAAGGAAAACAGAAATTTAAAATTTTTAAAGGGCTGTTTCTCCTTTGGTGGATCTGTGATCTCAGTGTGGTTACTCTTTCCCCTTCATGTCATGGAGTGTATATTCCACTGGCCTCAGAGTTACAAAGAACTAAATTTTACCTCTTGACACTTGCTACCGATTTGACCATGTCATCCAAATCACTTTACTGCTCAGTCTCAGTTTCCTAAACTGTAAAATAATAAATAATGCCTTTAGTGCCGATTTCACAGGTTTGTTGTAAGGTTAAGATAAAATTCTATACTTAAACACTTTCAAGCATTCTATTAATACTTGGTATCAACACCCTTCTCTGACCTCGATCTTTATCCTCATATTTATCATCCTAATCTCTCCCAGCATCTAGCAGTATCATTACCTTGAGTGAATCTTGTCTATTTCTTTCTCCATAGAAGACCTACAAAATGAAAGTTCTCTTTTGGTTCTTTTAATTTTTCATGGATATTCATTCTTTTGACCTGGGTCTGACTTATGCTAGTCCTCTGGTAGCCTAGATTTGTTAATGGAACAAAATGACACCAAAGTACATTTACTTAGGTGTAGGAGAAGGTTATTCAGTGAGGATGGAAGATATCTGGAGATTATTTAACTGAACAAAGCTGCCTTGCTTGAATTTCCCATTGTTTTCAAACAGGCAAGCATCAAAGGTCTTCTGGAGCTCCTCATAATGACTAGATGACTAGAAAGTTATGTCAGGGCCAGAGCCAAGATGGTGGAGGACAGGCAGTAACTCCTCAGAGCTCTCTCCCAAATCCCTCTAAATCTGATTTGACTAAACTATCAACTCAGTGAAACAAAAATTTTGTTTTCTGGTTGAAGAGCAAGCAGTCTTGGGGTGGTTTTCAGACTATAGCACAGGCCAGGTGTATGTGCCTCTCCTTAAACTGTACCATGTGGGACCCCCTGAAGTTTGGGACAGTGCAGCCTGGAAGCAGTGCCCCACTTTTTTTTTTCCCTATGTGGCAATGAGGGTTAAGTGACTTGCCCAGGGTCACACAGCTAGTAAGTGTCAAATGTCTGAGGCTGATTTGAATTCACGTCCTACTGAATCCAGGGCTGGTGCTTTATCCACTGTGCCACCTAGATGCCCCCTAGAGCCCCACTTTAAGAAGGAGTAAAGCCAAGTAAAAGATGGGCAAGATGGACAGAGAAAGATGTGGACCATAGGAAGTCTCTTTAGTGACAAGAAAGATGAAGGTGCACCCTCAGAAGAGGATAGCAATGCAAGGGCCCCTACATCCAAAGCTTCCAAGAAAAATATGAATTGGTCTCAGGCCATAGAGGCACTCAAAAAGGACTTTGAAGGTAAAATAAGAAAGGTAGAGGAAAAAATGGAAAGAGAAATCAAAGAGATGCAAGAAAGTCATGAAAAAAGTCAACAGCTTGAAAAACCAAATGGAAAAGCTCTTTGAAGAAAGTAATTGCCTAAGAATTAGGATTGAACAAATGGAAGCTAGTGATTTTATGAGAAACCAAGGCACAATAAAGCAAATACAAATGAATAAAAAATAGAGGGCAATGTGAAATATCTTCTTGGAAAAACAGATGACCTGAAAATTAGATGCAGGAGAGATAATTTGAAAATTATTAGACTACCTGAAAATCATGATGAAAACAAGAGCTTAGACATCATCTTCCAAGAGATTGTCAGGGAAAATTGTGCTGATATTTTAGAAACAGAAGATAAAATAGAAATTGAAAGCATCCACTGATCACCTCCTGAAAGAGATCCCAAAATGAAAACTTCCAGGAATATTATAGCCAAATTCCAGAGCTCCCAGGTCAAGGAGAAAATATTGTTAAGTGGCCAGAAAGAAACAATTCAGGTACTATGGAGCCACAGTCATGAAAGCACAAAATCTACCAGCTTCTACATTAAAGTATCTGAGAGCATGGGATATGATAGTCCAGAGAGCAAAGGAGTTGGGAGATATGATAGTCCAGAGAACAAAGGAATTGGGATTAAAACCAAGAATCACCTACCAGCAAAACTTTGTATAATCTTTCAGGAGAAATAAGGGGACTTCAATGAAAAAGAGGACTTTCAGGTATTTGTGATGAAAAGACCTGAACTGAATAGAAAATTTGACTTTCAAATACAAGACCCTAGAGAAGCATAAAAAGGTAAACAGGAAAAAAAAATAATGAGAGATGTTTAAAGGTTAAACTGTTTACATTCCTACATGGGAAGATGATACGTCTAACTCATAAGAACTTTCTCAGGATTAGGGTAGATGGTAGGAATAAATTTAGACAGAGGGCACAGAGGGGAATTGATTATGAAGGTATGGTATCTGTAAAGCATTTTTTGTTTATCTTTGTGTGTGTGTGTGTGGGAAGGGTGTGGTTGGGGTTGGTTGGCATACCTGGAGTCGAGCAGTGCGTGAGTGTCTTGTGTCTGAGGCCAGATTTGGCTCAGGTTCTCCTGGATCCAGGGTGTGTACTTTGTCCACTGTATCACCTAGCAGCTCCATGATGACAGCTTTAGGGTAAAATTGAGGGGTGAGAGGATTGCACTGTGGAGGGATTAGGGGAGAGGTAGAATGGGGTGAAATCCCACATTAAAGAACCAGGAAAGGGCTTATGGAGTAGGGGGAGAGATGGGGGAAGAGCAGGGCAGTGAATCAGCCTTACACTCATCAGAATTGGCTCAAAGACCTTAATTTCATCAGAGTTGGCTCAGGAAGGGAATAACATACACACATCTATCGGGTGGAATAATCTATCTAACCTTGCAGGAGGGTAGGAGGGGATAGGGATAAAGAGGCAGAGGTGAAAGAACGGAGGGCAGATTGGAGGAGGGGGAAGTCAAAAGAAAAACACTTTTGAAAAGGGATAGGGTGAGGGGCAGCTAGATGGCGCAGTGGATGGAGCACCGGCCCTGGAGTCAGGAGGACCTGAGTTCAGGTCCGGCCTCAGACACTTGACACTTGCTAGCTGTGTGACCCTGGGCAAGTCACTTAACCCCGGTTGCCTCACTAAAAAAAAAAAAAAAAAAACCAAAAAAAAAAAAAAAAAAGAAAAGGGATAGGGTGAAAGAAGATAGAAAATACAGTAAATAGAACAAGGGAGGGAATAGTATGGAGGGAAACAGTTAACAATAGTAACTGAAAAAATTTTGAAGCAGAGGCAAGAGTAACATAAGAGGATGATGATGATGATGAAGATTGATACATTGAAGGATTGATGAAGATGAGAATTGATTGAGGAGTATTGCTTGATGATAAGGACTGATTGATGATGATGAGGTTTGATTGATGAGGAGGATTTATTGATGATGATTGATGATGATGATAAAACATGGTACTTACTTTGCTGGGCTACTGTGAAGAAAATTCTTTGTCAGGTATAAGGTACTATATAAATGTTATCTATTACTGTTATTGCAAGAATTAACCTCATGGGTTAATTGTAAGGAAATCTCTCTTTAAAATACTATATAAATATAGTTTACTATAAAAAATGATGTGCAGAATGCTATCAGAAATACCTAAAAAGACTTGCATGAGCTGAGGCAACGTGAATTGTACTGTATACAAAATTACAGCAATATTGTGAGATAATCTCCTGTGAATGACTTGGTTATTTTCAGCAATGCAATGATCTAAGCCAACTCTGAAGGTCTTATGAAAAATGCAGTCCATCTGCAGAGAGAGAACTGATGGTGACTGAATATAGATTGAAGCATATTTTTTTTATTAGTTCCTTTATCTGACATTTTGTTTTTGTCTGTTTACTTTCACAACCTGGCTAATGTGGAAATGTTTTGCATTACTGCTCATGTATAGCTTGTATTGAATTGCTTGAGTTCTTGGGGGAGGGGATGGGAGGAAGAGAATTTGGAGGACAAAGTTTTAAAAAATTCATGTCAAAGTTTGTATTTACATGTAATTTGGGAAAATACAATTTTGAATTAAAATAAAATTCAATACCACCACTCATCAAACCAGGTTGTCAGAAAATATTAATAGATTTTGAAACCTTATTCACTGCTGATTTAACATTATGATTTTAAAGAAATATCAATGTGCAAAATCAGATAAATGAAATGAGTGTATAAAAAAAAAGTTAAGTCAGAAACCTGAGTCTTTAGCCACCTGAGCCAACTAAATATTAAAGATAGTATCAATAGCTTCTACAGAAAACAACACAACACAAAACAAGACAAACTTGCCACACTTTCATGGGAACAGAAATATGGTTATGGTTGCTAAAAACTTGAGCTGTCCCAAATTTATCTCATTATTTTTCCATTTTTTTCTCAGCCATATATATCTTTGATGATGTGGCACACAGTGTAGCATGGTGGGAAGTACACTGGACCTGGAGTTATGAAACCTGGATCTCAATTTGTCTGCTGCTTATTCCCTGTGAGATCTTGGGCAAGTCAGTTAACCTCTCTAGACCTCAGTTTTTTCATCTGTAAAAGGAGGAGCTTGAACTACATGGCTTCTAAGAATATTTCCAACTCTAATACTATGATAGAGTCTTTTCCCACTACTACTTGAATGAAAGCTATCATTGGTAATATGCTGCAGCCCACCAGGTGTATCCATTGCCCTTTGAATCACCTGCAAATGTGATTATTCTGAGACTGTGGTGTTCCATGTTTCATAGCCATATGGCTCCCCTATTCAAGGTCAGTGTTATTCAAGGGAAAATATTGGTATTTAAAAATGTGGGTTAAGGGAAATTTAATAACACAAAAGACAGTGCCAGTTCTAATAGGTTTATGTTAAAGTTTAAGAGTAAAGGGAATTATAACAACACATAATGACATAGCCACTCATAACTGACTTGGGACTGGCCAATTTTAAAATAATAAGCTTTGCTTTACTTATTCATAAGCTACTTTTGTTTCAGATTAAATTACTTCCCAAAGGAGGTCCAATACATAGATGATAAAGGTGTCTATCCACCTGTTTTTATTTTTGTTGTCATGGGGAGAAGGGGTCAAAGAAATCTGTCAACCAAAAATGTGCCCCTTCTTAGAATTCACTCACCACAGTACCTAAAATCCTTTCCATTAAAACAATTCTTTTGAGTTCAGGCAAGATTTCTAAAATGCCTTTATTAAAGAGCAAATATGCAAATGTATTAATATCAATAACTTACATGCTTTAGACCAAAAATATTTGTTAGATTAAGTGATATAAAAATAAAGAGCATCCTGAGAGAATTGAAAATAAGATATGCATACTTTTAAAAACTAATAAATATTTTTATTTATAGTTTTGAGTTCCAATTTTTATCACTCCTTCCCTCCCTTTGTGCCCCTCTCCCTGAGGTGGTAAGCAATCAGGTATGTATTATATATGTACGATTATGTAAAACATTACTATATTAATCATTTTGTAAAAGAAAATGAATTTAAAAAATGAAAGAAAGTGAAAAATTGTATGATTCAGTCTGTGTTCCATCAATATCAGTTCTTTCTTTGTAGGTGGATAATATGTTTCATCAATAGTCCTTTGGGATTGTCTTGGTCATTGTATTCTTGAGAATAGTTGTAATTTGCAGTTCTTCATCAAACAACATTGCTGTCTCTGTGCACAATGTTCTCTTGGTTCTGCTCACTTCACTATATATCAGTTCATACAAATCTTTCCAGGACTTTCTGAAATCATTCTGCTTGTCATTTCTTATAGAACAATA
Source organism: Dromiciops gliroides (assembly GCF_019393635.1). Lineage (NCBI taxonomy): Eukaryota > Metazoa > Chordata > Mammalia > Microbiotheria > Microbiotheriidae > Dromiciops > Dromiciops gliroides. Next base: position 350,193,781 of record NC_057861.1, read on the forward strand.
ATATTCCATCACCATCATATACCATAGCTTGTTTAACCATTCTCCAACTGATGGGCATTCCTTTGATTTCCTATTCTTAGCCACCACGAAAAGAGCTGCTACAAATATTTTTGTTCAAATAAGTCTTTTTCTCTTTTTGGGGATGTCTTTGGGATATTAACCTAGCAGTGGTATTGCAGAATCAAAGGATATGCACAGTTCCATATCCCCTTTGGGCATAGTTCCAAATTGCTCTCCAGAATGGTTGGATCTTTTTACAGCTTTTCGACATACCCTCCAACATCCAAATTTTTACGTCGTTGTTATATTTGCCACTCTGATAGGTGTGAGATAATACCTCAGAATTGTTTTAATTTGCATTTCTCTGATCAATAGTGATCTAGAGCATTTTTCATATGATTATAATTTTGATTTCTTCATATGAAAACTACCTATTAATATCCTTTGACCATTTATCAATTGGTGAATGATTTGTATTTTTATGAATTTGACTCAGTTCTCTATATAATTCAGAAGTGAGACCTTTATCAGAAATATTTGTTTCCAAAATTCTTTCCCAGATTTCTGTTTCCCTTATAATCTTGGTTATATTATATTTATTTGTGCAAAATCTTTTTAAATTTTATATATTCAAAATGATCTATTTTACATTTTATTTTACTCTCTATATCTTCTTTGGTCCTACATTTTTCCTCTGCCCATAAATCAGGCAGATAAATGATTCCATGTTCTCTTAATTTGCTTACAGTAACATACTTTATGTTTAAATCATGTACCCATTTTGACCTTATTTTAGAAGATACACATACTTGAAGTAGAAAAGGAACACCAGAATGGTTTAGAGCAGGGCTTCTTAAACCTTTTCTACTCATGATCCCTTTTATTTTGCCTGAGAAATATTTACATGAACCTGGAAATACAGGTATATAAAATAGGTATACATAACTTTTTACTGTTGCCAATTTTTGTGACTGCCATATTCTGTTATGTGACCCCAGATGGGGTTTAAGGAGCTTTGATTTAGAGCATGGGATAGGACTGAGAATGACAGTTCTGAATTGGTTATTTTCTTGTAATTTCTCATATTGGTAGACTGAATAGGGTGACTGCATTATGGAGAGTGAGATTTGGGAAATTAATTCTGCCAGGAGGAAGGCTTCTTTCTTTCTTTCTTTCTTTCTTTCTTTCTTTCTTTCTTTCTTTCTTTCTTTCTTTCTTTCTTTCTTTCTTTCTTTCTTTCTTTCTTTCTTTCTTTCTTTCTTCTTTCTTTCTTTCTTTCTTTCTTTCTTTCTTTCTTTCTTTCTTTCTTTCTTTCTTCTTTCTTTCTTTCTTTCTTTCTTTCTTTCTTTCTTTCTTTCTTTGGTGAAGCAATTGGGGTTAAGTGACTTGTCCACGGTCACACAGCTAGTAAGTGTTAAGTCTCTGAGGCCGGATTTGAACTCAGGTTCTCCTGAATCCCGGGCTGGTACTCTATCCACTGGGCCACCTAGCTGCCCCAGGAGGAAGGTTTCTAAAAGTGGATCAGTATGTGAAGGGGACGTTTCAAAGAAAAATTCACTTATAATTTATGGATTTATTTACCTTAGTCCAGTGTACTAGGTGATATTCCAAAATTATTAGCAGAACTGATCTATTTCAATATTACAGAGTAGAATAGAGATTATTTTAAAATCTCGATCCAGATACATCTTACTAAATTGTCCTGATGTAAGCTGGTAGAATTCCCATAAAGGTAAAGTAAAGACTAAGAGAAGCATCTAGAAGACTTCTGGACAAGATGGCGCTCTGAATGGAGACAAACTATCCCATTTCCACATATCTCTTCTAGCAAAAAATATGAAATCCTTCTGTGTCAATTAATAATCAAGAAATTCCATAGGAAAAAATAGTAAGTGACTTCTACTTAAGAATTTCTTCCACTAGCACAAAAATATATCTAAAAATTGTCAGGTAATAGAAAAAGGGGCCAACAAGTAAGTCAGTGCTGTATAGTCAAATAAGCTTAGACTCCCAGCAGACATGTTTAGCTTGCAGCGCTCTGTGTCCAGAGGCAGCAAGAGAGGTATGCTCTTAGTGAAAGCCCCTTCATTGTCAAAAAGCTTCAGGGTAGGGACCTTCGAAGCCTAAGGTAACAACAGCTACTAGAATAGTGAAACAGTATTCAGGTCAGGCTGTTCCAGGTCCCTGGGAGCTCTGAGGTCCCTAGCACACTATTTTGTAAGGCCATAGAAAGCCCTGGAGATTGATGTCTCATAAAAATCTTATGCTAATTTTTTCTGTACTATAGTATGCAATAATCTGGATCTGATGACTTAAATTCCTTAGTGGTTATCTTAACTTCATTTTTAACCCTTACCTATACTATGAATCCTTCAAAATATTGATCAGTTTCTTCTTCCATAACATGAATAATGTGGAACTTTGTCTAACATGATGATACATGTATAACCTATACCAGAATGCTTGCTGTCTTAGGGAGGGGTCTTAGGAAGGGATGGAGAAAATTTTGGAACTCAAAAATCTTATAAAAATGAATGTTGCGGGGCAGCCAGGTGGCGCAGTAGATAAAGCACCGGCCCTGGATTCAGGAGTACCTGAGTTCAAATCCAGCCTCAGACACTTGACACTTACTAGCTGTGTGACCCTGGGCAAGTCACTTAACCCCCATTGCCTTGCAAAAAAACAAAAAACAAAAACAAAAAAAATGAATGTTGAAAACTATCTTTACATTTAATTGGAAAAACACTATTAAGTATAAAATACAGATCAGTAATCTTGACTTGGATTCTTGGGGAAAAATAATAGGATGATTAAGAAATACAAAATATAAGAGATGATTGATGAATATTTTGAAAAGGAAATAATGATCACAAAGAGCCAATATGGTTTTATAAAAAAAATGTCATGCCAGACCAAACACATTTCTTTGTTTAATGTGACTAATAAACTGTTAGAATACAGTAGTTTTTGAAATATAAATTGCCTAGCTCCAAGCAAAACATTTATCAAAGTTGGCCATGCTATTCTTATTAAAATTAGGAAGAAACACAGACTAGATGATATTATAATTGGTTGGAATTGGAACTTTTTCAATACAGCTTTCCTCAATACATCTGACCATTCTTTCCAATTATCTATTCTCCCTCTTCTTACCCCCTCTTTTTTTCAGCCTCTTTCTCTCTTACTTCCCTGGTATGAGGGCTTGCTGAGCCCTTTTCTTTCTTTTTTTTTTTAAGTGAGGCAATTGGGGTTAAATGACTTGCCCAAGGTCACACAGTTAGTAAGTGTTAAGTGTCTGAAGCCGGATTTGAACTCAAGTACTCCTGATTCCAGGGCCGGTGCTCTATCCACTGCACCACCTAGCTGCCCCTTGCTGAGCCCTTTTCAAAGCTGTTCATCCATATTTGTTATCCACCTTACCCCATTCTCACCTGTGGCTCCAAGGAGCTATATAGCATGTGCAATACCTATATTCTGGTAAACCATCTTGGCAGATGAGCTAAACCAGATTGAGGGTAACTAACAGGCCTCAAAACCTGTCATTAAGGTAGACTGATGTCCAGCCAAAACATTTGCAGATTTTACCTGTCAGAATGGGTGGTTGAGAGCAATCTGTTGCAAGGGTCATGAAGCAGCTAAAGCCAGCACTGTGGAGCATGGACCAACATCATAGATGCCAAGGTCATCTTGACTTTTGTCTCACCACTGGACTTTGATGACTCAGGAAGAGAGAGTGAAGCTGATGGTTTTGTACGACTCTGCCTCACTTCAATCCCATTCATACACAAAGCAAGATGTCACCTGTGATGTCATTAGTCCTCTTCAAAAATGGAGGATGAACATATAGTTCTCTCTTCCATACGGCACCAAGGTTTTGATATATTGTGGCTTGGCATAGGAAATTAAATGGGAATTTTTTTCAGAATTTTGCAGAAGCCACAGATGACACACAGAAAAAGTTTAGAAATTCAGAAATGCATTATATAGAAATATAAATATATATACACACATATATAATACACACACATATATACATATATGTATGTGTGTGTATATATATATATGTGTGTGTGTGTGTGTGTGTGTGTGTGTGTGTGTGTGTGTGAGAGAGAGAGAGAGAGAGAGAGAGAGAGTATTGTATATATCAACCCAGATTTTATAATAAGGTACTGTAAACACCCCATAAAAGAAAAAAATATATAACAGACTTCTTTGATAGGAAGGGAGAGCCAAAACATTTTAAACAGATTTTCCAGATCATGGGGGTGCTCCATCCCTAACCCCTGCAATGTGGAAGGGATAACTGTACTCTTTTCACTTTGAACCAGTTCAAATCAGAGTGAGGTTGAAGCCCTGATCCCCACTCTATTTTCTCTTCTATTATAAAACCTTTCATTGCATACCCTTTTTATGTAAGATAATTTCCCCCATTTTTCCTCCTCCCACTCTCCCAGTGCATTCTACTTTCTCATCCTTTAATTTTTTTTGAAATCATACTAACATAATAGACTCACATTCATGCCATCTGTCTAAGCAGACTCCTTCTAACTGCCCCAATGATGATAATGTTCTTAGAAGTTACATGAAATCTTCCCATATGGAAATATAAACAGTTGAACCTTACTAAGTCCCTTATGGTTTCTCACGCATGTTTACTTTTTATGTCAAATTTTCTATTCATCTCTGTTCTTTTCATCATAAATGATTGAAAGTTCCTTGTTTCATTAAATGTTTATTTTCCCCCTTCAGGATAATATTAATTTTTGTTGGGCAGGTAATTCTTGACTGTAATACTAGCTTTTTTTGCTTCCTAGAAAATCATATTCTAATATGTCTGCTCCTTTAGAATGATAACTGCTAAATCTTCTATGATTCTGACTATAGATAAATGATATTTAATTATTTCTTTCTTGCTTCCTGTATTATTTTCTCCTTGACCTGGGAGTTCTTGACTTTGGGTACAATAATCCTTGGATTTTCCAGTTGGGGATTTTTTTTCAAGAGGTAACTGGTGGATTCTTTCAATTTCTACCTTTCCCTTGGGTTCTATGATCTCTGGGCAGTTTTCTTTTATATTTAAAAAATATTAAGTTTAGGATTTTTGTTTTATCTTGCTTTTCAGTAGTTCAATAATTCCTAAATTTTCTTTTCTTCATCTGTTTTCCAGTTTAGTTGTATTTTCTATGAAATTTCAATTTTCTTCTATTTAAAAAAATATTTTGACTTTATTTTTTCTTGATGTATCATGGAGTCGTTGCCTTGCACATGGCCAATTCTAATTTTTAAGGAGTTATTTTCTTCAGTGAGGTTTTGCCCATCTTTTACCACTTGGCCAATTCCTATTTGAAAGGAATTATTTTGTTCAGTCTTCTTTTCCCCCCTCTTTTACTAAACTGTTAATTCTTTTTTCATAATTTTCTTGCAGAGCTTTCAATTATTTTTTTCAAATTTTTCCTCTATGACTCTGATTTAAGTAATTTTTTTCTCTGCCCCCCTCCTCCCACCTTTCTCTAGCTCTTCTAGAAATTCTTTTTCAACTTGTATCATCAATATACATTTTCTTTGAAGCTTTGCTTATAGATTTTCCCAAGTCATTGTCTTCTTCTGAATGTGTATATTGAGCTTCTCTGCCACCGCAATAGCTTTTTTTATGATCAGCTTATTTTTCATTGTTTGCTCATTTTTCCAGCATACCTCTTTTTTCTCTTTTTTTTCCTTTTCTTTTCTTTTTTTTTTTTTTTTTTGCGGGGCAATTGGGGTTAAGTGACTTGCCCAGGGTCACACAGCTAGTAAGTGTTAAGTGTCTGAGGCTGGATTTGAACTCAAGTCCTCCTGAATACAGGGCCAGTGCTCTACCCATTGCATCACCTAGCTGCCCCCAGCATACTTTTTGACTTTAGACTTATGTTAAAGTTAGGTTCTCCTCACCTCTGGGGGTGAAGGGTACGTCTGGCTTAAGCTTTTGTCTTTTATGGTTTTTTGCTTTCACAGCTTGATCAGGGGGTCTGTAGATTTTTCATGCTTCCCATCTAATATGATCCATAGAGAAATCTGATTTCTAGCCTCCTTGCTCTAAGCACAGGAAGGGACCCTGATCCTTGGTGACTAAGTCCATATTTCTCCATGCTGGAAATGCAACCTGAAATTCAGTGATGTGTGAGAGAACTGCCAGATGGTACCCGTTCCCTTACCCACTGTTAGCAAAGGGTCCCCTGGGATCTCTTTCTCACCAGATGCTCAATTTCCTTGCCATCCTTTGGCATTGCTTTTACCTCACAGCCCACAAACAGTGTTATTTCTACTACATTCTGCTTCAGTTGTGCCACCACCATGCTTCTGGCTATCCTCTACCCCAGTGTCCACAGACCTCTTTTTCCATCTTTCTAATTTACCTTGGGCTAGGAAAATTATTCACCTTGACTTTTTCTTTACTTTCATGCTCCATACTCTATTCAGTGCTTTCTTTCTAAAGTCATTTTAGGAGGGGTTGAGGGGGGAGTTGGGTTTAGCAGTTGTGACCTTTCACTTCACCATATTGATTCCAACCCATTGCCAGGTAACTCTCTAAGATTTTAAGTTGCACAGCAGTTCCTGACTCATTGATTGAAGGGATTTCTTTACTGGCAATTCCCAACACCAATGAGAAAAGGAGGCATGGGCAAAACACCCTGTTAATCTAGTCCCTGTATGCTTCTTAGTAAAACCTACAAGCAATAAGGTATGCTGATTTGTAGGAACTAGAATAGAAGTAAAAACATGTTGTCTCTGCCTCCAGAGAATGGGGATCTGCTATGAAGAGTTGGATAGTGAGTTGATAAGAAAGATATAGGGTTTCCTAGCAGCAGTGAGGATCCAGCTAAGGTTGTGTAACACAAATATGTAATTGATCCAGTCAGAATGGTTGTATGATTTTCTCTACCTTTGTTCAACAGCACATGTGTAGTAGCAAAAGTGAGAGATGGTGGGAATGATCCTAATATGAGGCTTGGCTAAGCATAATTGATGATGTGATAGCAGGGCTAAGGATTTAAGAGGATGAGGTAGAGTTGAATTGGTTCAGCAAGGGGTCAAGATGGAAAGAAGAGTAAAAAGTGGCTAGTTTAGGAGAGATGGCTTGGGAGAGAATTGAGGGATCAAAGAATTTGAAATAATAGTAGGAACAAAGAGTAAGATTCTGTAAGGGAAGGCAGAAGAAGAGGTGAAAAGCCAATAGATTGTGGTTGGATAAGGAGCTTTACAAATTCTTGCACACAGACAAAGACATTTGTGGATTGTAGCTGAAATGGGATGGAGGAGTTGTACAAGGAGGTGAGTTAATTGAGAAACTGAGTAGTTAAATTATTTGAAGGAAAATCAATATGTATGTTAAAGCTATATGAGAGCAAGAGTTGTAGAAGAGAAAAAAAACTGTGAGCCATGTACCAAACTCATTGGGGAAGGAACAGGAATGTCCTGGAAGTCTATAAATAACAGCTATAAGGATTTTCATTGGGTGGTAGATATGAATAACATGAACCTCAAAAGAAGGTTACTGCATAATGGAGAAAGGGGGACAACATGAAAGTGGTAATGGAGAATAAGAGATTCTCCAACTACCCCTCCTCTACCAGTGAGCTTAAGAGAATGAGTGAAAGAGTAGCTAGTACTAGAAAGGGTAGCCAGGGAGACTGTCAACAAGGGGAAAGCCAGGTTTCAGTAAGAGCTAGTACATGGAAAGAGCTAGTACATGTGAGAGGGAAAAAATTAAGTTGAAGGGAAGTTGGTTGCTTATGGAACAGAAATTCCAGAATGCACAGTGGAAGAATTGATGAATGGGATGGTTGAGGAGGATGGGAATGAGGAATTAGGTAATAGAAACTGGGAATAGAGACTGGGTGATAATCTATACTAGTTCAGAGTCACTGGTATGTGAATGATAGTTCCAGGTGTGAGAATGTTCATCATTTGGTGGTTATCTACCACAAGTAACTGAAAAAGAAAAAAAAAAGAAATTTACCATATATAACAAAATATTCTTAGCAACATTCTGTGGTATCAAAACCTGCTAACAAAATATATGCTTATTGATGAGTAATGGATGAATAAATTGTGGATTTTTAAATGATCATATAAGAATCCACAGAAACTTATGAAGAACTATATAAACTGACACAGTATTCATTAAATAGAACTAGGGAAATAATATAAACAGTGACCACAATGACGTAAAGAAAAACAACACTAAAAACTATAGAACTTAAATCTATGTAATGACTAATCTTGACTCCAGTGAACTGATGAAACATACTTCTTTCCTTTTAGTAGCGTGCTAGTAAAATACAGGTGTGGATATGCTTTCATTTTCTTTTACTTTAGTACTTTTCTAGGAGGGAGAAATATATTTGGAGTGAGGGCATTAGAAAACAACATCAATATAAAAGATATCCACAAAATATTTTGAAAAAATTAAAAAATATTGGATTCAGAGTCAGTTGGCCTATATGCAATCTCAGTCCTTCCATGGGCTAGCTGTGTAACTTCAATTAATTCCATTAACTTTTCTGGGCCTCAGCTTTCTCTTCTAAACAGAGGGGATAAATTAGATGATGTCTTTGTTTCCTTCTAACTCTAATATTTTATGTGTTTTTAATACTGTTTTCATCCAAACATTGAAAACAACATTGACAAGGCAGCACTAAGGAGAGAGTTCTACAGTGTATCTCTTGAGATCTCACTCCAATATTATATCAACACATCAGTCAAGAGACTGTTTATTATCATTCAGTTCATCAAGAAGCTTTTCTTAAGTGTATAGTCTAGGAAACATGCTAAGTGCTATGGTTACAAAGAAAGGCAGGAACAGTTCCTGCCTAAAGGGAGTTCATTCTAATTATTTTTCTATCACTATTCCCAATCATTTACTAATATTTCTGTTAAAGATTATAAATATCCAGATAAGTAAAGAAACTTGGAATTTAGAAATAAAAATTAATGTAACTTTAACAATTTTACATAAGAAATTTTGAAAGAAGATTACAGAATCCATGCTCCCATTATCATTTGGTCCCTGTCTGTTTATATGTCAAGGATGCTTTCACATCCTACTATTGGCCAAATAATATGGATTTTCTTTTTTTTTAATCAATGCATAATAAATGAAAGAAAATCAGTTATCATTGCAAACCAGGAACCTTTCTGTCATTGTCTCTGAGCAGTGTCAGGTACAGGCTACTGCAAAATAAGGTCAGGGGATTGGTATGAATAGTTAAGTTCTACCTTTAGAATCGGACTGCACAGTCACACTGTGGTCTGTGGCTCTTCAAGGCGCTGATGCATGGTCATCCTCGACTGGTGCCTACTACTACCTTTAGAATCAGGAGTTTTAATTATAAAGTGAAAGGAAAGAGAGAAAGACATAGATTTGTGATGACTGTTGATACTTATCCTGAAAGCTCGCTAATTTAAAATGTCTTTTAATGTATCTTCTCTCTGTATGAAAAAAATCAAAAGGTTTCTCAACAGTTGCTGTTTTGAAACAGCTTATTGCTTTTGTAATATATCATCAAAATAATTCAACATATTGGCCTGTGGGTGGCCAAGTTACATGAGGTCCATAGTAACATAACATAGAAAATATCATGGAACAAAATTGACCTTTCTGTATACTTATGGATTTTAGATTTTTGTCTTTAGACTGATATATGGAAATAAACTCTATTTAGGTTCATTTGGTAAACCAAAGAGTGTCACATATTGAGGGAGCAGGATAGTGCCATAAGCCTGAAGCACTTGATTCTGGCTTTTAGTAGGAAGCTAAATTACAGTTAGGAAAGTAAGCCTTAGGTAATAGAAGCAATGGGTGAGATATATGGATGCTTCTATATATGACTATGGTTTTTATAACTTCATTTTGCAAGATGGAATTAATATCGATGCATCATTTATATTATTCAGGTATACTTAGTTCTTTTGTTCCCTCTGATATGCATTTTCTTTTCTCTAATCAAACGATGACTTAAAAAAAGGTTTTCATTAATAATGAAGAGATATTTCAAGTTAAAATAAGTGTTAATTTCCTTATGACATATTTTGGGGTGTGTGGTCTGTCTATTATCTATCTATCTATCTATCTATCTATCTATCTATCTATCTATCTATCTATCTATCTATCTATCTATCTATCATCTATCTGCTCCCCTTCCCCATATTCATTAAACTTGATTTGTTGCTTTGTCCACCAGTATGTCTAAGTAGACTGAATATAGTGAGCACAAATGATGTTGCTCTTGGATTATTTCATTGGGAGATGGGTTACATGAATATATGATCTGTCAGAAGTTTGGGGTCTTCAGTTAATTCCTAAAGTGATACTTGCATCTGAATAGGCAGTATTTTCAAACTTGAAGGTATTATAACCTTTTGAGTTACTGCAAGTATAATATAGTTGAATAGGTTTGAAAATCAATTTGTTGCACATTAAAAACCATCAGTTATTCATTTTATAATAGCTAGGTGATAGAGTGGATAGAATGTGGTGCCCAGAGTCAGGAAGACTCATTATCTTGAGTTCAAATCTGGCCTTAGACACTCAATAGCTATGTGACCCTGGGCAAGTTACTTTAATAAACAAATCTACAAATGACAACAGAAATGATTTCTACAAATTAGTAATAAGGTAATTTGAAATTAATATGACTCAAAGGTTTTACTTCACATATAGAAAATTGACAATTATAATCTATTTCAAAACAGAAAAAATTATTTCTGAAATGGCTGCAACAACACAGATATATTAATATGCTGCTATGAAATGGGTCAATCATTTTGGAGAATAATTTTGAGTTATGTAAAAAAATTCCAGTAAATAAACTGTTCACATCCTTTGTCCCTGACATCCCATCACTGGATAAACAACCAAAGAATTTCAAAGACAAAAATAAACTTCCCTAATTCCCTTAAAATTCATGGCATGACTTGTATGGTAGCAAAATTAGTTCTTATCAGTTGAGGAATGGTTAAATATAGTATAAATATAGTATTTTGTGAATTCAATATTATTTTATTATATCAAATGACAAATATAAATAATTCAGAGAAACCTGAAAGTATTTGTATGAAAAGTGCAGAATGAAATAAATAGAACCCCCCAAAAGAATCAATTTCTACAATAAAGAAAATTAAAATGGCAATAAAATGAAGCTGAATGCTATTTAATTCTAATGAGCAATTTGGCTCCAAAGAAAGGAGGAAATATACATGTTTCCTCTTGTTAAAGACAAGAATGTTGTAGAGTTGATGGGGTTAAAAAAAAAAACACAGTTTGGTTGGGAGTAGCTGCTCCCCACCCCCACTTTGTTATAAGAGCTCATTGACAGGAGGTGGTGCAGTGGTATGAGGGTAAGGAAAGTGAGATATTGGAATAAAAACTAGTATTTATGTAATGCTTTCAGATTTACCAAGAGCTTTACATATTATTTCACCCCTCCTGACGCTGCTTATGAAGTCAAAGGTTAAGGGAACTGAAGGACACAAGATTCAGGACCAGTCCAACTCTCTGTCCAGCTATCAGGAGACCTGGGAGTTAATCCCTTTGAGAGGAAGGGTTTCCACTCTCACACCTTCTTTTCTATATAACCCAAGATTTGAGGTTTAGCTGGGGCTACTGGGAGTTTAGACCCTTGTCTAGAGTTTATAAGTGTTATGATAGCATGTCAGAGTTGGGGCATGTCAGTGGTAATTCCTATGAGAAGCTTAGAAAGTGGCTTGTGATTGTCAGAACTATAGAGATAGAAAGTGGGTATACTTTATTTAGCATTCTCCAAAACATCTCAGACAGGGAACGGGATGCCACCAGAATTGGTCATTCCTAGATAGAGAGTGACTGTGAAGTTTTGTCATGAGGTAGTATTTATAAAAGGTTTAATTAGAGTCAATGTCATCTTGCTTTCCTAACTCTTAGGTGGTGATCATAGTTAGGGCCTGATACCAAATCAGCACTTTTCATGAGTAAGGGGGTTGTATGAGCCAGAGTAGGTAGTGTTGATTAATGGTAAGGAAATATAGACCTTGGATTTTGTTATGCTAATTAGTCAACCATAAGGTGGTAGAGAAGGAGTCAGATAATATAGGGGTTGAGCCATTAAAACTACTTTGTAGGGCATCCCAGTCTTACAGCAACCCTATGAGGGATGAGCTAATATTTTTCACATTTTAGAGATGAGGAAACTAAGGTTGAAATTGGTTAAGTGACTTGGCAGGTTCGCATAGCTAGTATCTAAGGCAGGATTTGAACTTAGGTTTTCCTGACTCTCCAGCTACTGTGCAACCTAATTAGAAATTGCTCTGACATTAAAAGAAAAGACACAAATAAAATCTAAAAACTCAAAATAAAGGAAACAAGGTAGAAGCAAATTTGAACATCTTTTTCTTGCTAAAATCCCTTTTTTGGTGTGTACTATAATCTTTTTTTAATTTTTTTTTTTTAGTGAGGCAATTGGGGTTAAGTGACTTGCCCAGGGTCACACAGCTAGTAAGTATCAAGTGTCTGAGGCCAGATTTGAACTCAGATACTCCTGACTCCAGGGCCGGTGCTCTATCCACTGTGCCACCTAGCTGCCCCCTTACTATAATCTTTTGACTCTAAAGCAGGTCAATTCATAATATGAATGAAAAAGAATGGGAACATGAATTCTACAGACTTTAATATTCATTCAAATATTTGTTCAATATAGAGGGGATCATTCAGTTAGCTACCTCTTTTTGGAAAGGATTGATGTTGCTGCAAGTAGTACAGGAAGTATTCCTATATACAGAAGCACCTATGTAGGCACGAGAAAAAGGATAAGTAATTGATCATTGATGCCAGGAATGCTTCTTTATCTCTACCTCCTATTGCTATAGTAAAAGTTCCCCTTGATTCAGTGTAGAATTTAAAATATCAAATAAGTCCCATATACAATTCCATAAATTTATAACAAATTTACCCATTTAATCCAATATCTAATTTATGAATTGGGAAAATTTCAAAATATGTTTTGTGCCCCATTTCCCATTATCTCCTTCCCAATTTTGTATAACCCAAGAGGAAAACACATGGACTTAATGGTTTAAATCACATTTACTCTATGTATGAAATTAGAATTTAAAAGATACTATGTAAAGGAACTTACCAAGTTCTGCTTCTATCGAGGTCTGATTTCTCACCTGACTTCACAATTTCACTTGCACCAAGGGAAAGGACACCACCCCAGCCAGTGACAAAGGAAAGGTAATATTTGTTTCTTACTCAGTATCACAGGCATAAAGCCATGAAATGCATTGTCTCATTGCACAATGAGTAGGGGACCACTCTAAATCCTGCAGAGGCAGTTGGTGCTCCCAGGGCAATGGCCACAATGATTATGGGGCCAGAAGATCACCCAGGTCCAGTATCTGTTATGTTTTGAATGTGGGTCCAGGTTCCATGAATCTGCGTTGGGCAATCATTGTCTATTACAGCTTTCTCTTTTCCTCCTATTTTTCTTCTGTGCCCTATCCGTTCCTTTTCCCATTTAGGTTGCTGCATTGTTGGGCTTTCTAACACTTTCCTGGCTGCCATCTGAACCCCTATATTACCAGGATTGTAGGAAGAAGGGAAGAAGAAGAAAGAACTGAGGAAAAAAAGGGAGAGGGAGAAGGAAAGAGGAATTCATGCCCCCATCTGATGCTCTGTACTGTTCATGTAGTCTTACTCTGGTGTGGTTGCCATAAAGTAACTGACTGTGATTTTAAAGCCCCTCTGTAATTGGATAATATTTTCTCTTCAGAATGTTCAAGCCACATAAAATTCCCTGCTTTGGCACCTTTTGGGTAGAAAAATAATATATTAGAATACTAAAAACGACCAATATGACCAGCAGGTATCACATTCATAGTTATTTTAAAGGACATATCATGTGCTTTACAGTATGAAGCCCTCACAGATGAAATTACCTTTGTTCCCTTTAAAAAGCTTGCAGCCTAGTAGTAAAACAGATTAGGTACGCACAAACACAAGCAGCTCTAAAAACAAGGCATTATGTGTTAAAGGCCACAAGAGTAGAACAAAGTGTGAGAGGTCCTTGGAGGAAAGTTCACAGGTTGGGAGAACAGATACTGCTTCATGAAATTGATGGCATTTAAGCCCGATATTGAACAATGGATAACACGTCAATAGTCAAAGAAGAGTTTTCCAAGACCATAAATTGGATTAATAAATGTAAAAAAGAGAGGAAAGTATAAAGAATATTTGGAGAATGACAACTGGCAGGAAGGGAAAGGGAATAAGCAAGCATTTACATAGTGCTTGATAAATATATCAAGAAAAAGGAGAGGAAAGGAGAAAAATCAACAAGTTGACCATGCATGACACGAGAATACATGTCTGGTTGTGTGTCCCTAGTCCATCACTTCTCTGCCAAAGGACGCCAAGTATATTTTATCTTCGGGCTCTTGAAGTCATGATTAGTCAGTATTTTAGTTAGTTATTACATCTTTCAAAGTAGTTTTCCTCCAGATTATTATTCGTCATCATATAAATTGTTCAGATGGTTATATTAACTTCGCTATATATAATATCATTCAAGTCTCTCCATATTCTTCTGGATGTATCATATTCTTTTTGCTTATAGAACAATAATATCCCATTACATTCATATGGCATAATTTATTCAGCCAGTACCCTAATTGAGGCTTAGTTTGTTTCTAGGTCTTTGCTACAACAAAAAAAGTAGATATGAGTCCTTTAGCTCTGTGTTTGACCTCCTTGGAGTGCATTCATTCCTTATAGTGGTATTAGTGGGTCAGAGGTTATGTAGAGTTCATTGACTTTTTGGGTATGGGTCTAAATTGTTTTCTAGAATGGTTAAGCCAACTCTCAGTCCCACCAACAATTGCTATTATCCTCTTTTGTCATCTTTACTCATTTGATGGGGTGAAATGGAAACTCTGAGTTGTTTTAACTTCCATTAATTTATTTCTCCCTACCAGGTAAAAATTTCTTTGCTATACATTTTGTAGTCACCCAAGTGAATTAATACAATTTATTTTCTGGTAGTCATTAGAGAAAGAGGAAAGGGGGAGAGATTAATTCTTTTAGGTTTGTTGTTTAGTTGTTTTCAATTGTGTCTGACTTTTCATGGTCCATTTGGGGTTTTCTTAGCAAATATGTTAGAGTCTTTTGTCATTTCTTTCTCCAGCTCATTTTACAGATGAAGGAACTGAGAGCAGGGTAAAGTGACTTGCCCAGAGTCATAAAACTTGTATCTTCCTGACTTCAGGGCCAGCTTTTTATTCACTGTGCCACCTAGCTCCTAAACTCTTTAGGGAAGTTCTGACTAAATTAAATGACTATTGTTAGAATAAAAACTGATAAGGGCAGCTAGGTGGCATAGTGGATAAAGTACCAGCCCTGGATTCAGGAGTACCTGAGTTCAAATCCGACCTCAGACACTTGATACTTACTACCTATGTGACCCTGGGTAAGTCACTTAACCCTCATTTCCCTGCAAAACCAAAAACAAACAAAAAATAAAGAATTAAAAACTGACAAAACTTGTCACACAGAGTAGAAAATACAAAATTTTACTTTAAAAAAGGAAAATATTGTTGATTTTATATATGTCAGCAGAGTAAAGAACACATCTGCCTTAAAGCCACTGATTAGTTGTAAAGATTCAAAATCCTTAGTAGTAGCATAAATCCACAGGCATTTGGTGCATCCAGGATTGGAAAGCTTATAGAAAGAAGCTGGCATGGGTATTAACTGTGCTCCCCAGAAGCTTCCTGTGTGCTGTTCATGTTAGCAAGCACAGCAGATGCTATTTATCATAATGCTTATGTAGTACACTCCCAATGTGTCCATGCCATGCAGGACTACTCACATAACAGGTGTGAAGGACTTAAAAATAAAAGCAGTTTAGCAAAGGCAGGACATTAAAAATTAGAAAGATGGTTTTATTTGGGCTATACTGTTTGCCTGTTCTGTGACCCTGGACTCAAGAAATTACTTAGCCTCTGATTCTTATAGACATGCTCTACTTGCTGAAGGGATTTTTATGTGTAGAAGTATTTGATCTGTGTATCTGGCCTAAAATGCATTTGGTATCATGAGCATATCCTGCAGTAACAAATGCATGGGCAAAATTGCCAGAGGCTTGTCAAAAATATATTCATCTGAATTTTTCTTTCTACCCAGGTGGACTTGATGCTTTAGTAAAATATTTTTGAGTCAATTACTCTACTGTTTAGGTCAAAAGTAAGAAGAAAGTTTCAGCTGATTTGATGAGGGGGGAAGGCAGTGAAGAATAGAGAAGAGTCAGTAATGATTAAAACATTTTGGATTATTGGGAAAAAGAAATAGGCTACACAACTACCTTGTGGATATTATATCTTGCAAAAGGTAAAGTTGACTAATAAAAGGAAATCTTCTTCAGGAACAGATTCTCACTGACAAGTAGGTTGCTGGGGATCAAATGATGAGAATTTTGGGGTGGATTGACCACTGCATTCTAGAACTTGTGATGGAGAGGGCCAAGTTTGATGTGCATTCTAGATTTGGGGAAAAAACATTTTTAATGTGTCCTCTAAGAATTTGTTATCTCTTTCTACATACAATTTCTAGGTGATCCAGTCAACTCTCAAAGGTTCAATTATCATGCATATGCAGGTGAAAACATTCTATCTCCAGAAGTCCAGTACTGATATGCCAACTGTCTAGTAGATATTTTTTTTACCTATAAGTTGTACCAAGACTTCAAACTCAATATTTCCAAAACAAAAAATATTCCTTTCTCTTCTAAATTTACTCTTCCTCCAAACTTCATTATTTATCTTAAAGTCTTTTAGTTATTTAAAATGCTATTATGGGAGGGGCAGAGCAAAGATGGCAGAATAAAGAAGCACTCAGCTGAGCTCTCTCAAATTTCACTCCAAATAATTCTAAAAATTAAAAAATAATGCATCAAATAAAATTCTGGAGTGGCAGAATCAACAAAAGGTTGATGTAAACAACTTTCCAGCCCAAGAACACTGTGGAGGTCAGAAGAAAAGGCCTGTTTCCGTAGAGTGTTAGTCAAGCCTGGAACATAGCAAAGACTAGAGAACCCTCACCAGCAGGAGATATCCTAGGCAGCTGCATTGGTGGCAGGAACAGTTTTGGGAGCTTTCAACCCATGAAAAGTAGGGGGATAAGACAATGGATCAGAAGGAGATTACAGGGGGATGCTTTGCTGGCACTGAGTTTAGGACCCTGTTGCATTGCCCACATATAATTCTGGGTTGCATTCTCAGGGACAAAAAGAATGCTATCACTCATGCCATAAAAGAATGGGGACCCGAGTCAAGGTTCCAGGGAGCACAGGAGTGCTTGTGGTCACTCATGTAGGAGAAAACAATGGAAAGCACTAGCAATTGCAAATGGAAGAGAGAGAGGGGATCCTGGTCAGAGTCCCAATAACAAGAAGAGTGCTAGCATTGGCTGTAGGGAAACTAAGTCTTTTCCAGGGTAAAGACCAGAACATAGGCCATAAAAGCAATGATGACACCTCATTGTAAATCACATCTTGGAAGCACCAAAAAACCTACAGAGCCAATGAGTTAGCTCTGAAAATAGTAGCACAAAAAGCCTGAAGCTCAGGAAAGTGTCCCATCTACTCTAGAAACAGACTCCAACTTTAATATAACGTTTAAAAATTGGAAATGTGAGGAAACAATTAAAAAGAACCTGCCCATAACAAGTTACTATGGTAACAAGGAAGACTAAGGCATAAACCAAGAAGAAATAATGTCAAAGCAGTTAGAAGTAAAGTCTTAAAGAAATATGTGAATTTGTCCTAATTAAAAGAGATAAACAGGGAAATTACATCTTACTAAAATGTACCAAGACCAATGATGAAGTATCAATACTAAATATATATGCAACAAATGATATAGCATCTGAATTCTTAAAAGAAAGTTAAGTGAGTTACAGAAGGAAATAGTACAACTTTACTAGTAGAGGACCTCATATTTCCCCTCTCAGAATTAGATACATCTAACCAAAAAATAAACAAGAAAGAAGTTAAGGAGATGAATAGAATTTTAGAAAAGCCAGATATGATAGAAGTCTGAAGAAAATCAAATGGGAATACAAAAGAATATACCATTTTTCTCAGGTATAAGTGCACGTTCATGAAAACTGACCATGTACTAAGCCATGAAAACCTCACAACCAAATGCAGAAAAGCATAAATATTGTACCCTTTTCACACCATAACACAATAAAAAGCATATTCAATAAAGGCCTGTGGAAACATAGATTAAAAATTAATTGGAAACTAGATAATTACTCCTAAAGAATGAGTGGGTGAAATAACAAATCATAGAAATAATAATTTCATTAAAGATAATGAAAGCAATAAGACAACATACCAAAATCTGGGAGATGCAGCCAAAACATTCCTTAGGGGGAAATTTCTATTTCTAAACGATTACATCAATAAATATAGAAAGAGCACATTAATGAGGTGGGCATGCAACTAAAAAAAAAGTCAGAAAAAGAACAAATAAATAACCACCCTTAAACACCAAATTATAAATCCTGAAAATCATAGGTGAGCTTAATAAAATTAAAATTAATAAATAAAACTATATCAAGTTTTATGGAAAAAATAATAAAATGGATGAATCAGTGTTTTTTTATTTAAAAAAAGAAAGAAGAAAAAATACCACATTAAAAATGAAAAGGATGAATTCACCACTAATAAAGATAAAATTAAAACAATTATTAGTACTATAATATCCAATTATATGTCAATAAATCTGAGTCTAGTGAAATAGATGAATAGGTAAGAAAACAAAAACTGCCCAGATTAACAGAAAAGGAAGAAAAATAAATGACCCCATGTTAGAAAAATAAATTCAACAAGTCAGAAATTAGCTTCCTCAAGGGAAAAAACAACAACAACACCATGTCCAGATTGATTCACAAGTGAATTCTACTACATATTTAAAGAACAATTAATCAAAATACTATATAAAGTATTTGGTAAAAAAAAGACAAAGAAGGAATCTTTCCAAATTTCTTTTATGACATAAATATGGTGCAGATACCTAAACCAGAACGAAAACAGAGAAAGAAAATCAGACCAATTTTTCTGAGTGTTGATGCAAACATTTGAAATAAAAATACTATCAAGGAAATTACAATAATATATTACACAGATAATGCATTAAGAACAGGTGGGATTTATACCAGGAATTCAGGGCTTGTTTACTATTAGGAAAACTCTCAGCACAATTGAAAATTTCAATAAGATCAACAAAAATCTTATGATTATTTCAATACATGCAAAGAAACCTCTTTTTACAAAATACAATACTCATTCCTGTTAAAAACACTAGAAAGGAGGGGCGGCTAGGTGGTGCAGGGGATAAAGCACCATCCCTGGATTCAGGAGTACCTGAGTTCAAATCCGGCCTCAGACACTTGACACGTACTAGCTGTGTGACCCTGGGCAAGTCACTTAACCCCCATTGCCCCGC